>NC_072807.1:36422890-36726406 GCF_028583425.1 Eublepharis macularius | reverse complement strand
CTTTTTCTATCTGCCCTGTATTGGAGAAGTGTAGAATAACCATTGAACTAGTGAGTTAGCTGAATATCTGGAGCACCTTGCTGGAGCAAGACACTCTCAATGGACGTCCATCCTTGATTGTTTGATATATAGGGCTTTTTTTTCAGGGGGAACGTGGGGGAACGGAGTTCCGGAACCTCTTGAAAATGGTCACATGGCTGGTGGCCCCGCCCCCTGATCTCCAGAGAGAGGGGAGTTGAGATTGCCCTTCACGCTGCTCAGTGGCGCGGAGGGCAATCTAAACTCCCCTCTGTCTGGAGATCAGGGGGTGGGGCCACCAGCCATGTGACCATTTTCTCCAAGAGCAACCCACTGAGTTCCACCACCTCAGAGAAGCTCGGGGTGACAGCTATAGTTCTCTCTTCATCATTTGATTCCCATAATAACCCCAAGAGAGAGGCAAGGATGAGAAAAACTGACCAATTTAAAGACATGCTTTACGCTCCATTGCAGAGGTCTTGCAAAACTTAGTTCTGCACTCTAACCGTTACACCGCATTGTCATTGCATGGTGGCTTGGAATGATACCAAGTCCTGCACTTGGTCTGGCTCCTCCTGACAGGGAAGGGTATGATAAAAATACATTAATAGATAGTGAGATGGCCATTCATAATGCAACATTGGGATCTTGAAGGCCGATAGTTAAGATTCAAGGCTAATTGAATCCATCATTTATAGCGTTGATCTGACTGGATGAATTAATCATTAAGTCTTTTATCTCGAGGTCTCGTCTGCATGCCTGCTGCTCAGGGTTGCCTGTTGCCCTTCCGTCTTTCACATGTACCGGAAAATAAAGAATAAATCAAATACGCCTTCCTCAGCGTTGTTCCTTTCCCACTCATGCATCTCCCTTTTCGGAAAAAGAACAAGGAGTCGTTTTAAGAAGGGATTGACCTTACCATTTGTCCTGCTGCTTCAATACCTAAAACTGCCAGATGCAGGCACTGAGAAGGTTCCCATGCCTTTAAATGTTGTACAAAACACAAAATTCCATCAGGTTCAGTCACCCTCCTCCGTAACAGTGCTGGACTAACAGGAGATGCCAGAGGAAAACAACCTTCCCATCTTAACATTAATACACACAAACACGCATTTACTTATATATATATATATATATATATGGAAAGTGATGTCATGACACTCTAGGAACCCCTCAAAAATCTATGGTACAACCAGAAAGTTTGGGGGCTCTTTCTAGAGCTTCATGGCATTGATCAACCTCACTCCTCCCTCACCATTTTAACAACAACAACAACAACATTTGATTTATATACCACCCTTTAGGATCATTTAACACCCACTCAGAGTGGTTTACAAAGTATGTCATTAATATTATCCCCACAACAAAACACCCTGTGAGGTGGTTGGGTTGAGAGAGCTAGAAGCTCTGACTGACCCAAGGTCACCCAGCTGGCTTCAAGTGGAGGAGTGGGGAATCAAACCTGGCTCTCCAGATTAGAGTCCTGCCGCTCTTAACCATTAAAGCAAACTGGCTCCCCCTCTCCTCCCTCTGCTCATTCAAGCAGTGGTGGGGGCCAGGAGGAGGCAGCAGGAGACCATGGTGTATACTGAGTGTGTTGGCAACCGTAACCTCAGCAATGGCCCTGTCCATCATGGGCAACTCATAGATGTTACATTCCTGAAATCTAATTTCTGCCTTTTAGTTACTCACCTGTTCCACCTCTGCTGCTGTGAACCAGCCTTCAATCATGAAAATATTTTAGATTCATCCTTCTTTCCCTTTTTTACAGCGAAATTACCTATCGTCATTAGCAAGAGTGGGCTGTAGATGAAGCACCACAGCAAATTGAGCATTACGTCCAGGATTTCAAGTGGTTGCTCCTCTTGGTTCCCGCACAGCAGAAAGAAAAGGTCATTGATTCCGGGCACAATAGCTGTAGCCATTGCAAAAGTGGAAAATTAACCCTCTAATTCAGATGCGCGTTTGCGGCAGGTTATTCACATCTCATCTCTGCCACTTGCTTGACATTTATTTTTATTGACGGGAGTCTTCAGGTGGAAAGATGCTGCCTTTATTAATGTTGTGCAGGTAGTAGATCAAGATGGGTAGCTGTGTTAATCTCTCTGTAGCAATAGAAATGAACAAGAATTCAGGAGCTCCTATAAGACTAAAAAAAATGTGGTAGGGCATGAGCTTCAGATATCTGAAGAAGTGAGCTGTGACTCACGAAAGCTCATACCCTACCACAAATTTTGTTAGTTTTATAGGTGTTCCTGGACTCTTGCTCTTTTCTACTGCGAGTGGTAATTAATTACTACTGGAGCCTGAGTGGGTATCATGCTAGAGATGTGCACAGCAAAGCTGTTTCGGGAGGATGGGGGCGGGGGCATCTTTGGTGTTCTCCTACCTCTGAGAATTCCTTTGGAGCATCCGGCCATCTGCCCACTCTTACATACTCTGCAATTAGGGCTATAAATATTATCAAATGGGTTTATGGACTAGGAGTACACGGGGGGTTATTCTCGACTTCTGTCTGCTATTTCCATCTGAAAATCCCCAGTTATATTTTGGTCTCCCTCGCACAAATTGAATGGGTATTTCTTTATTTCCCCACCATTTTCTGTTTCTACGCATTCCGTTTTTCAACTATGCATTTTCTCCCCAAATTCTATGGTTGCCTTGTAATTTTATATCATTTTTTAATGCTGTTAAGTGCCTTACCGCAGAAAAGCACTTTGAATCCTTTTTTTAAAAAAAAAAATTCTAATTTGGGCAGATAATGCACCAGATAAACAATAAATAAGCATGCTTGACTTTGTTTAGGTGGCAATTAATCTTTGCTTTGCAGCTTCGTGACTTTTTAACACTTCGGTATGCAAGTAGATTAAAAGGAGAAGTTCTCATCTCTCTTAATTATGCGTTTAGCTGAATGGTCGTTCGTGAGTAGGATTTAAGCATCGTAGGGTCACGTCTGGTTTTTATGATAATTAAAGGAGGTGTATGTTGGCCCCATTTTAATTATTCAATCATAGTCTTCTTAATGAATATTTATATTTGGGGGGGGGGGCAAAATCCCGACTGTGCATTTTACTTTTTCATATTCTGTCTAAGGCAGTAATACAAATTAGACTACATGACTTCATAATTGTGCCACTCTGAGCAAATGGAGCTGCCTCGAACAGAGTTAGACAAAAAGTCCATTGGTCTAACTAACAGCGGTTCTCCAGTATTTCAGGTACCCCAGTGTGTGTGTTATGTGCCGTTAAGTCACCTCCAACCTATAGCAACCCTATGAATGAACGACTTCCAAAATGTCCTATCATTAACAGACTCGCTCAGATCTTGCAAACTGGAGGACGTGGCTTCTTTTATTGAGTCAAGCCATCTTGTTTTAGGTCTTCCTCTTTTCCTACTACCTTCCACTTTTCCTAGCATTATTGACTTTTCCAGAGAATCTTGTCTTCTCATAACGTGACCAAAGTAGGATAGCCTCAGTTTTGTCATTTGAGCTTCTAGGGAGAATTCAGGCTTGATTTGATCTAGAACCCACTTATTTGTCTTTTTGGCCATCCATGGTATCTGCAAAACTCTTCACTTTTCCTAGCACCAGCACCAAATTCCAAATGAATCAATTTTCTTCCTGTCAGCTTTCTTCACTGTCCAACTTTCACATCCATACATGGCAATGGGGAATACCATAGCTTGGATTATTTTGATCTTGGTTCCCAGAGAGACATCTTTCGCCCAGTACTGCTAGAGTTTTTGTATTGGTGTGGCCATTGATTTAACTTACAGTGCAATCCTAAAAAGAGTTACTCCAGCCAAACCCATTGACTGTGTATTCCACATACTGAGGTGATCATCTCCCCAAAGCTTTTCATAATAGAAGGTTGATCTTGCTTCGAGCGAAAATATTGGAGTGATAGCCCTCCAACTAGTTAGCATTGCAGTTCCACTTTCCTGACACATGGCACACTTCTTTTGAAACACAAAGTATCCTGCTTTGTTTGTCATTCTTTTTTTTTAATTTTTTTTTATTAGGTGAGGATATTAATACATACAACTTTCAAATAACATCTCAATATCATTTCCCCCCACCCTTCCCCCCCCCCTTTTCAGGACTTCCAACAGCTTTCCAACCCTATATCTTAATATATTCCTAATCTATCCCCTTTTTCTATAACTCATTATATCATGTTTACATTCTGCTTTGTTAAGCTAAGCTCTATCTGTTAGCTTCAGATCTATTATTATTAACTTAAAATCTGTTATCTATTACTATCTGTTAACTTCAGATATATTTAAATTTAAGCTAACAATTAAATAAAATATCTACTTTATTAATTTTACCAATATCTATTAACTCCAAATCCACTTAAATTTAAGCTAACAATTAGCTAATACTTCGCTCCATATGGTAAAGATTCCATCTCTTCCAATTAAAAAAAAAACCCATTCTAATAATTTTCGAATTGCCATAGTTCCCCTTTCACGTCCCACTTCTTTTCTAAACATGTTTTCAGTCTTCCCCAATCAGTAAAGAATTCTGCCAGGTTCTGATCTCTCAGCTTTCTTGTCATTTTATCCATTTCTGCCATGTACAGCAATTTATACATCCAGTCTTCAATAGTTGGTATCTTTGTTTGTCATTCTACGACACAAATTTCTTAGTGGCAAAGAAAATCCCCGCCTACCATAAAATTCAAGCTTCAGAGCTAGTCAGAGGCAATTCATAACAGCTGTGCCTTCAGTGCTGATTAAAAAGGGAATTAAATTGTGCGATCGATTTAAAAGCTTTGGTGCCTGCCTGAGAAATGACGGTTCCCAAAGATAATGCCAAGAAGAAAGTACAAAACAGAGGTGTGAATTCAGCTGGTTTGATTTGGGGATGAGGAAGTGGAAATATTCCTTCTGGGTGGGTTATTGCTTTCAGTTATTGCAAGACTGAAATAATATCCGGTGGTACCCACAGCAGAAGAGAGTAGCTAGAATGCATAACGGAAAAGGGAACTCTGCTTTGCCATAAGGAAGGAATCCTAGGCCGAAGGGGATAATGTCAGTCCTCCACTCACACCTCTAGAAAGGTGGGAAAAGGAGATATTCAGTTCATACACAGAAAGGACCTTTTTAAAAACACTTCTCCCAAAGAAACACAGTTTAATCAATTAAAAAACAGATGGCTGAAAAGCTAACCGCTAAAACTGATCGATGGGAAAGAACAAGTATAAAACACATGTCACAATAGCATAAAAGAATTTGCGGATTTGGATTTCTGGACAAAATGACTCAGGGAAGGCGGAAGCAAGGCTTATTAAACATTGAAGACCCCCCCCAAAGAACCAAAGACGTACATGTTCATGTACCCGTACTTAGGATCTTTGCCTATCATTTCTCAGAAACCTTGTAGTGCAGGAGACTAAGGGACGACAGAGAATGTCCCTTAAAAGTTAAAAACCTTGTGGTGCCTTCAAAATTGACATATTTATTGAAGCATAAGCTTTTGGGGATAGGGCTCACTTAGTCAGGGTCAACTAGCCCAGGCAAGCTTTCGCAGGAGGAAATCTGTTAATCTGAATGCCGCAAGGGGTTTTGCTGGATTTCTGCTGTAACACGTTAACAAGGCAACCCCCAGTGAAATTTATTTCCTTTAGTGGCAGTGGATTATTTCCAAATAATTCCCTAGCCTACGAGGATTCTAGGTGGTTGTGTGAATATCCCAGCTAGAGGCTGCCTGCCTTTCCCCTCCGATCTGTATCCCTGGGAGCAGGAAGCTAGCATATGATCTATACGACTCACGGTTCCTGGCACAGGCATCCTTGGGAATATGTAGGAGGAATGTTTATGGAGAATATTAATGGCACACTCCAGCAAAAGTTAAATGCCATTCATTTCAATGGGCGAGTTGAGCACAAGCTTCGGATTTCACCACCCAAATCAATGGGACTCAGACGGGCTTACCATCAGCAGGATCATGCCCAAAGATTGCGGGCATCTCTCTCAGTGAATGTACTTAAAAGGAGCTGCATAAGGAGCAAGGCATATGGGGGGAAATCGCAGCAAAATCATTACTTGTCAACTTGCAAGCAGTTGAAATGCTGCTCCTGCTCCTTCGTTGTCAATCTGCTGCTATGACTTTTATCACTTCGACTCTGATTACAGTGTTTGGGTACCATCTTCGAATCCCATTAAGAGTTTAAAGGCAATCTTCCAGTATGGTTCTGGTGGATACTGAGCGGCCTCAAGGATGTTTGCATAAAATTAGCATCGTGACAGCTTTTTGACTGAATCTCTCATTAGCAATACACAGACCCGAAATTACCACTTTATCTAAAGGGAAATGCACAGGCTGAATCCAGGACCTGTTTCTGGAGTCACATGTGCATTGCAGTGCAGAAGGAAGGCCCCTAGGGCACTGAAGGAAGGCCCCTAGGGCACTGAAATACACATGCGTGCGTATTTCCCCAATCTCTGTCTTGGAGAGAGGGAGTCTTCCAACATACTAATCTGAATTTCTCCTTGGTTCTTGGAGCTCCATGTTCTTTGGTATGGTTTCCTTGGTGAAAGGAACACATTAGAATTTCTCCATTGACCCTATTTATTTATTTAATAATAACCATAACAACATTCGATTGATTCTCGAAAGCTCATATGCTGGAAATCTACTTGGTCTTCAAGGTACTACTGGACTCAAATCTTGCTTTTATAATAATAACATTCAATTTATATACTGCCCTTCAGGACAACTTAATGCCCACTCAGAGTGGTTTACAAAATGTGTTATTATTATGAGGTGGATGGGGCTGAGAGAGCTCCAAGAGAGCTGTGACTGACCCAAGGTCACCCAGCTGGCTTCAAGAGGAGGAGCAGGGAATCAAACCCCGTTATCCAGATTATAGTCCTGCTGCTCTTAACCACTACACCAAACCTGGCTCTCCAGATTAGAGTCTTGCTGTTCTTATCCACTACACCAAACTAGCTCACCCCATTTATGGCAGAGTACCACACAGTTTGGTGTGGCATTCAGCTCTTTTCAGAGCAGTGCTAGGAAGTGCTACTCTGGTCTAAGTCCACCGCAATCAATAGGCTTAGATCGGAGCAACTTTGTATAGGACTATTTTTCTGCGTGATTGGGGTACGTTGTACCCATCGTTTAAAGCATTGCAAAAAAGAGAGAGATTCTTTGATGTGATGGTAAATATGATGATATTGAATTTCCATTAGTGTGTCTTTTTACAGGCACATGTAGTTGTGTGCCTCAGTAAAACATTGCACACAAAGCACCTCGATGCACTTGTGTGCGGGGTCCAGACAAGAATGCTTTGCAAAGTGTTTTATCAATGCATAGATTGTGTATTTACAGGGAGGGATATAAATTAACAGAAGGAATGAACACTGGGCCATGCTGCAGTTCCAGAATTCTCTTGGTTAACATTCATTTACTTCTTTTATACATGGCCTTTCTCCCCAGTAGGGACCCAAAGTAACATATTCTTCTCCTCTCCTTCATTTTATCCTCACAGCAACCCTCTGAGGTAGGTTAAGCTGAATGTGTGTGACTGGCCCAGCAAGCTTCCACTGCAGAGCGGGGATTCAAACCCAGATCTCTCAGTCCAACACTTTTAACTGCTCCAACACAGTCTCTCTTACAGAAAGAAAATTCAAATAATGGGTGTCAAGATAGTTGAAATCAGAGATTCCAGCAGCCAACATGGTTTGAGATGATCATCCAGGAATGTTTTAAACATCTGGTTCTTCAGTAGAAAGTTTGGAGAGAAGAGATTGAAGTTATGTTGCTGCTTTGAAGAGTCATCCCTCTCTGGCAAGATCAGGTGCTCCTAACTCACCTCTCTTTTACCCAGGAATAAATTAACCATAGGAGGGTTACCATCTCAAACAGTTGGAATTCACCTGGCTGCTGGATCCACCAGAGACTGGCCATGTCTTGTCTTAGAAACCCAGGAAACTTGTTCCAGTTCCTAACCAGGATTGCCTTTCTAAAGCTGACCCTTGCTGACTTCTGCTTCAAAAGAATTCAAAGGAAGAGGCACGAAGGAGAAAGGAAAAAAATCACACCAAAAATGGTTCCTTCTCATCAGGTGGAAAGATAGGGAGGCTCCCATATTTGGCACTTCTTGTGAAAACATTCATTTACGTCGCTCTCACTTGCCCTCATTAAACTTCAGCGAGGTCACCAGCGACTGTGTAGCGTCAGATATAATTCCATTTATTGCCTGAACTTTGACTGGGAGAGAAATTCCCACAAGACTAATTAGGAAGCTGGAAGCAGTCGCATCTTGAAGAGGAAATGTGGTGCCTAAGATGCAGGTAGAAGAAACAAAACCACGATAATAAACAGGATTTTTAAAAAAACACACACACACAACTGGTTGAACAACTGAAGTGTTTTTCAAGCACTTGTCTTTCCTAAACAGAATAGCTATTTATAACCCAAGGTGAAAGCTAGAGATATTAAGTTGCAGCAGTAGAAATGGCCATAATCTAGATCTGAGCCAAGAATCTCAGCTTCACGGTGAGCCTCAACTTAATCAGATAGGGATCTTCTTAAAGCGTACATGTGATCTAGCCAAATTTATCTCTGCAGTTATAAATTAACTTTAAAAATACTTTGATGTATGGCTTGCAGGCTGTTAAGTTACAGGGAAAAGAAATAGATCCAGAGGAGTTAGCCATGTTAGTCTGTAGTTGCGAAATTGTAAAAAGTCCAGTAGCACCTTTGAGACTAACCAACTTTATTGAGGCATAAGCTTTTGAGCAGGGGTCATTTCATAGAAAAAGAGCTGGAGGAACTCATCAGTATTAGCATAACTCATTAGCATATACCACACCCCTTGATATCACCAGAAGTGTCATTAGCATGACTGATTTGCATATGCCACACCCCCTGACATCACCTATCCTGGCTGTTTTGGACCCAATCCTGGCCATTCAGGGCCAAAATTGGGCCCAAAATGGCAAAAGGTGGATGAAAAGGGCTGAAAAGGGGCCCAAAATGGTCAGGATCGGACCTCTGCTGAGCAAGAGAGTGATCCACCACCCGTAAGAGGTCCGATCTGGGCCATTTCGGCCCCAAACTAGGCCGAAACGGGCCCAAATGGCCAAGAGTCAGGTGGGGGGGGCACCTGACATGTGACCTCCTTGAGGAACTGCCGGAACTGCGTTCCTGCGCATTCCCCCTCAAAATGAGCCCTGCTTTTGAGAATCACAGCTCTCTTTGTCAGATGCACGATGCATTTGATGAAGAGAGCTGTGGTTCTCGAAAGCTTATGCCTCGATAAGGGAAAGGAAAGGAAACCTTATGCTTTTAAAGGAGACAGATTCACAGAGGAGAGGCCCATCAATGTCTACTAGCCATGGCAAATGAAGGGAACCTCCATGTTCACAGGCAGTATACCTCTGAACACCACTGCCAGGTGGTAACATCAAGGGAAGGCCTTGGCCTCTCTGCCGTTTGTTGGTCCTCCAGGGCAACTGGTTGGTGACTGTGTGAGAGAGTGCTGGACCTAGGTGGATCACTAGCCTGATGCAGCAGGACTCCTCTTATGAAAGAGCTGCGGGATTAATATTCCAGGGGATTTAATTCTAGAGATAGCAAGAGTAAGCTCCAAGGAACCTTATACAGCTCCATCGAATGCTCGATTCAGTCTGTTGCTACGTTCACACATTCATAATTAACACATGCAGCTCAGGTCTTAACTGCATAATTTAAAGCCCATTAACATTATTGGTGGTGTACTTTGGGGGGGGGGAGGGACTGTTAATTGAAATCTCTGCAATATAATGGAGGGCATGCTATTTAAGGCCGCACATCATTGCTGAGCATGCAATGCAAAGCCGCCGCCACGAAGCTTTTGAGAAGAGTCATTTCACTGACCTGGGCATCAGAAAACAATGCCGTGCACCAGCGTCTTCCTTTTTTCAAGACCATATCCACCCTCACCTCTTAGGGTTGCCAACTCTGGGATGGGGGATTCCTGGAAATTTGGGGGTAGAGTGAAGAGGGGGTAGAGTTTGGGGATGGGAGGGGGTATGATGCCATAAAGTTCCCCTCCGAAGCAGCCATTTTTTCCCAGGGAACTGATCCCTGTAGACTGGAGATCAGTTGTATTACTGCAAGATCTCCAGGCCTCCTCTGGGGGTCATCTACCGTATTCTCTTTCCTTTATTCCAGTGAAAAACTCTTCGGAGCTATCTCTATCATGTTTTCATGCTTCTCTTCCTCTAAGCTGCTCAGGATGGCATATGTGGTTCTCCTAGTCTCCGTTCTGGAATCACAACATCCCTGTCAAGTAGGCTAGGCTGTGGAGGAGGGACTGTGTTGGAAGAAGGGACCGCTGATGTCTCTTGCCCAAGCCTTCAGGACTGCCAGCAGAGAAAAAGCAAGGCAACAACCATAGAGTGAGTTAGATAGACAGGCTGGTATCAGTCTCCTTCCTGCCAGGGGAATTTCCTTCCTTCCCTTCTCTCCTCCTCTTCTCTCTCTCTTCTTCCCTGCATGCACCAGTCGAGGCAGCATGGTGTCTCCTCCTGAGAGAGAGGGCCTATTTTCAATCTAAAGCCATCCTAGCTAGTTAGATCAGTTACTAGTTCTTTCTCTCCACTACATTTATGTAAATATATTTCTTTAGATAAATAAACAGTTATTGGTTCTGTAACTTGGATGAGAACTTTCTGTGTGCAGTTTGTTTAGTTAGCGTGCCTTAACTAAAACCCAATAGACTGAACCAAAGTAGGATTGTATTGTCGAAGGCTTTCACGGCCGGAGAACGATGGTTGTTGTGGGTTTTCCGGGCTGTATTGCCGTGGTCTTGGCATTGTAGTTCCTGACGTTTCGCCAGCAGCTGTGGCTGGCATCTTCAGAGGTAGGATTGCCAACCAAAGTAGGATTGCCAACCTCTAGGTGGGGCCTGTTGATCTCCCAGAATTACAACTGATCTCCAGACTACAGGGATCCCTGGAGGAAATGGCAGCGTCAGAGGTTGGACTGCATGGTATACCATAAAGACTAGATGAAATCCCTCCCCAAATCCCTCCCCTCCTTTACTGGTACCTCCCTCCAATCACCAGGAATTTCTCAGGGTGCAGTTGGCAATTCTAAGCCAAGGCCATTCAGAGAGACTGCTGAATTGCAAGTGATAACAAAGCTCAAGACAATATGCCCACCTGGACTGAATTGAGACCTAGGCTTCCTGCCTCATTACCAATGCTTATTTCTCCACACCCACCACCTCTCTGCATACCCCACCCTATCCAATCACACCTGCTATTGTCATTCACCGGCTTTTGTCATTTACCTGCTATTGTCATTCAGCATCTGAAATCACTCCACTCACCAAGATATAAGGACAGCTGGACTCCCATTCTAGCTGTATCTGAAGAAGTGAACTGTGACTCACAAAAGCTCCTACCCTACCCCGGTTTTTGTGAGTCTTATAGGTGCTACTGGACTCTTGCTCTTTTCTACTTTCCAAGCTCATTTAATGAGTTCCATATCTGAGGGCCAAGCTACAAGTGACAAATGACACTTGAACGGCAAGTGGATTGAGTGAAGTGCAAGTGAACAGGGAGAAATACACTTGCCGTTCAAGTGTCATTTGTCACTTGTAGCTTCGCCCTCAGTATGGATTTGAACCCAGGTCTGCCCAGTCACAGTCTAGCATTATAACCACTATGCCACACTGACTTCCTATATTGATGTAGCATCCTTTAATATGTCTTAGGGTTCTGCAGACTCAAATCCTGCACTGCAGTTTACTAGCAAAGGGGGAACCAGGGAACCATATCTTTAACCATAAAAATAGGCCTGGGAGCCTCAAAGCTGCAAGGAAGGAAGGAAGGAAGGAAGGAAGGAAGGAAGGAAGGAAGGAAGGAAGGAAGGAAGGAAGGAAGGAAGGAAGGAAGGAAGGAAGGAAGGAAGGAAGGAAGGAACCTATTTTTTTTCTTTAAAGAGCTAAAATTAGAGTGAGTTTGCTCAACTTTATCTCTCTCACACACATACACATATATGGGCCAGTGGCTTTTCTGGCTGAACAGGAAAGAAGCTAGGACCCAGTGGAGTATTTGCTTGTGCTTTTGGGTGTGGGTGGAGTTGCAGCCTTGTATATAAAGGCTGCCTAAGAAACAGGGAGGGCTTTTGGAAGTTAGACAAGCTACAGTTCTCTCTTACTGAGGTTCTTTTTGAGAGGAGGGTAATTTAGAGTGGGGGGGCTTTACATTTTGGACTCTGTTGATCATCACCAGCTGGTGCAACTCTGCAGCTGTGCTCAATAGGTCTCTCTGGAAGCAAATCCCCTTGGCTTGTGTAAAAATACTCACGGCTGCAGGCTTTGTTGGAAGAGGAAAAGAAGGATGAAAGAGAGTTAAGCAATACAAGTCAGAGGCTATTGATTTCTAAGTATCTGAAGAAGTGATCTGGGACTCACGGAAGCTCATACCCTACCAGAAATTTTGATGGTCTTATAGGTGCTACTGGACTCTTGCTCCTTTCTGCTGCTACAGACAAACATGACTACTCTTGGTTGTTGAGGATTTTCTCCGGCCGTGAAAGCCTTCAACAATATATGGCTACTCTTCTTGCTTTCTAGCTTTTTTTCCCTCCAGAGAGCTCAGGGTGGAATGCATGCTTCTCTTTTGAATTTTTGCAGGAGGTTAGGCAGGGAGAGTGTGACTGGCCCAAGGTCATTCAGTGATGTTCTTGGTTGAGTGAGGATTGGAGTCTAGCTTTCACTAGCAAGCTCTTCTAACCACTATACATCATTGCCTCTCAAGTTACTGCCTCACATTCAAAACAGGCATCAATCAGTTCTATGTAGAGAAGATTTTAGGGCGCTTTTTAATTATGAGAAAGGTTACTGTAGGATAAATCCATCCGTCATGTTTCCAGCTGTTTCTTCTAGTTGCTTAAAATTTTGTTCTCTCACGCAACACTAAACTGCTTTACCATATGGTGTATTTAAAAGAAAAATACTCAGGCAACTCCCACTTAGAAGAACTCTCTTGTTGCAGGGCACCCTTGTTGTGACTTTAAAAGGGAAATGTGGAGCCTTTTTTTGTGTAGTTCTGCTTTAACAAGCCAAGCCCTGCTTGGCCCCCCAAAAACCAAAACAGGAAGTAAAGTAAAACCAATAAAAGTTATTAAGTAGAAGTAGCAAGAAAGAGCAATAAAATATAGCTGTTAAAAACAGCAGCCAATTCTAAAACATCAGTCAATAAAAACTGGACCTCAGTAGTTTTTTCAGTCTCAATGTATGATATAAACTACAAGAGAGCCAGTTTGGTGTAGTGGTTAAGAGTGGCAGGACTGTAACCAGGTCTGAATCCCCACTCCTCCACTTGAAGCCAGCTGGGTGACCTTGGGTCAGTCACAGCTCTCTCAGAGCTCTCTCAGCCCCACCCACCTTATAGGGTTTTTTGTTGTGGGGATAGTAACGGCATACTTTGTAAACCACTCTGAGTGGGCATTAAGTTGTCCTGAAGGGCGGTATATAAATTGAATGTTATTATATTATAAAACAGGTCAGGGAATGAAGCTGTGAAAAGCCTTCCAACACAACGATGATGAAAGAAAAATGCTTAACCAGCTTCTAGAGGGCTAAAAGAAAATAGATATAGAATGAAACGCCCATAACTTGGAGCAGTCTACCGCAATACCAGATTTTACATTAAAAAAAAAAAATTATACTCTACTTTTCACCACTTACACCATTCTCCTTTTCTCCATTTTATCCTCACAACAACCCTGTGGGGTAGGATAGACTGAGAGTATGTGACTAGTCCAAAGTCATCCAGTGAGCTTCCATAGCAGAGTGGGGATTCGAACCTGGGCCTTCCAGATCCTAATCCAACACTCACCCCACTACACCACACTGGATCTCCACCTATTGCATTCACGTCCTACTTGCCAGTTTCTCCTGTGACAGCTGTGGATAGCCAAGGATTGGGACCACAAATGTCTTTCCCTCGGGCCATTTTTCCCAACTAGAAACGTCCCCCCAGTGGAGTTGCTGTTTTCTTATTTTCAACAAACTTGTAAGTTTTGATCAGAGTGTCTGTAGTTAGTTGGTTGGGGCAAATGATAGCTCGGTGGGGAAAATAGCATGGGGGGAGACCTCCTTGCTGAGGTCTGGATTGGAATGAAAGTCCTCCGTGTCTCCTTTCTGAAAAGGGGCTAGGGAGATCATCCAGGGAACTCCTTGCCTCATGACCATTTGGGGCCTAAGTATACACTGTTGTTGCTATCACGGATTTCAAGTCCTGGGGCTCAAATGCCAGTGAGGAATATATACTGTTGACGTATTTGTCATGGCAGCAGAATTAAGCATCTGCAAATACTTACTGCAAGAGAAAGAAAACACAGGCGCATGTTTTAATTATGATTTTTTTTTAAAAAAAACAACCTTGTGAATTGAGTTATTTTGTGGGTGGGGGGAGCTTGACAAACAGATCCCTCTACAGCTTGTCCCCCAAAGTAAAGGACATGTAAATGAAGCATTTTTCAATACAGCTGACTTGGAGACCGGGCTGTGAAAAAGAAGAGCTGAAAAGCTTTTTGGAGTCCGCGAGGCTTGTTAAATTAAGTAGCTTTCTCAGCGATGCACTTTGTGGAATTGTGCAATTGGGCCAGGCTGTAGGGAGCCTGGAATGGGAAGATTTTGATGGTAATCGTAATATGAAAGCTACAGCTGGTGCACAGTTGAAGAAGAATGGAGCTGATTAGCCACCACTTTCCCCGGAAAGCTATACGTCAAATTCCTAGCTCAGGAATATGATGCTTCGGATACCCAGGAAAAAAATGTCAGGGTCCAATCCTGCTAGGTTCAAAGCTCCTGGTGTAGAACTGCTCATGGGCAGAAATGCATCAATCATATTTTTATCCTAGCCTTCCTCCAAGGTGCTCAGGACGTGGGGGTCTCTTTCCCATTTTATCCTCACAACACCCCTGTGAGGTAGGTCAGGCAATGTGAGCAGCCCTACGCCACCCATGGAGCCGCATATCCAACATTCTAATCATATACTACACCATGTCTCCAATATATCTTCCCTTTCCTCTTCCCCACTGCGTGTTGACATTATTGAGCCGACAGGGTTTTGCGGATACCATGGACAGCCAAAAAGACCAATAAGCGGGTACTGGATCAAATCAAGCCTGAATTCTCCCTAGAAGCTCAAATGACAAAATTGAGGCTATCATACCTTGGTCAAATCATGAGAAGTCCAGATTCTCTGGAAAAGTCAGTAATGCTAGGAAAAGTGGAAGGCAATAGGAAAAAAGGAAGACCTACAATGAGATGGCCTGTCTCAGTCAAAGAAGCCACGTCTTCCAGTTTGCGGGATCTGAGCAAGTCTGGCAATGATAGGACATTTTGGAGGTTTTTTGTTCATAGGGTCACCATAGGTCAGAGGCAACTTGATGGCACATCTCTCTCTCTCCCTCCCTCTCTCCCTCTCCCCCCCCCCCCCTCTCTCTCTCACACACACACGGTTTCCCCCCTTCCATGGTCATAGATGCAGAGATGTTAGCAGCACATGTGCTTTCTTTCTTTTATACATTTTTAACATTTTATCCAGTATGTCTTTGTACGATTATACATCATTTATACATAAAAGACTGGTTTATTGATGTGATTTAAATGCACACAGCTTGTGGGAGGGGAATTGGCGCAAGGAAGTACGGTGTAGGGAAAGTAAACATCAGTTTGAATCACACAAGGGAGAATTGAACTGGAGGTAGGAATTCTCAGAACTTCACAGAATCCTTGCCCACAACACAAAACAGTGACAAAATTTGAATAATTTTCTTTTTCTGCCTCCCTTAAAGTTTATGATTACTTATCTGTGTTATTCTTGATGTTGTGCCATTTAGTCATGTAATTTTTATTTTGGTAATCAATGCTAGAACACAAAATAGTTTGGAGGATGCTGAGAAACCCCAGCCAGAGCTGCCGAGGTACATAGGGCCAAGCTACAAGTGACGAATGACACTTGAACGGCAAGTGTATTTCTCCCTGTTCACTTGCCCTCCACTCAATCCACTTGCTGTTCAAGTGTCATCCGTCACTTGTAGCTTGGCCCATAGACAGCTGAGCTGGTTCTCCAGGGAGGCCACTAAGCAACTTTTGGGAGGGGCAGAATGAAGACAGGACTAATGCACCACATGATGGCACAGGAAGTGATGTAGCGCCTTCTGGAGCAGACCAGTGGTAGTGCAGGAAGAGGCAATGGGGTGCAAGTGAAGTCTAGTGGTTAGAGTATTAGACTAGGATCTGGGTGACTCAGGTTCAAATCTCCGCAATGAAGCTTGGTGGATGACCTTGGGCCAGCCGATCTCTCTGTCTGCCTAACCTACCTCACAGGGTTGTTGTGAGGCAGGAGCAGACTGGGAGCCCAAAACAGCTCTATCCCAAGAGAGGGAGGGAGAAAGGAAGAAGAGGATGAAAGCCAGGACTGACAGTGGCAGCTAAGGTGGGTCTTGTCTCCCTGCATGAAACCAAGTTGCTTCACTCTGGCCTAGATCACCTGATGGAGGGACTGGACTCCCGGGCCACTGGCATACTGGGACTTAATGGCCAATCCATCCCTGTTGTGAGGATAAAATGGTGAAGGGAAGAATGATATACACAGCCTGGAGCTTTTTGAAGAAAGGGTGAGATAAAAATGTGCCAAATACAGTTTCTACATTGCATCAGGATGAAGTGAGAACAAGGTAGTGCAGTTCTGTTTCTGGGTTTCATTGGCTGGTTTTTAAAGGTCATTAATGGTTTTACATTCGTATAATTTATTCATTTATTTTGTGAACTGTCTCAAGCAGGTGTCTGAAGAAGTGTCACATAAATGTTTTAATGAAATAAACAGGCAGTAGAATAGACCTGCCCTTTTTGTAATATGACAGCAATGGTAAATTCCAGAGTTTTTATTTTGGGGGCTGTCATTTGGGCCTTAGGTTTTATTCCAGTGACGTGGAGTGCCGTTGCTATTTATTGAGTCTAATGAGGTGGGATAGGAATGTTTTAAAAGAAACGTTCTGCCTTCCGTGCCATAAACGGTAACGCCAAGGTGGCTTACACCATTAAGCAAAGCAAAGTACATTAAAATCAACCGTCAACATTTGCCCCCATTGCAAAAGCAAGCCCACACATCCTTGATAAACATTCACCACGACAGACTTTAATTTTCATCCAAGACCCATCGTAATAAAACTGCTTTACAGAATCTTTGCAACTAAGCCTGAAAAAGAACCTGCTTGGATGCTGCCCCAATGGATAGATATCACCAAGGGCTCTGATAGGTCCTCCAAGTCTTCCTGGCTATCAATCCAGTTTTATTTTATCCTTTTATTCCTCTAATGAGCTCATAGGCATTGTTTTCCCTATCCTATTTTATCCTAACAACAACCCTGTGAGGTAGGTTATGCCAAGAGAGAGCAACTGGCCCCAGTGTCACCTAGCAAGTATTGTATGCGGAAATTTCAGTCCAGATTTCCTGGACCTAGTCTGACACTCTAAAAATGTACAAGTTCCCTTTCCAACTTAGATTCCACATTCAGTATAACAATAATCAGTAGAAAACAAAGCCATAAGCCAGTCCATTTCCACCAGCCTTCTGGAGAAGGCTGTCGCTGAGATTTGACCTCTTTCTGCATACAGCCCATTAGCTTATCCAGACAATTTAGCCTTTAATAGGAGGGAAAATGAACACATTATGTGGATATGGAAAGCTCCCTGGAGAATCTTGTCATTTGACAGTGCAAGAAAAAGCTCAAAGAAGACATAAGATGCCCGGGCAGAAGAGCAGCTTAGTTTGTCAAACTTAATTCATGTCCTTTCTGCATTTTGGAGAGAATTGGAATCGTCAGCAATTAGACGCAAACAATTAGACTAATTTAGAACTCAGGTTTTACACCATGCTGAGAGCTCTAGAAACTGTATTTATTCAAAATTATAGCAAATTACATTAGGACGGCAGCGTTCATCGGAGGGGCTACATTAAATGTACATTTGAAAAGCTGTCAGGACGTAGGAAGGGAGATGGAAATCGCAAGCTGTTAATTCGCATGTTTGTTTTAAAATTGGGCATCATTTGTTTAAGACGAGGAGAGACTTCAGGACTGCTTTTAAGAATGCAGCTGATTTCATTAAAAACGTACGCCTTTTTCTCTTATTATAATTACCATTATTTTTATAGTCCTGGCAGCGTGGGTGGTCTTTTGCAGAGTGCAAGAAGACACTTTTTCTGAGCTTACCGTCTTAAAATTTGACATCAGGAAGATGGCAAAGGAGTAGGAAGGAGGTGAAGGAATTGGAAAGCAGTGAGAGAATGCTCATTTATAGGCACAGGAGGACTCTTTGGTGTCTGCTAATGTTGCTGTCAAGTTACAGCAACTACAAGAACCCACCCTGAATGTCTGAAGTCTGCCCTGTGTGTGTTCCTGTGTGTGTTCATAAAAAGTGATCCTTACACAGTGGTCCTGAAGTCAACCAATCTTTGATCTGTTTCTCCCTCACGCTGCCTCTTAACTTATTGGTTTTAAACAGACTACTAAAATATAAAAAAAACAGGTTACCTTTAAGCAGCTGCAAAAATTGTCAGTCAGTCATTTATTATTACAGCAAAAGCCAGTAAAACAAAACAAAAATAAGTTATTACATCAGGGCATAACAATAAGATCAGAGCATTAGTGCTGGAAGAATGGATGAAATAAAAACAATGAAGATAAAAGAAATGGCAAAAGCAATTATACCACATTTTCAGCTAAAAGGTGCATTTCCTAACGGCTAAGGAACAGAATCTGGCCACGGCATACGTCACTGAGCACTTGCGTGTCTTCTAAAAGGAAGTTGCGCAAGATTTCTGGTCTAAAGTCGAGATAAGACTGCAAGGAGTTAAATTTAGACAAGAGAGGCAGTATAAGACAAGCCCTTTCCTCTTGATATAGTTTGCAGAATAAGAGAACATGAGTCACCGATTCCACCATGTTGGTCATGCATGGCATAGACGTTCATGCATTGGCACATGAGCAAATTTACGCTGCAATATGGCAGAAGGAAGTGCCTCAAATCGGGCTCTGGAGAGAATGCCCATCTGTAAGGCTCATGAGTGATATTGGAAAGGGAAGGAGCTGCAAAAATCAATCATAAGTGCATAAAATTTTGCAACTGAAAGAGTGATGGGTCTACTCTTATTTTCTAATAAAAGAGGCGAAATCTCCAAATGATCTATATCTTGGAGCAAAGGAAAAATTAAAACCCTAGCCTCAGAAAAGAGCTGCATTCAAAAGCCACATGATATAGAGAGTCCACACTACCTACACCACAGTCGTATACTCTATCAGAGCATGATACCACCCTTGCAAAACTCTAGATGGTAAGGCATTTAGATGTGCCAACATAGGCACGCCTATACCGAGGAACACTGGTCAGGAAGCTGACCAGACGGAAGAATACCAAACAAAATATCAGTGGGGGAAAGGCTGCTAGGAAGGGTCTACAGAACTTGGCTGAATCAACTCGATCCAGGGGACAACATGTTATCCTGAGTCCTGAATCCTTCCTGACCCTTCCAAACATGTTCCTAGAATCTTCTAGAGACCTGTTCTCTTAATGGTCGCCAAGGTCTCCATTGCCAAATCCCGCTTGCTGAGGATGTCAAAAGCAGTTGCACAGGAGTGTAAGACTCCCAATGCCACCCTGGGCCCTTTCCTTGCTCTAGGAGGGTGTGGCCTGGCTGGGTTTGTCTACCCCAGTGTTTAAGAGCTCAGGGTCTCCCTAGACATGCAGGTTTTTAAAGAGTCGGGTCCGAGTACCTCAGATCCAACTTGGGTTCCTGCAGCCACACAGCAGCTATGGGGAACGGCTGTTAAAAAATAAAGAAGCGCCCAAACAGAGTTAAAACATTTCTGTGAGGGGACGAAGGGCTCCTGCCTCCCTCCTCAAGCTGTTTCGTTGTGTCAAAACTACACAGGGAAATGCTACTTCGCTGTTTTCACTGCTCCATGTGCACAGAATATTCCGTGTGGAGCAGCAAAAATGCAGGCACACCCCGTCCCCGCTCACTTGCCATTTTGGGAAATGGCTTGAGGGGGGAGGGGGGAGCATTTTGAGGCCATTTGGGCTCTTTATTTTTTAACAGCCATTTATTTTTTTATCAGCGTCTAGAGAGGCTCTAGGCTGTTACTAGCACCTTTTGGAAGAGGTTGTTGGCCTTGGAGCTGTCCTAGGTCCTGAAACCAGTCCCTCTGCACAAGATTAACTCTGCTGCCGGCGTTAGTATAGTCTGTGAGATCTGATTTAACAGACACATATATATTTCAGTTGTTGCATAACTTGAGATGTATGCGAAGCATATATCTCGATTTCCTGCAGCTGTGACCTGGCGGTTGATGCTGCAATAAAAGGTTGGTCAAGTGGATGCAAGAGCTGTGCTTCAGCAAGTGACAAGTTCCCAGAGAGTTGAGGAACTTGGTGATAAAAAAAATCTGGGATTTGGCATGCTCGAACACCCGCTGGTTTGGCTCATGCCCTGCCTGTCCGTTGTAAACAGGGAGTTGATTTTTTCACAGATCAGTTCAACAGTTCATTGACCCAATTGTGGCGGTTTGGCAGGTCACTTCGTTGTATTCCTTCCTAGTCATGTAGCCCAGCCTAATTAGCTTTTTGTGCATTCTCACACAGCCTAATTGAGGTCTATGCCCCAACCCCATCCTTTCTGCAAACAGGCAATAGTATAAATAGACAAATCAACCACAAATAGATAAATCTTAGTCAAACCACTCACCAATAGACCCATCAGTCACAAATCGTTTAAATCTGTCACGAATAAATACTGTGTTTTAATTAAATCCTACCCATCTAAGTAGTCCGCTAGTGAAGGAAATGTGTGCTGATTGGTTTGAATTTGCAGTGTCTTTGTGCCTGCACAAAAATCCAATGCAAACCTGTTTAGTTGGCATTTGCGGCTGTTCGACGCAAACTGAACAGACCAGGTGATCAGCTCACATTGATCCACACCTTAGAACATGGGAAGTTTGACTGTTGAACAGACTTTTGGCAAAACATGCAGTATCCCTATCTGAGAGAAACCACTTGAGGAAGAGGATTTGCCAAGGAGTTGAACTGACAGAGAAGTGGTAGCTTTTGGACTAGATAAGAGGGGTGTTTCCAGTCCATAATAAGATTGTTTATCATGTATCAGCTTTGTTTTTCATGAATTGGCCTTGTGAAATGAGACATGAAATAGGGTTGAGCGGGCCAATGAACAGAGTTAATATAAGATGTCTGGTGGCAGAACGCTGACCATCTAGCATGGTTGAAGGATTTAGGGGAGTTTTGGAAAGTAGTAACTGTTTGATGTACTATTTGGCCTAATAAGGGGAAAGTTTCCCAATGGCCAGATCAGGCTGAGATTAACAGGTTTACCAAATCAAACGGGAAATCAAGGGCATGTATTGCTCTAATATTTCTCTATGGTCTTTCTCATAATCTTCCTAGAACTTCAAAGCCATTTCTCATTGATGGGAGCTAAGTCAGTAACTGTGGGCCCTGGCATGTCCTATTGAATGTGTGTGTGTGTGTGTGAACCACAAGGCAACAGAATACCTTCCCAGTGCCCCACTGTCTCAAGCAGTTGCCATACTCCTATGACTTGGTGTTGCCATTGTTACGATCTTCTGTGTTGGAATTAACAAATACAGGGCCTGGAATACTGGTAGTATTTCTGAACTCTGCTGAGATTTTCAAAACTTAACAGTTCAGTACTGATGGAATCTGGGCCTGATAAGGAAATGTAGATGTGTGGCTCTCATATTAACATGCCATACTTCCCTGACTTTGAAACTCTCAATTCTCGGGGAGCCTGACCTACTTTTCTTTGCTTGAAAGAAAGAGAGTTCTAAAGCTTCAGTCGTGCTGTGCAGTGTAGCTCACCAGGGCTCAATGGACCTCGCACAGTGTTGTGTGAAGATGAAACATTTTCAAGAGCCACAACCCCCTTGCAAGCTGCCACATCTTCATCCCCAATGGACTTAGAATAGTTCCTGCTGCACAATAAAACAATAATCACAGACTTTGCTTTCTTCCCCATTTCAGCTTACTCCAAAAGTCACAGAACATTCATAGAAACCACACAGTTGCTGCATCTCCTAACTTCCCAAAAACATGATACAAACACAAGTCAGGTCTCACATCCAAAACCTCTGAGCTTTTTTTGCAGATTCACCTTTTTCTTATTTGTATAGGAAAAGAAATGGTAGGCCACGTCCCCAGAGGTAGCCTAAAGCTAAGACAATGCTAACAAGTAAATAAAAAAACAAGTCAAGCCATTAAAACAGGCCAATAAAAATATGCCAAGGCATAAAAAGCAGGCTAAAATGATATTGAAAAGCACAAGCTTCCATCTTGGATGAGTCGTCATGGGGTTTTGGATGGAACAAGAGGACGGCCATCTTTGTTTCTGGGTTTCCAAGGCTTGGCAACGGAAGAAGGAATCCCGTTCAACATGCCAGAAAAACTTTCTAACAGTTTTGTTGGACCCCTTGAATTATTTCCTTTTTTTTTTTTAAACTACCATCTTTAGCCCAATTAGCCTTCGGGACTCTTTGCCATGCCCCAACCCTGCCTTTGCTATTACAATTGGTTCGCCTCTCTTTTCCTGTCATTATAAAACGTCTTTTTCCCGTCAGCTGACTTTTATCAATGCAATTAACAACCTCTTGCTCTGCCCCTCCCTGTTTCTGTTTCCATTTATGATTCTGTGTTTTTTTCCCAAATCTCTTCCAGTACTCCTTACCATCTGGGAACTGACTCTGGCCTGTTTCTGTGGCTAGTTTGGCCTCAGCCTCTGGCCAAACACTTAGATCTGGTCAGTACCTAACGGACTCCGTATAAACAGAAATATTGGCCCTTGAATGGAGCGCTGCTTCCCGTGATTCTCTTCCTCCACTGAAAACGGATGAATGTTTGACTGCAGCTTTGGTTAATCCCTGCAACTGCTATGAGGGCATTTTGTGTGAGCAACAGACAATTAGCTAGTAGCCCTGGCTACTGTACTGGGTCAGATTTTGGTTCAGCCACCTGCTAGATCAAAATTAGTATCTGCTTTGGCTTATATAGAACAGACTGCCCTTGTTTACAGCTCTCTGTTTGAGAGGGTGAAATGTTAATTATCTGTACAAATAAACAGCCTTTTTTCTACATGGTTGGTGTGTGTGTGTGTGTGTTGTTTGTGTTCCCCTGGAGTGCAGCAGCTTCAAAGGAACTGGCAAAATGGCATTATGCGAGCCACGCTGTTCAATGTCCCCAATACAACCAAGCTTAATTTTTTCTCTACGTGGTGTTAACCAGCCATTTATTCCAGAGCATATCTGCAGTATGCATGGAGCAAAATCAAACCAGACAACTGGCATTGCAAGCTGGCGGCCCAAGTCCTTCGATAGTTAAGTCATGAGATGAGTTAATGGAATTTAAATTGATTAGGGAGAATGGAATCAAATATGGCACATTTTCACTGGCACGAGGCATTGTAAGCATATCAAGAACCTTTTGCTGAAAGATTGGCTGGTTACTTGCAATCAGTCTATGATATTCAAGCTTCTCTACAGAGAGAGAAAGTGTGAGAGAGATCTAATGCCCTTGTGAAGATCTGCGGTGCATCTACTTTGGGATAGAGATGGGCACAAACCAGCAAAAAAACCAACCATGCGGTTCATGGTTTGTCATGTTTCACGAACCACGAACTTTCACGAACCTGCCCGGGTTCGTGAACTGGCTCATTTTGGTTCGTGAAAATGTCACTTCTGGGCCAGCAAATCACTACTTCCAGATAAGTAGAAGGCCACTTCAGGGTCAGCAGAAAGTCACTTCCGGGTCAGCAGAAGGTCTGCAGAAAGCCCAACCCATTGCCTAGGAAACTGATTGATTGACACCAGGCTGTCTGCAGTGATGAAGCAAAAAACAAACCAAATGAACCGCCCTAAAGTTTGTGGCGGTTCATCAGAAATGGGCTCTGACGAACTTTGGTGCGTATTTCGGTTTGTGCCCATCTCTACTTTGGGAATCCTGTGACCAGTTCTGGCCACCCCAACTCAAAAATGGTGACACAGAAATGGAAAAAGGAGAAGAAAGGGATGACCAAAATGGACAAGAGGTTGGAGCGCCTTTCCTATGAAGGAAGTTGTGACTGGACTTTTTTTTTAAAAGTGCTTTTTAAAAAGTGTAATCCTTCCCAGAAGTCAAAAAGAGTTTTGAACTTTTCTTTAGTTTTGAGAAATGATGGATAAGAGGTTAGATGGAGGCTTATAAAATGGAGTGAAGTAAGTGGATAGAGAGAGCCAGTTTGGTGTAGTGGTTAAGAGCAGCAGGACTATAATGTGAAGCGAGAGGAGAGACCCAGAGGCATGATGGGAGTCAGCCAGCCAGGCGAGGTGATATTTCGAATGAAAAGTGCAGGGCTGGCCAGGCAAGGCACAGGCGAAGCGAGGCCGCCTCTCTGAAGATGGCGACCGCCTACCTCGCCTGCTCCCTGGAGCCGGCTCTGCGCTCGCCCACCACTCACCTCCTGTGCAGCCCGGTTGCTAACAGGCCACAGACCGATACTTGTCCACGGCCCAGGGATTGGGGACCCCTGAGGAACAGCAACAAGCAGCCATAGTCTTCATGTAAGATAGAGATCCAGTCCATGCTTTAAATAGAGAGCAATAATGCCCTTCTGAAAATGGCACCTGTGTGGGTGGATGAGTTTCAAACACAATGCCAGAACTCTGTCAGAAGCGCTCAGGAAAATAATAAGGGAAAGTTGCTCACATCCGTCCTTGCAATTCTTCATCTACTCAGCCGGCGCTCTTGTGCTGGTCCACGCTTGTGAAATAACCCTTCTTTCCTGAGCAGTTGTTAGTTCCTAAAGTTACATGATCAGCTTGCAATAATCTTAGCACGGTAACACAGAAGTTTAATTATAGGTGTGCTATTCATTTGTTTTTATTATTAACTGTAAGCAATTCAGAGAGAGATTGGAAGCAATTAGGGGCTCCACAGGTAACTGATGTATCATTAGCCTCTGCGTTCTATATTTAGCAGCGTCGCTTTTGCAGAGGGAAAGGGTGTAAAGTTATAGCTAATTATGCTGAGTAGATCTCTATTGTTACTGCTGATCGCTGCCATTGTATAAAAGAGGAATTGCTGCACCAATGAATCAAAATGATCATGGAGTCACCGGATGATAAAAAGACTGTCCCTCTAATCACATGCAATAGAATAATGCATAATATGAGACTGGTTAATTACCAGCATATAACCCATGGACAATATCTTGTGGATGTTCAGCAGATAGAAGAAAAATTCCCTGGGCTGCAGAAGATCCTCTCCAAAGGTCTTTTGTGGCACTAAGGAACCAGAACCGCCTATTTCTTGCCTTGATTTATTTGAAGTTTGGCTCTCTTTAAATTCTGCATTCATCATGATATTTTTTAGAGCCAAGTGAACATTTACTTTACAGTAACTTAAAAATGTGCAGCACATGTTAATATATTCATTTTTCTACTGTTTGTATACAAATATGCTGCTCTTTGAAAGTATCCCCCGAAGAGATGCAAATTGCGAGCTAGGCACTTCTCTTATGAAAAACAAACTCCGTGTAAATGGGCCTCCATTCGTTTCTCACAGGCATTGACGTTTTTAATATGTAGGTATCTGGGATGTTTGCAAGAGCCTTCACATTAAAGTCCTCCGTGAGCAAGGCTTCGTAAAAAAGAAGGGAGGAGGGAAAGGTGCTTAAGTTCAACCTGGGAAAGTGCTGAGGGCCGTGTTCTCGGTTCTCATTCGTCACCTGAAAGAGGGGTAAAAGGTTCTTTGGCTTAACTTGAATCCTCAAACCTTCTCTTCGTTTTTACTACATGTCTTAGTGTCTCTCTACACGTTACTAAGTACCTAGGGATGCTCAAGTGGACCTCATTTCACATGTTCCCCCCGCCAACTTTCCATGCACTCGACCGCACAGTCACACTTCAATTTGCTCCGTGTCGTGTGTTTCATATCAATTCTTCCTCAACTGCTAAAAGTATCCCAGTTTCTCACACATCCATTCATTGAAATGCAGTTCTCGACACTTCCTCACACCTTAGAGAAATGCAAATTGGTAATTCTGTACTTGTTCTTGCAGCAAAACCAGAGCGGAATTGGTGCTTTGTCCTCCGGAATCACTTGCAGATGTAGTTACACAAAGGGAGCTCCCATGAAAGCAGCATTCACATGCATTGAGCAAGAACAGCCTGTACGTGAATTGAGGACTAGACATACAATCTGGCACTTGAGTGTCCCTAGATATTTAGTAACATGTAGAGAGACTCTCAAGGGCAGGAATGTCCAATTAGCGGCCCAAGTTTGTACTTGGGGTGTCACCATAGAAAAGGTTTAGTGGCTACCCAACTCACCACCAAAATCGAGGTGTGTGTGAAGGAACTCATAAGAGGTTCTTAATTGATGGCGGGGACAGGACCTGAGGGCCAAACTACAAGTGATGCCTGACACAGGTTGGACACTTGTCAGCTTCCCTCAAGTTTTGATGGGAAATGTAGGCAGCTTGGCGGAATGTTGGACAAGCGACAGTTGAAAAGTCCATTGGACAGGCAGTCGGAGAGCCAAGCTGGATGCCTACATTTCCCATCAAAACTTGAGGGAAGCTGACAAGTGTCCAACCTGTGTCATTCGTCACTTGTAGCTTGGCCCTGAGATCCAGGGCAAATCATAGGCTGCAGACCCAAGCCAAATGCTGTCCTCTTACATTCCCCCACATACTCTAAATAGATATAATATTTAAGTGATATATTTATAGATAGCCCTGACCTGGATAGCCCACGCAAGCCCAGTCTCATCAGATCTCAGCTACTAAGCAGAGTCAGCCTTGGTTAGTAATTGGATGGGAGACCTCTACGTGGAAAGTGCGTTCCCAGAAAAGGTGCCCAAAAAAGGGAAGCCAAACAGCCCGCAGCCATTTTGCAAACGGAGCCTTCTGGATTCTTGGGGGAAAGCTGCCAGCGTTCGGTGAGTGGGCCATCCCTTTAAGAGCATGTGGAAATGGCTAAAAGGAGCTCCCATGAAAGTAGCAGGCACATGCACCGAGCAAAACAGCCTGCACATGAATTGAGGACCAGATATGAAATCCTGCACTTGAGCAGCCCCAGGTCATTCGTATTTCTGCTCTAAGAGCCTAGAAAGAGAAAAGGGGCACCCACGTCTTCCAGTTACCACCCAAGGACCCAAGTCTGAGGTTCCGCTGACTGCTGGAGGTAGCAACCATATAGCATGCACGCACATGAATTTACAAAACCAACAGTACAAAGCAGAGGTTCCAAAACAGTTGACGAAAAATGCAAATGCTACAAAAGGAAAGCAACCAGAAAACAACATTTGTTCACCCCTACTAATCGGCAACTGGGTTGGCCAAGATCTGGAATGTTTTAGATGGCATTTAGTACAACTCGGCATGACCAATGTTTAAAGAATATTACAGAAAGAAGAATGAGATCCAGGGAGTTAGCTGTACAAGAAGCACTTGAGTAACAGATGTCACTCCTCAAACCTTGCCAGACGACTCAGTCTGTTCTGGAGCAGGAACGTGCCTGTCATCATGGGGGTGGTGGGGGAGAGGAGATATTATCCTGATAAATGGGAATTGGAGAGGTTTTAATATTGCAACCGGCCGTTCATCCCTCACTGAGAAGCTGCAAAAACTGAACTCTGCAAATGACGTCGTAAAAGCAGTTGGCCATTTGGAGCCAAGAGGACGCTAAAAACAAGATGCTAGTTGTATAAATTGTTATTCAATTACCTTCGGCGGTAATGCACTGTGGCCTGCCGGCATGGAGGACGTCATTCCAGCACAAGTTCCAACAGTCCTTGATTACTGTCCCCTTCTTTTGGATATTTGTTTCACAGGTGCATATACTGAATAATGTATATAAAACCTATCTCTGTGCAAGAACTCCCCCCCCCCTATCCGGCCCCATTTTGCCTAGTCTGTAGGGGCTGTCTTTCAGATTTCAGTCCTACAATCTAGTACCTCAAAACCTAAATCCCTGATACATAACTTGTGTTTCTGAGCCTCATGCATGGAAATGCATGCATGTAAACAATAAGGCATTGCATTATTCCTTTTTTTAAAAAATAAAGAACATGCTCGGAAATCAAACTTGCCTTCCTCACAATAGTTTGGATCCGGGATTTTCATCAGGGGAATGGGACTCTCTCATCTCCCCTGTCTTGCTGCAACCTGCAATGTGTGTTTGTATGTGTATGTGCCATCAAGTCGCAGTCGACTTACAGTGATCCCAGCAAGAGGCTTTCAAGGCAAGTGAGAAGCAGAAGTGGTTTGCCAGGGCCTTCCTCTTCAGAGTCTTCCTTCGCCCATCCAAGTAATGATCCTGCTTAGCCTTCGAGATCTGACCAGATTGGGCTATACTAGTTTTGTATAGTGGTTAAGAACGACTAGACTCTAATATGGAAAACTGGGTTTGATTCCCCATTCCTCCACTTGAAGCCAGCTGGGTGACCTTGAGTCAGTCACAGCTCTCTCAGAGCTCTCTCAGCCTCACCCACCTCACAGGGTGATTGTCACGAGGATAATAACACACTTTGTAAACCGCTTTGAGTGGGCATTAAGTTGTCCTGAAGGGTGGTATATAAATCGAATGTTATTATTATTATTATTAAAAAGTCTAGTAGCACCTTTAAAACTAACCAACTTTACTGAGGCATAAACTTTAGAGAACCACAGTTCTCTTCGTCAGAGTGTGGGGCTGGTAGCCAGTCTTGCCTCATGACTCACATGACAGTAATTTTCCAGCTAGGAGTTGGCATCCATTTCCTATCTTACCAGGGAACTTTTCTGTGTGTAAAATACATGAGGAGAGGGGCTTATGATGTAGCCATATTCATAGGTTTCCCTATTAATGTGAGGGCAGGTTCAACTGCTAACAGGAGGTCCTTAAGTTATGCTCGTCTCAAGCTGTATTGAGCTTTAAAGGTCAATACCAGCACCTTGAATTGGGCCTGGAAACTCCAATCAACATAAATTCCCCTCCCGGGAACAGCACGAGAAGTTAAGTCAGAAGTCTATGATGGAAGGGGAGAATGAGCAGAAGTCTCCCCCTCTTCTGTTAGTGGAAATCTACCATTTGATCAAACCCAATGACTCTTGAGCTGAAAACCCCATGTTAATAATTTGCTTGCAACAGTATTTTGAGTGGTACCACGTCTGCAGCGGTGATGCTATTCAGCCTCGGATCTAGCTAGGTAGCGGCTGTTGACTCAAGCTCACAGCTTACTGAATTCCTGGGATGATAAATACCCAGGGTCATTATGAACAGGTCATACATCATGTATATTTGGGTACACATTAAGTGTACGTGTTGCTTTTCCTCCTGTGCATTTTTTCTCACTTAGTCGTTGGAAGCATTCATCATGTTGGTACATGCGCAGAAGCTATTGGACTGAACTATAATACCAAAATGCAATGAAATTTAGAATACTCGAAGAACATGAAACCTCTCAGCTCGAAGAGCTGGGAGATAAAGGGGGCAATGCCAGGAACTTGTCAGGATTAGAGAGATAAAAGAGTAACTTATAGCCTGAATTTATAAATCTTTCCAGCTACAGTTAAGGAAATTTCTTTCATAACCAAAGTGGCATCTCTGTTTATGATAAATGATTGCCATTACAAGAAACTTTGATCTGCTGGATAAATTTTGATCATTTTTTTTTCTGGTGGCAACAGCAGACAGTGACTCTAAATTATGAATTTATCGCCATGTGACACAAACCTTGTAACTTTTTCTGTGTCCTTCACGGTTACATATTTATTTCATGCAAAAGGTGGGAATCTAATTCTTATTTGATTGTGAAGGACAGTTTCTTCTTGCGTACTTAGTACAAAAATACAAGGCCACTGAACTGATGGATATCATCAGAAAACTTCTCATCTAAAAGAGTGGAGGCCATTTAGATACACAAGCTTGAGAGAGCTGTTTTCTGAGAGTCACATACATGTAGCATTTGTGGTCAGTTTTCATCTGGCAATGCCAAGCAGAAAATCCCGTGTTGTCTATCTCCTCCATGTCATGGCCGGTGTCTCCAAAACAGATGTTTGTGGTTAAAGGGTTGGGCTACAAATCAGCACTCCGCTGGTTCAAATCCCACTACTGCCCTGAGCTCAGCAGGTGGCCTTGGGGAATAATAATAACACTGACTCTCTTCACTGGTTTGAGTGGGGCACTAATCTGTCTACAAGAGCAGTATATATGCACACTGTTGTTGTTGTTATTTACAGTGTAAGGGATAGCATAAGCTTACACCCTGGAGATCTTGTTGGTCTCTAAGGTGCCACTGCACTCCAATCGTGCTGTAAGAGACAGGGTAGCCACAGCAGGTGACCTTAAGCCCAGTCCTTTAATCACTCCTTCCAGATGGTGATATGGACTCACTCCTTAGATTCCTAAAAAAAGGGTGATTCTTCACTAATCGCCAACTGGAAAGAGATATTCAGAATCTGGAGGAAATACTGTGTGTTGGTATTTTGCTGGGGCTGCAAAATTCAAAAGCATACTATTCTTCTCATGGCCTTGGAAGGGGGTTGGACCCTCAAAACGTGGAGTCCTTGCTAGATTTCTGCAAAGGATTCGCAAAGCGTGGATCAGATTTAAGATTGTTATTGGTTCAATGAAAAAGTGCAGCAACGCATAGCTGAAGTCTTAGCTAATTCAGATTTTGCAGCAAGTGACAGAGGGCGAAGCTACAAATGACGAATGACACTTGAACGGCAAGTGTATTTCTCCCTGTTCACTTGCCCTCCACTCAATCCACTTGCCGTTCAAGTGTCATTCGTCATGTGTAGCTTGGCCCTAAGAAAATGGAGAAGGGAGAAGGAGAGCTTCTTTTAGGTGACAAAAACAGATTTTTTAAAAAAAACTGTGCCTGACTTTGCAAATGGGACCTGACTGGCAGTGATGTTCAGTGGTGGCAGGGAGATAAAAGAGAGAGCTCTCTAGTCCTCCACCGAAGAACCTAAGATTAAAGAATCCATCTAGAGAATTGGTAAGAACAGAACATTCCTTGGGTGATAGATTTAGTCTCCTCTGTGCCGTTGAACCTCAAAGACTGCAAAATGAGACACTTTGTAGTTTTGAGCTTTTCATTACTCAGAAAGCCTAGTGAGCGTTCGTTCCTCCATGCCACTGACTGTCAACTCAGCAACGTCAAGCGGGGAAGAATACTTTCTCTTTTAGGAGAGAGGAAAAATGGGGTGAAATCTTAAACGGCTTTTCAGATAAGCAAGACTCCAAGGTAGAATATGAGGTCGTTTGAAGCGGCCACGTGATCGTCTCCCAATGGCAGAATCCTACATGCTTTGAACATATTAATCTCAAGAATCACCATATTGGATCAAACCAGTTATTCATCTAGTCCAGCACAGGGAGGCTGCGAATTGTGCAGGGAATGTGTGCAGGGAATGTGTTGAGCAGTCGAATATATTGAATTCGACTGTGAGGATCAAACACAAGCAAGTCACTGGGTCTGTTGTGTTCAGCCCCAAACAACTCAAATGCCTGCTGAACATGTCTACACTAGGCTTTTTTCAAAATTGTGCATGCATAAAATCACTGCTGGTGGTGAGTGGCCATTACAGCGCTTAGATGAATAACCAAATGGTGGGATTATTTTAAAACAGTATTCGTTTATGATTAATTTGTATGATTTGTGACTGTCTCAACAGTTGCCTGCCAAGCGAAGCCGCGATGCGGGGAAAAGAGTAGGGAAAAATTAAATTGGGTTGTGTGAGAACATGCATACACCACACCCCGATTGTGGTGTGCAGCTGTGTTGAGAAAGAACAGGGGGAAGCCACCCGTTGACCAGCCATGAATGGGTTGGTGATGAGCCATCCCAAACCAGTTCCTTGTTCGCAAATGGAGAACACGACATGTGCCAAACTGGTGGGTGTTGAACATCCATAGGGGCCGAACAGATGCTCTAGAATGTCCATTAATTCACTAGTAAGAGCATAGAGGCCTTTTACGTCCATCGGCTGCTGATCTTCAGAGGATTGGCTTAGGTGGGTAGCTGGGTAGCTTGGAACTGGATGTTTGGACCACAGGGCTTGCACCGAGTGGACTGATGGATCTGGCAATGCAGAGCTCTCAAGCCTCAGGCTCAGCCTGAGGGCCAATCAGGTTCAACTGCATCTGCTTGCAGGTGATGGAGTTCAGGGAGCTGTGCTGGGCTCTGGCCCGGATCCTGTGAGGACTTGTCACACTCAGTGCTGACCCTGCAAGGAAACAGAGCGCTGCCAGCCTTGCGCCGTGCCTCCTTTGTGCTACTTCTGCCTGGGTCTTTCAACGCTGCCGTTCCTGCAGGGCCCAGGTGTATGTCTTGCCTGTCTGCAGTAGAACGGTAGGATTGGTGTTCAGGGGCACCTTAGAGACCAACAAGATCTCCAGGGTGTAAGCTTTCCAGAGCCAGAGCTCCCTTCTTCAGACACAAGTTGGAATGGAGATCCCTGAGCGTTTATATCCTAGCTGCTGTAGCACAGTGGTTAAGTGGTTTGGCTGCGAATCAGCACTCTACTGGTTCAAATCTCACTCCTGCCATGAGCTCAGTAGGTGGGCTTGGGTAAGCCACTCCTCTCAGCCCCAGCTGTATTGTGGGGATAATAATAACAGTAACAATAATTATGCACTGTGTTGAGCTTCAGGTTGTGCCAAGGTTCCTAATATCTGCACGTTCATTGGTTACCATCCATAGGCAGCAGCCAATCAGTCCTGAGTAATAAAGACCAATCACTGTCCTGCCAATCTGATACATTGTATATAGTTAATGCAAATGATGGTATTCTAGGGTGCATGTTGCTATTGGTTGTTGGTTATTATTGGGGAGGAGTTTGTGTGTTGAGCTTCTGTCTCTGTCTGTGTGTTGGCTCATGTTGAGCTTCTGTCTCTGTCTGGGTCCGTCTGTCTGTTCTGGCTTACAATAAAGCATGTTGTTCTGAGCTGAATTCACTCTAGGCTGAAATCATTATGAGCACTACTCCCACTACTGCTGTGAACGTAGCAGGTGACCTTGGGTAAGCCGCTCCTCTCAGCCCCAGCTCCCCAGCTGTATTGTGGGGATAACAATAACACTAACTTGTTCACCACTCTGGGTGAGGCACTAATCTGTCTAGAAGAGCAGTATATAAGCAAAGTTATCGTTATCGTTATCGTTATCGTTATCGTTACCGTTACCGTTACCGTTACCGTTACCGTTACCGTTACCGTTACCGTTACCGTTACCGTTACCGTTACCGTTATCGTTACCGTTATCAATGGTAGTGGGATATTACAAGGGAGGGCACCTGGATGTAAAGAAACAATGCTGCTTGACTAGATGGGAGGGGTGTAGCAGAGGAGTCCCTGCCTCCAGTACAGGTACTGTAGATACATCCTGGCATATCTGACTTCTACTCCAATGATACTATGCATCTGGAAATTGACACTAGAAATCAGCTCTCCTAGAGAAAATGGAAACTTCAATAGGACAGATTCTGTGGCATGGTTTTAGGTGAGGTGGCCGTGTTGGTTTGCAGTAGAACAGCAGGATTTGAGTCCAGTGGCACCTTAGAGACCAACCAGATTTCCAAGGTGAACGCTTTCGAGAGCCAGAGCTTCTTTCTTCAGTAGGAGCAGAGATCCCCGAGGCAGGCTGCTTTGATCTTGGTGGTTCCAGCGAGAACGGCTCCTGACTGGGACCACATCATTTGAATCCCAGTATGGGGGAATAGTGGTGGAGGAAATGCTTCTCTTGGCAGTCTGTGCAGGTTCAGAAAAGCTTGGGGGCATTTGTGCTTTGAATCGGGATAGAATTGCCTGAAAAAGTAGCATGCTTTTGGCAGATAGGGTAACCCCGTGGTAGGGGGTTAGGGGGCTAATAAGCTGTATATCAGCAGTTAATTAATATACCTAGTTATATCCCATTTCTGGTGTGCGGTGACTTCGTGGCAGGGATGGGCGAGAAAAGGCAGAGTGGTCTCCGGTGAGATGCCCGAAGCTCTCCAGTGCACTTTTAATTAATAGAGATGCAGCAAGAGTGAGAATGTCATGTAGACTGAAATAATGAGGCACCGTGGCTCCTGCGAAAGCGCTTGCCCCGAAGTAAAAGCAAGCAGTCTCCAGAATCCCTGTATTTGTCCCCCCACCCCGTTGCTATAACTACATAATACAGATCGAAAAGTGACCTTGCCAACCAGATGCCAGCATGTCTATGGCACTGCTGATCTCGTCATCATGAAATGCGTCAGCATTTCCTTGCTGCTGAACGGGTGCTGAGGATCTCATAACGAAATGGGCAGAGTGGGGTGTAGTAATAGTTGCTTTGCTCCAATGCAAAGGTGGTTTTTCCAGTCACCAGTTGCATGAAGTGCGGGTCTAATTTTGTCCATAACTGGTGTGTATGTACACACATACCCTTTTACTGTTTTATCTATTTTGTATTCCTCTGCCTGGAGAGGCACCTGGAGTGGAGCTTCCCATATTTTTTAACATTGTCATTATAATGTGTGTGTGTGAGAGAGAGACAGAGAGAGATCCTTGGCGTGGAAATAGTGGTGTTATAAATAAACACTCTGCAAAACATTAGAGGTTGAGAATTGTGCAGTTGGGTGCTTTCAAATTATTCCCCTTCCATCAGGGTTAGCCCTACAGCAACTCCCCCCCCCACCCTTTTTTCATCTCTTAATTAAATGCCTTATTAGTTGTAGACTTGTAGCGCATCGCACCACTTGTACGATTCGCACCCATGATTTACACCTGTCCTGTCCGATGATCAATGGATGCCAGGTGGATATGGGATTGCAGCCTCAAGAGGCTCAATTATTTTTATGGCTGATATGGCAAGCACGCTGTTTGTCGAACGGGCACCGATGTTGTATATTTTTCTGCAAATTAAATAAATACACAAATGCTATGCTGAACTTATAGCTTTGCAAGTGAGAATGAACTGTGTATGGTTACTGGTTTAGGCTATTAATGGGACATCTCCGTTGACGAAGTCGTGTTAAAGACACTCCTTCACAAAGCCTGGTGTACCCCGTACAGTCATTTGAGAGAGTTGCCCTCAAATGCAGCCTAGCTCCTGAAGCCACTGGCCTGGAGTTTTGCAATCAGAGTGTTTGAAGGACTAGAGCAGTATAGGCTAGTAGTTAGAGGATCTAGGAATTCTTGGGTCAAATCTCCATTCTGCCACAAAGCTCACTGGATCACCTTGGACCACTCACCATCTCTCAGCCTCACAAGGTTGTTGTGAGGGTAAAATGGGTAGGCAATGCATGTATGCCACCTTAGCCCCTCAGGGGAAAGGCAGGATAAAAATAAGATGGGCTGAATTCACGCTCAGCAAGCCAAGTCACAAATATCAGGGCTTGCTCTCATAACAGAATTGTTTCCTTGACCTTGTAGCATAAAACTTCAGTTATTCAAGGACATGCATAATCTCTTCTAAAGAGAAACCGGTGGCATTGTTTCCTTCTCTTTATATGCATGGAAGAAGAACAAAAAGAAAACCTGCCAAGAAAACCTGCCAGTGAGAACACTTGGGAGACTTGCTTGTTTACCAACTGGAGGAACAGCTTTTTTTTTTTTTTTGCTTAAAATGTAGGTACTTTTTTCCCAAACAGAAGGATATAGAACAATGGATAGCTTAATAAAGAATTAGCACTCAAATCATGGTTCACAGCAGGAGAACTGAGGATGAGGGGGGAAGACTTCTGCCAGGTTGGTCTCCAACTCCATAACACCTCCTGATTGTCTAAACCCTGACCTGGATAGCCCAGGTGAGCTTGATCTCATCAGATTGCAGAAGCTAAGTCGGGTCAGCCTTGGTTAGTAATTAGATGGGAGACCTCCAATGAGAGCCAAGCTACAAGTGACGCCTGACACAGGTTGGACACTTGTCAGCTTCCCTCAAGTTCTGATGGGAAATGTAGGCATCCTGGTCTTACAGCTGTAATGGAGAGCCAAGCTGTAAAACCAGGACGCCTATATTTCCCATCAAAACTTGAGGGAAGCTGACAAGTGTCCAACCTGTGTAAGGTGTCACTTGTAGCTTGGCTCTGAAGAGCAGTGTTGCAGAGGCAGGCAACGGCAAACCACCTCTGTTAGTCTCTTGCCATAAAAACCCCACCAGGAGTTGCCACGTCAACTATGACTTGAGGACAAGATTTCATTCCCCCCCCCCAAGCTTTAAAAAACCAAGCTTTTAAAAAACTTAGCCTTTCCTGATAGAGAAGTCACCCCGTGCCTATCCATTTTTACTTTTCTAAGCATTATCAAATGATCAAAAAAACAGAGATCGGCAATGCGAGTTTCTCTTCGTAGGTAGCTCATTGTGTTTGGATAACCGGCTGAAGACACACACACCCTCCCCATTGTCTTCATTTTATTCATCATCAAGGAGAGAAAGGCAAATTAAAAGGAAATGTTCCCTGTGCTTGACCATGACCCCCTCAGAGGGAGACAAAGTGCATAACTTTGGAAAGACTTAGGAGCACCCCTAAAGGGGGATCTATATGACTGACAGATGTGGATGGACTGTGGGTGAGCAACTGCCGCTCCACCCAGGGAGGCCGATCTTTTAATCCATAATAAATGTAATCAGAAAGCTGCATTAAGTGGCGACTTGCATGAATGGAAATTCTAATCTCTGCTCCAACTGTCTAAATGAGGGTTTTATCCAGGATAAGCAGTCGGTAAGACCTTCCCTGAGGACTTGTTTTGAATGGGGATAGAAGAGCTGCCTCCACACCTGTTGGGGTAGCAAACGCACAGTCGCTGGAGACAAAATCCAGCTATGTCACCAGAGACCTCTTGTTCCTGCACAGTCAGTCTAAATGCTTCTTTTCATGGTTTGTTCCTTGCTTCTGTGCGTTGGCTCAGCCCATGGCTTATAGAGATTGATTTTACTTGAGACTGACTTGAAGATATTTCTGTAATAGGTGTGGGGCCATTACCATTCAGGAGCTGGGATCCTTGAGGTGTCCTCCAGGGGAGAAAGCAAGCTTGTGGTCTCTTTCCTTCCCCTCCGAAAGGCTTTTATGGCCCCACTCATCACCCCCACAGCACAGTCGAGTAGGACTCTTGATCTCTTGTTTCCATGGAGACGTTTCTGGCACTCGGCTTCGGTTTGGGCCTGCTGGCACTTAGAGCAGAGCACAGTCCTAGATGTTTATAACTTCACGCTCTTCATGGAAAGGCTGAGATGGGGTCTGTTGCTGCAAGATGAATCAATAGCTAGCAAGCTATTATGGATGATTGTCTTATTCATGGCTGTAAGAACTAGAGATGGGCACGAACCGAAATACGAACCAAAATTAAGCATGAACCAGGCCGGTTCATGGTTTGCGAACCAGTGTTTTGTCAGATCCCATTTCTGATGAACCACCACGAACTTTAGGCTGGTTCATTCATTTTTTTGGTTCGTGACTGCAGACAGCCTGGTGCCAATCAATCAGTTTCCTAGGCAACAGAAAATGGACTTCCTGCAGACCTTCTGCTGATCTGGAAGTGAACTTCTGCTGGCCTGGAAGTGACCTTCTGCTGACCCGGAAGTGATGATTTTCTGACCTGGATGTGACGTTTTCACGAACCAGTTCGCAAACCAGGGGCAGGTTTGTGAAAGTTCATGGTTTTTGAAATTTGACGAACCACGAACCACATGGTTCATTTTTTTCCAGTTCGTGCCCATCTCTAGTCAGAACATGCCTTTGTTTTCATTGGGACGTGGTATCTACTGACTGTGTCAATTTGTATATAAAACTGGACAGAGGACTGAGGCTTTTGATGTATTGTCTATCACGTTGGGAGGGAAGATAGTATGATATAGCCCGATCTCATCAGATCTCAGAATCTAAGCAGTGCCAGTCTTGGTCAGACCTTGGATGGAAGACCACCAAGAAAGCATGGGGCTGCTGTACAGAAGAAGGCAACGGCAAACCACCTCTGCTTCTCACTTACTTTGAAAGCTCCTGGGGTTGCCGTAAGTTGGTTGCAACTTGACAGCACATACACAAGTACATATATTGCTTTATTTTCAAACAAATTCAGGGTTTAAAAAATCCCACATTAATATGTAATACTAGTCCCATCATCTTTTGTCAACATAATTTGCCAAATGAGAAGATTCTTCATTAAGCCTGGATTGCTTATAGGGCATCTGATGCAAGCAAGAGACAAAGTGCTGTCTCTTTTAGCCAAGACACTTTTATGATAAAGAATGAATCTTCTACGGTTCATCTAAGCCTCCCTTGGTCAGTTGGCGAACATCTAAAACATCAAACAACAACAAAAAGGAAGGAAAGTGGTCTCTAACATAGCAAGTATACACGGAGGATGCCGTTCAAAGACACAGTCCTAAGAGACCACTGTATATAAAGTATAAATTTAATATGTCAGTGAAAGTGCAAAGTGCAAAAAAATCCCAATAAATATTGTAGCTCTTAATAATATCCCAAGCTCTCTAACAATTATTTAACCAATGCCTAATATCAGTATTCACAATCAGACAATGTCCCAATTATTATCAATAAATTGTCACTGGAGAAACAATGCTGGTGAGTTCCACAATTTTTGTAACATAACCATATGATGATCCGGTTTCTTCTTTTCCTTTTCTCTGCAGGCAAACTCCAGTCAGTGTTTGATGGTGGGAGGACATGCCCCTAGGAGAGCTGAAGATAGAAAAACACTCTCCTGGGCTGTTGGCAAACACTGATGGGAGTTTGCCTTCAGAGAAAAGGAAAAGAAGAAACCGGATCATCATATGGTTATGTTACGAAAACTGTGGAACTCACCGGCGTTGTTTCTCCAGTGACAATTTATTGATAATAATTGGGACATTGTCTGATTGTGAATACTGATATTAGGCATTGTTTAAATAATTGTCAGAGAGCTTGGAATATTATTAAGAGCTATAATATTTATTGGAACATCTAAAACAAACAAATGTTCCTCTGAGATATTTTGCTTCTATGAATATATGAAACTGCCTTTATACAGGGTCAGCCCATGGGTATACTCTGGTAACAGCTCTCCAAAATCTCAAGCAGAGGTCTTTGCTAGACAAACTATCTGATGTACTTTGAATAGATATGCCAGGAATTTAATCTGAGGCCTCCTGAGTACAAGACATGTATTCCGTAACTGAACTATGGACCACTCTTTGCAGACCTCGTCCTTCTAAAGACCAGGCCACTTATCAATATATTCCCTCCTGGAGTCCATGTGAGATGCAGATCTCTGGAACGCTCAAACCTTAGCACAGAACTGACTTGCAATCAGCACCAGAGGCTGAAAAAAATATCAAAAATGCTGACACAAGTTACCTGGAAGCCATAAGATCCCAGAAATGGCTTATGCAGGCGTACTGTCTGGATCCAAATTTGAAATACATCCAGATGTCGCATCTGCTTTATTAAACAGCTAGGAAAGTTTCACCGAAGCAAGGAAGCAATTTCAGTAAAATGACTTTGTCTGCTCTGCAGTGGTCAAATGCTCCTTCCATGAACTCAAGTGGTTTTGGAGGGCAGAATTCTATACTGTTAAGCTCAAAGGGGAAGCTGTTCTTTTCACTCCCCCCACCCCCAAGCAGAAGCAACAAACCAACTCAAATCAGTTCCTCCTTGGAGGATATTTGGCTGCTTTTGAAACTACTCTATGCTTTTCTCTAATGACAATACTTTTCTCCTTTAACATTCTTCTGTATCATTCTGTAGTAATAGATAGGAGGCCACAGTCCAGAGAGCTACTTTAGTCATGGCCCACTGAACTTTTGACATTTCTCTCCTTTGTGCTGCTGCACTATCCCAAAACCTGTTTTTCTAATTATTTCTGAAGTCGTTTGCTCTTCGGTGATTCCCAAGTTCTAATCTCTGCTGCAATTTCAAATGCACGCATATTGTGTTTTTGTGTTGATCAATAGTCAGGCAGGGAGGCAGATTCTTGGATGCATTTCATCATTTTTGCAAAAAAAGTTCAAAACTTAGAGGTATCTTCTTGGCAATATTTGTTTTCTCTCAGCTTGAAACATCTCATAAGACTGCACGGAAGATGTGTTCACAATTTAAAATAAGCAGTATTTTGAGTCGTTTTGGTCTGGTGCTATTATAGACGTTCAACAGGGCAGCGGGTTTATTTGCAATTTACCAGATGGCTGGGATTATTTGAGCCGATGAGATTGCCCCCCACAGTCGGAAGAAAGAGGCAGACACAGTATTTGGAACTAAGGGCCACTTTATTAAACATAACAACAACAATAAACTGCGGCAAGGCCAACTGGCAGTACAGGTCAAGCCACGGGGTCCAACCAGGACCTCCGCCTTGACCTGCCTGGGCGAGCCCCGCTGCCCTGGGCTTGAGCCATTCGAAGAATGGCCTGGACCCGGCCAGTCAGGCAAAGGGTTCCCCATCAAGTTCCTAAAGCCTCAGCCATACAGCGTGAGGGAAGGACTTGCACCCGGGGTTCCCTGGAGGCATCTAGACTGGTGGTGGCAGCCATGAAGCATGCCGTCCTTCCTGACAGACCCCTTTCCCCACCTATGGGGAATTGCCAAGGGGGTGCTCACCGGCCCGCTCCCTACTCCCCCACTTTCTCCTGCCATGACACCTACATAGCTCCACCCCTATAAAATGCCTCTCGTCCTGCTACAGTACAAGGTAGGCGAAAAACCCAAACCCATTTGGCCAATCTAGGAATGGGAAAAAATTCCTACCTGACTCAACAGCAGCCGGCTAATCCTGCACTGAAACAGGGTGAGGCAGGTGGGCCAATCGCGTGGAAGGGACTGAGGCTGGAGGGCGGAGACGCCTACTAAGGCACGTGTCTCCGCCCCCAGCCAAAAGACCCGGATGCCCAGGAAACTGCTCTGCCTCCCTCTCCAGCCGCGGGGGCAAACTCTGGCACCCAGCTAAGCTGCAGTGCAGCTGCTGGGTAAGTGCCGGATAACATTTAAAACCTGTTGCACTTTGAGTATATGCCTTGCTTTTGCACCTGTGCCGTTTGTGTTGATTGCCAGTTGCATTTGTTGTCTTGACGCAATCTCAAAAGTTACTGGAATGAACTTCAGCTTCCCGGCAGCAATGGAGGAGCATGCAATGTATTTGTGATTCAAATTTAGAAAGCTTTTTTAAAAAGAGCTCCCCAACAGAGCACAGTATTTTTTATCATCATAAGTAAAGTTAATAAATGCATTCCTCTACAGGGAAACTTTCAGTGCGCTCAACAACACAATTCCATTTTTCATCTACTGCATCAAGATCTCCATTATGAACCAATATTGTCAGCCTTGCTAAATAATAATAGTCCATCACCTTTGCCGTCAAATCCCTTTTTCTTTAGTTGTTTGGCTTGTCTCCATACTTTTGCTACAATCAGCATAGCCAAAATTAAGGTACATAATACCACTATGTCCTAGTCGGGCTGACAGTGTAGGCCAGCTCTCCGCATGTCCCTAGTAGGTTATAGAGATCTAACAAGGAGGCAGAAGTTGAGCAGAAGGTCACAGGGAAGCTGTATGTGACATGGCAGGTTACTGGAGGCAATGCAGGAACTGGGAGCAAGAGTCTCCACGAACATGGTACTAAAGCCTGGAGTGGAAAGACTGGCGCTTTCTTGGCTAGGCACAAGTGGCTAGTGGCAGCTGTTAAACCCTGAAGGCACCTAGCCCCCTGCAGGCTTATATGTGTTATGTGCCATCAAGTTGTCTCTGAACTATGGTGACCCTATGAATGAGAGCCCTCCAAAACGTCCGATCATTAATGAACTTGCTCAGATCCTGCAAATTGGAGGGCGTGGCTTCTTCTATTGAGTCAAGCCATCTCGTTTTGGGTCGTCCTGTTTTCCTACTGCCTTCCACTTTTCCTAGCATTATTGACTTTTCAAGAGAATCTTGTCTTCTCATGATGTGGCCAGATGGGATCTCCTATATAAACAAAAAAAACCAGTTTCAGGGTTTATAGAATTAACTCCGGCCGTTTCTGCACAGTCCATCGTCTTTGCCTTTCTCCTGCTTTAGGTCTGTGTTTTGTAGAATTAACTCTGGCCGTTTCCGCACAGCCTGTCATTTCCGCCATTCTTCCGCTTCAGGTCTGTGTTTTGCTGAGTTGCTCCGAAAACTCATCCTCCACACACAGTCCCCACAAGCACTTACATTTTGCAGGACAGTCGCTAGACAGTCCAAAACAAAAGCAGTTTTGGAGGGGAGGGCGTGCACTTTCATCATCATTGCCTAAAAGCTCCCACTCCCCCCTTTTATTTTATTTTTTTTACTTTGCACATGCGCGATTGCAAGCAGCTCGTGTTGCAAGTGGGCTTCTGCGGTTGAACAGAAATGTGAAGGAGGAAGGGAAAGTGCTTCGGGAGAGGAACTGGGCAGAAATTGAGAAGAGTAGGAGGTTTCTTCAGGAGCGCTTTAACCATTCATAAGACAGAAAATGCAAAAAACCTGCACCATAAACCTGCAACAAAAGAAAACACCAGAGTAAGTGCGGTCCCAGTAAAGACAGAAAAAATGCAGTAACAAAACAATATGCATATGTTTGGCGATAATGTGTGGACGCTTGGGGGAAAGCTGCTACAATTCTGAGGGTGAATCGTACTTCTAAGGATGTGTGGAAATGTTCTCTATCAAATAATGAGAGTCTTAATGACACCCATAGAGGAAGCTTCATTTTTAGTTCCTTAAATTACTGGATCAAAATTAGATTAAATCCTTCTTTTTTGATATTAATTTTCCTTTTGTCATGGCAGCTGGGCAACTACCACAGGGGGAAGGGGCAGCCATGGGAACACAGTGTGAGAAAGTATGGGTGCAAAACATTTTGCAAAACCATTTAGAACAATTTGGAGCATTTACTAAAAAGCTAACACTTTTTTTTAGCAGTCCAGGACACAGCTGATCAAATTGCTGCTTGACCTGAGACATGCTTATTCACTGCTAGTTTTGGTCTTCTAACACTTTACAATGCATGTGATTTTGGTCTTTGATGGGTTCCTGTGGATCCAGTTCTTGTATCGGATCCAATATGCATTACAATTGTGTTCCAAGGCTAACTGGAAATGCTAATTTGTTTGCCAAAAATGTAGATTCAGCAATATAAAGAATAGAGTCTGGCGCCAGGAATCCATTAACGGGGTACTGAAAAATCTCATTTTTTTAAAAAAAAGGTTGCTGCTGAGTAGACATGGGCAGGAACCAAAAAAATTTAATGAACCAGTGGTTCGTGGTTCGGTGCTGACAACGAAGCCGAACCAGCAAACCACAATGAACTTTTCCTACTGACGAACCGGTTTGAGGTTTGTGGTTTGTGGGCATCAGAATGGCCCCCATTGGACTTAGAGAGCCCATATTCACAGGGAGTGTTTAGCAGGCTCTCCTCCAACCAGCACCCAAGTTTGGTCAAGATTGCAATAGGGATCTTGGCGTTATACCATCTCCAATCTGAGGACCCCAGGAAACTCCCATTCTATACAATTAGAGCCACCAGTTGACGTTGGCCCAGTGTACAAGGGATGGGCCATCAGAATTGCCTGTCAGGGTTTGCAGGGATGAGATTGGAGTGCCCATGGCTACAGAACACCCCCCTTCCCCCTCCCTCCCCCCGGGTGTCTTCTCCCATGTAGCCAATTGTAACCAATTTGCAGCTCCATGGTTGGAAGGAAGACCTGCCAATCAAGGTAAGCTGGGCTTCGATTCAGGTTTCCAGGGCGACAGAGGGAGTGCAGACAGAGTTCAGGCATTCCCCCAGCTCCGTTTCCAAGGGAATCGATTGATGCTGCCTGACTGTCTGGCTTCATGAACCGTGGGCGATTGCAACAAACTGGGCTTCTAACGAACACTAGTTCGTTGGCCATGGACCCTCATGAACTGCCGATTCGCGAACAGACAATCAGGTGGTTCGTGGGTTTTTTTGGTTCATAATGCGGTTCGTGCCCATGTCTACTGTTGAGTCCCTGCAAGCTAATGACAGCATCATAGACTGTAAGGAACATATCTAAACAGTTAAAATATCTGGGGGTTTCTTCATACATCCCACTTTTTCTTCTAGAGCCTTGATTACTAGAAACTTTTCAATGGCTGCTGAGTTACTTGCCTTATAAATGATGTAGGGATTCACAGATATCCTGATTCAATAACCCGGCAAAATCTCCTCTCTCTTAGAATAAGAGAGAGAAAGCAATAAAATGTTCCACTCAAGTGCAAGGATTTGGGGGTGAACAAGACAATCTGGGTGAGTAAAGGAAATTTACTTTGTCAGGAAAGTGGACGGACTTGTGTGTTTTGCATTTTCCTGTTTCACCTAGGGTGCCGAAATGTCTAAGCCATTTCTATCAACCTAATGAATAATACCATCCCGACACTTTAAAAAGGAACATTGTATTTTTTTCTGAAGCTAATCTCCTGTGCATCTCAGTAATAGTGAAGCACAAGAGAAATAAATTAAATTTCCCTACTCATATGCCCCCTATGAAGTTTCCTTAGACCGAGCCGTATCGCGCTGCATCTGCTGCCCAGAATAAAGAGGAGGAATTGATTTTCAAGGCCTCTTTTAAAGAGCATAAAAAGAAGGGGACACAATTTTAGAGGGCTTAATAAAGTTCTCACGTATTTGTTTGATGACATTGTTATTCCGGCGATTCATTATACTGTTCATTTTGCACATACTGAGATGTTTACTGACCACCTGTCCTGTAGAGCAAAATTGCCACATTTCCAAAACAAATGCCATCCCAGGTAATTTTTCTTTCTTTTGGCTGTCTCGCTGCATGTATTTTCAGGAAGGGAAAATATAGACGGCTGCCTATAATGAAAGTGAGAAATATTTTATCAAAAAGTCTTTTTTATCTCCCCTGGGGGGGAAAAATACATTAGAACTACTCAAGTGTCTAGAAGAAGACACTTGGGTGTTTTGTGGGGAAGGAGGAGGGTGTGAAATTGTATTTCAACTGAAGCAGCATGTTAATATCCCAATTTACAGAGTTCCAGAATCACAGAAAGTAAAGTTTCTTTTTTTCCAGTACTAGATACCACTTATTCAGGAAATTTGACTTTGACATAGGATACTCATATGACCTTTTAAAACTTTTAAAGAACGAAGATTCTCCATATTCCTTTCACAATCATCGTTATTTTAAATACACTTTGTTAACTTAATGATTAAGATTTGTATAACATGATCTTATGCAACTCGATTTTGGAATTGTGTCACCTTCTGTAGTGAGTTTTTCACAATACAATTTTTCCAATAAATTAAATTTTAAAAAAGAAAGTAAAGTTTCTGGGGCATGCTTGCTGAGAATCGTTGTTCAAATTATCCTGTCATGATCTGTCCATTTAATGCTTTTGGGTCAGTCACAGCTCTCTCAGAGCTCTCTCAGCCCCACCCACCTCACAGGGTGATTGTTGTGGGGATAATAATAACATACTTTGTAAACCACTCTGAGTGGGTGTTAAGTTGACCTGAAGGGTGGTATATAAATCGAATGTTGTTGTTGTCATTAAATCTTGGCCTTCCTTCAATAATAACAACAAAAACATTCGATTTATGTACCACCCTTCAGGACAACTTAATGCATTCAGTACTCCCTTTCTCACTCAAAGACTCCCTTTCTCACTTTTTCACTGGTGTTAGCAACCTACTGGGGTATCAATGCCATATTTGTTTCAAAAACATTTCCCCATTCCATTGTCTTCACAACAAGTCTGTGAGGTAGGTTAGTCTGACGGTATGATTATTTTGTTTTACTTGATTTTAATTCATTTGGTGGGGCTGGAGGCTTGCACTCCTGTAAGTCACTTGGAAATGTTGAAAGTCAGCCTAGAAGTTATGTAAGTAGAGACATGCATAAATAAATAAATAAGGAGGAATTTTTTTTTTTGCAAAAGAGCAAAGCTTTATAAAAAGTGTACGTTCTCTCTCACACACATAGCTGCACACCTTTTTGACTCAGCCATAATTGAATATAATGGTGTTGGAATGTGTCAGCTGCCATTAAAATAATCACTGAAAATAATCTTAGCTAGAAGCTTCCAACTGCTCACCTTTAAAAAAACTTCTCCTCGGAATGTGGAGAGAAATGTGGGGTAGTAATGCGCAATTAGGAGGCAGGTAGAAATCTTGACACAGGGGGTGGATATAAGCCATGTAAAAATATTCCCAATTTTATAAGCTGCAGAAATAGAGAGAGTTCAAAATTGGAGGAGGAGAGTTCAGGCACCAAATTTTAGATGTCCATCCTCCACCAGGCCAAGTGATAAATAAATCATTATGTAGGTCCCAGAAACCTAATTAAAGGATTTCATGTTTGGGCCGTTAGCTGAGTCTATCGTTTGGCATAGGAAGCGTGATTATGGGTGGTTGTGAACTCATTCTTTTGGCTAGTGTGTGTGCAGGAGAGAAAATAATAAATCATACACTTGCTTTATATTTGCAAAAGAAATAAGAGTTCTTTACTGTAGGAGCGCCATACTCTGATAGGAAAGGAGGAGAGACAGAGCCTAACTATCGATCTAGTCTAAGGATGGGCATGGATGCTAGGACAAGGCCTGCATCCATGCTGCCAAGAGGGAGGAGGAGAGAGGTGTTGCCTGAAACAATGCCAGGAAGAGAAGAAGTGAGATGGAGGAAGCCAGGAAGAGGAAATCCTGAAAATAGTGATCTACATATCAAAGGACAGTCAGAACAGTAAACAGAGTGCCCTGATCTTTCTATTTTTCTAACTTTTTGGTTTGTCCCCCTCTGAAACCTGAGGATGGGGACAGCGCTGAATTCTCCTCTCCCAACACCAAGACCATTCAGGTTCCAACTCAAGCCAAGGTGTCTTTAATATGTTGGCATACCATCCTTTAATAAAACTTAGTTTAACCTCTAGCTGGATGTCCGTAACCCGCAACCTGGGTTTAGGGGTAAGTCATCTCCATTGGACTAAGGGAAACAAAGTTATGCAGAAATAGGTAAAGGACCATCTCGCCCCATGTGCCCCCAGATTCTGGATACAGTATACAAGCTGCCACCTGCTAGTTGTCCTCTCACTTAGAATGGCCCACCTGGCCTCAACTAGAGACTGTGTCTTTTCCATTATAGCTCCCACCCTATGGGTTGGGCTTTTTCAGTAGCTGGGGGGGGCACCATCTTGAGGCAGTGCAAGACTGCTGAGGCTTTTAATGGGGGTGTCGGCTTCGGGCATTGTACGGGGAGTGGGGGTAGATAGGGTCTTGTTGTGCATTTGCAATTTGAATTTGCTAGCCTGCTTGTGCTATGGGGAAAGCAGGGTGTAAATAGTTTAATATTTTTTTTAATGTGTTTCCCTCTTGAAACGAAGAATGCACAGAAAACCAAGAAGTAATCACTGAATAATTATACCAAAACTAAAATCAAGTTTAAACGCTGGAAGTCAATAGCGAGTGCTTTGCTCAGAGCTTTTTTTCTGCGGAAAGAGGTGGTGGGACTCTCAAGAAGGAAATGAGGGAGAAACACACAGCCCCCCTTACAAAATGGCCATTTCCTCCAGGGGAAATGATCTCCGTCTGGAGATCAGGGGGCGGGGCCACCGGACACGAGAGGTGCCGGAACTCCCTTCCACTGCATCCCTGCTGAAAAAAAGCCCTGGCTCTGCTCTATACTTTCCTTAACAGTTCATCTGGCCTTGTTTATTCGAAGGAAGGGAAACAGAACGTTCTGAGATGGAATAGGGCGCAGACTTTTCACTTTGTTGTTTTCCATGTAATCATGGCAAAGGGAGGGAGCTGCCTTAATAAATCGTCTCCTGATTAAGCGAGAAATGCCATTCCACTGCTGTGGGCTAAAGGTCTCTCATTACCTCATTTAAGCCGGGATCTGAAGTGGTTATTGCTGGTTTCCTTTGCATTCAGAATCCCAGACTGTGCTATATTTTTATTCCCGGCACAGCAGCTGTCGATTTATTCCTTCCCCCCCACATCCTTCCACCCTTCACGATCATTTGGTAATTCAATTCGCCTCTGAAGTGTATTAATTATCACCTGACATCAACACTCTTACAATATGCTCCGTATTTGAACAAGTAAAAAACACGACGTTTCCGACTTAATGAACAGAAGAGCAGCAGAGGGTGGGAAAGTTCAAGAATTATCCGCTAAAGAATGTGTGCGTGCACATGTGTGCAGGGTTAGGGTCCCCCAGGGGAGAAAATAGCATATAACCTGAACTTCTCCATTTTCTTGGTTTGTTTTTGAAGTATGTTTAATCATAAAAATGAAATATCCACATTCCGCTGATTAATGCCTTTCATAAACCGTACCACTGTTTTGAATTTTAAAACTCCCCCCCCCCCCAATTCAGGGCAGCGCTGAACCCAAAGTATTCATGAGGGGAAAGGAAGGAGTTGTGAGCATTTTGGCAGGATGGAAAACACTTTTGCATTTCGGAAGTGTTTTGACAATGTTCGTTGGCGCATTTGAAGTTGCCCTCACTTGCACCTCCCCTCTCTCCATTGCCTTCCATTGCCCTACGTGATGACATCACACGGTCCAATCTGCTCACCTGCCCGTAGAGTGTGCTTGACTTGGAATATAAGATTGAGTGGTTTGTTGTGATGTCTGTCAGTGGAAATTGATTGGGTGATCTCCCTGTTTGCTCTCTGGTCCTTTGCCCCCTTCCTCTGACAACTATTGCTGTTTCGCAGCAGAGAGAAGGGTTCGGTGGAGGCAGGAGGTGGGCTGGCCAGCCTTCCTGGCTCCCCCAGGCGTACTGGATTATTTTCCAGCAGCATTCTCAGAGCTCCAGTTCCCAAGATCCATCATACCCTCCTGCTCAATGGCTGGCTGGCCTGCCTCCTACCTCTTTCCCTTCATTTTCTATCATTTTCCCCTTCGTTCCTTTCTTCATTGTTTGAAAAAATTTAGTGTGCTCACGGATTGGGGAGCTCAAGGTAGAATACGGCACAGTTTCAAGTAACTTCTGGTTGTCCCAAGTTCCAGTATTATGCATAGCTGAAAAATATGCTTCTTTATCTTCTCTCTCCACGCCATTTCTACTTTTTGTAAATATCTGTCATACCATCTATCCCTTAGCCGTCTTTTTTTCTAAACTAAAAATCCCCGACTTCCCCCATAGAAAAGGGTTCTATCCCCTTGCTCTACAATCAAGCCAGTGTAGGCCTTGTCTACTCTTACCTGAGAGCAGAAGAGCCCTGGTGAGGCAGACGAGTCGTCCATCAAGTCCAACACCCTGTCTCACACCGTAGCCAACCAGTTACTCTGTAGGGCCAACGACAGGGCATAGAGGCTGAGGTCTTGCCCCCATTTTACCTTGGGTATTCAAGGATTGACTGCCTCTGAACCTGGAGTTTCCCTTTAGTCACCGTGGCTAGGAGCTACAGATGGGCTCCTCTTCCATGAATGTGTCTAATCCCCTTTCAAAGCTGTCTGTGCCCATCATTGAATTAGGGTTGCCAGGTCTCCTTACCCTCCTGGCTGGAGGTGGGGGACCTAGCACTTACCTTGTGTCTTGCCTGTGATTCTTGACTGGCACTTGCGTGATAATGACACCACTTCCAGGAAGTGATGTCATCACGCTAGCCACAGGCGTGCTCCTGCACTTTGCGCAGGTCTAATTCTGGTGTGTTTACCTCCAGGGGACTTGACACCTCTTTCCAGTCACTGGCGGATTGGCTGGTAACAGGGCAAACTCCAGGGAGTTTGCCCACCACCAGCGGGCACCTGGGAACCCTACACTGCATCTTCTGGCAGATAATCCACATTTTAATTACTTGTGTAAAGAAGTATTTCGTTTTGTCCATCCTGAATCTGCTCGTCAACTTCGTTGGATACCCTCAAATTCTAGTATTTGGGGCAGGGATAAAAAGTTCTCTCTGTCCACTCTCTCTACCCAGTGCATAATTTTATAAAACTCCATTGTGTCTCCCCTTGGTTGTCTCTTTTTAAAACCAAAAATTCCCAAATTCTTCAGCCTTTCCTCATAGGAAAGTTCTTCCAGCCCCTTAATCATCTTCGTTGCCCTCTGAATGTTAAACAATCTGGCTTAATATATTTGTTGATTTGAATGTCAGTGGAGTAGCTTGAATGATGAGTGTGTGCATGCTCTTTCTTTCTCCCTCTCTTTTTAAAAGCCATTATTTTAGTGATTTATTGGGTTTTATTTTATGGGCTCCTGTTCCAATTCCCGAGTGATCAATAGAACCCATGCAGCTCCCGACACAATTTTAAGTGTCACTGTAAATTTTTATACATGACAATTTAAATACTTCCATGAGACACATCCTGTGGGTTTTTTTGTGTGATGAATAATTAGGGCATTATCCTCAAAAGGAGGAACTTCTTAAATTACTTAGTGAAACCCAAGGAATGGCAGTAATGACATTTTCTGGCATAAACCTCCCATGAATACGACATAAAAAAAAAAATGTCAGTGGCCTGAAATATACTGCGAACTTTTCATCAAATAGTCGAGCATGAAACATTATTAAAATAAACCCATTTAATTTCAAAGTGTTACAGTTCACCTAGGAGCCAGAACCAATCGGTTGATAGAAGGAAAGAAACACAACCAGGAACCGATGCTCTCTGTGTGTGTGTTCTTAAATAGATCCAGAAGTTATCCCAGCAAACAATAATTTTTAACAGATTTCAACAAAGAACAGCGCTACAGTGCAGTTAATATAATGGGCTGAAACAGAATGATATTAGAATATCATTAATAAAAGATTGACATGTTGTTTACCGGTTTGCTTTGAACTAAAAAACAAGCCTAAAAACCCCAGATGCATAATAAGGGGGGGGTACAATAAGCTTTCTTTGGGAAAGGAATGTTTGATATGTCATGAAAAGCATTTCCAGTCTGTGCTTAAGCGTTCATACTCCAAAGACGATCTAAAAATATGGAGAGAAAGAGAGATAGTCTTTCTGAAGTGTGGGATTTGGCCTCCTGAATTGTGTTTTGTTTCGGTGATTTTTTTTCAAACATAGCTTTTAAAACTTCTGAAATCTTCCTCATTTGAACAGTTCCCTAGATTTTGATGCTTTGTTCATAGATCTTACCAAATTTTCAATTTGAAAATTCCTGTTTCTGATATGGATTCTGCAGTCATTTTCCCCCCTCCAAATTTACCAAAAAATTGTCATCTGGAAGATAAACGCCTGTTTTGTGCATAAATGGGACAACATTGACATATGACATAAATGGTGTATAAATAGTGCCAAGTACCATAAAAGAAATGAAAGAAGTCAGAAAATAAGAAAAAGATAAGGTGGGATGGAATGGAACCGCTCACAATGATTACATTTGAAAATGAAATGGGATGAAAAATGGAACAACCCTAGCTTGGAATTAATTGCTTCCGAAGTGGGATAGAAGCATTAGGAAATTCTCCAATACGGCTCCATTTATTTATTTCCGAATTTCGTACTCGTTCTGGCTCTCAGTTGGTGACAGATACAAATTATGGTTGATGCATGACCATTGTCAACATCCCGCTCCATCCTTCTTCTCTTTCCAGTGGGCCAATAAGGTTTCCCTTGACGAAGCTGCTTAAATAGATCTCACTCTGGCATGGTTCCTTAGCAGAATTCACAGAATGAGTTCTTAGACGGCCCATTTCCATCTGACTCTTGGCGGTTCCCATCAACTCATGCCTCCTGGAGTATGTGTTAGAAGAAGGGACTGGTGATGTCCCTCTCTTGCTCAGGCCTTTAGGACAGCCAGCAGAGAAAAAGGAAGGCAACAACCATAAAGTTAGTTAGATAGATAGGCTGCTATCCATCTCCTTCCTGCCAAGGGAACTTCCTTCCCTTCTCTCCCCCTCCTCTCTCTCTTCTTCCCTGCATGCACCAGGAGAGGCAACATGGTGTCTCCTCCTGAGAGAGATGGCCTACTTTCCATCAAAAGCCATCCTTTGCTAGTTAGATTAATTATTTGTTCTCTCTCTCCACTAAACTTATGTAAATATATTTCTTTAGACAAATAAACAGTTATTGGTTTTCTAACTTGGATGAGAGCTTTCTGTGTTCAGTTTGTTTAGTTAACGTGCCTTAACTAAAACCCAATGGTATGCAGTACTTACCAAGATGTCTTGTGTTTGGCCTCCCAGTAAACGAACGTGTGTGTGTATTCACTTAAAAGGTACCAGTTCTGACATATGCAAATCAGATGGTTCAAATGATGTCATCTCTAAGGGACTTATCACTCAACTGAATTTCAAATAGAATGCATGCTGAAAAAATAGTGTTTCTTTAAAGAAATATATTCTTAGCATTGCTGGTGAAAGCACCTTTAGAGTATGCAAGTTCAGTCTAATTTAATAAATACCCATGCAGAAGCAGTCTTCCAGTCAGCTATACAAAGAGCATTTGCAATGCATGACTTACATCTAATGATAGATGAGTAGTGAGTCTTTACTGTAGTTACTTTATTTATGAACTCAAGGCTGGAACTAAAAACGGAGGGCCAGACCAGATGAGATGGAGATAATGGATGTCCATCAGTCTGTTGCAAGTAAATGATATGTCTATGAAGTCATTATTCAGATTGGGGCAGTAAGGAAAGGGAAGTAGGGATTTAACCTTTTAACCCCCGTTTAGTTTCTCTGATCAAAACCCAGGTTCCATATGCTACAACACCATATCCTATTGGCGCTTTTTCATGGGGGGGGGGATGTGTTTTTTGACATGCTGTCTTCACCCCACCCCACTTTAAATCTGAGGATATTCGTGCAGAAATCCTGGTTTCCATTAGTCTGTTTACATGCCGGGGGGGAGAAAGTAAATCTTCTGCGTCATGGGCTTTTTTGGACGCTCCCATTAGTTAGAGAATACAAGCCCCCACTAGCTCCAAATTCAGAGAGACAGGGAAAGAATTTTGCAAATCGCCGATCCAAGCCCAGAGTGAGTTCCCCAGTTCTTCAGCAGGGAAACTACATCAGTAACTATTCAACAGTGCCTCCCAGCTCCCCAGCAGTGGGCTCTCAGCACCGACTGTCAGGGGAAAAAGCAATCAGGGGAAATAAAAGACACACTAAAGCTCACTTTGAAAGCATCCTTGAAAGTGCAAGATTCAAGCGCACTGTAACTTATCAAAGTTCAATGCTCAACACAGGCACTTATCTTAAAGCCGAGTAAAAGCAAGAGCAATGCGCTGGTGTATCTGCTCAGGTCGCCATCTTGAGTAGTCCAAAATGTATTGTGTAGAACATTGCTGCAGTTGAAGGAGAAGATGGAGAACTTGGAAAGGAACCATTTCAATTAGCAAAACCAAGCTAGGGCTGAAGGGTACATTCCCCTCTTCCCTTCCTCCGATCCTATGAGTGGGCAGGCTTTATTTCTTTCATAACTGGCATCCATGAACCACTGTATTTACTATTAGATGTAGCGATAATGATGCCTTCCGAAATGTCAGAGATTAAAAACATGGCGGCGGGGGGGGGGGGGGATGATTATCTGTATAAGCTTTAAACAATTTATTCCTTGCAAAGATACTGATTAAAAATATTTTCAGCAGCAAGACTATAGAACGGTTCCTCTTCAGGGGCTACTGACTGATTGCTTTAATCAAAGGATTTGGAACAAATTAGTTACTCTGGATCACAAAAGCAATGTATCCACAGGACTTATTCAAATTATTTCCAGCGGGGGGGTGGGGAGAAACGGGTCTCTTGCATCCCTTTGTTAACTGTGCAGGAAAAGCTTATTAGCGTCAATCCAAGGAAATCAGATTAGCTGCCTGTTCTCTATCTCTGGTTACAGCATATTCATTCATGATGCTTGGCTTCAGATAATAACAATTAAGGTCCATCAAGTCATAGCCAATTTACTGCAACCCCTCGTGGGGTTTCCAAGGCAAGAGACAGAGGTTGTCTTCCTCTGCTATTGCCTTCCTCTGAGTAACACAATCCTTCTTTGATGGTCTTCCATCCAAGTAGTAACCAGGGCTGACCCTGCTTAGTTTCTGATGAGCTCAAGATAGTCTAGAATATTCAGGCTGCTGGTCCCTGACAAATCCCTGGCCCCGTTTTTGGAGGAATGCTTCTTACATGTTTTTTTTCCTTTTCCCCATTTTAGCCTTACAACAATCCTGTGAGGCAGGTTAGGCAAATCACGAGCGTTCAAGGTCACCTAAGGAGCATCATGGCTGATGGGGGATTTGAATCCAACATTCCTTCCCTCCCTCTCATGATCTGCCTAGGTAACAGAATCAGCATTGCTGTCAGATGGCCATCTTAGGGCCAAGCTACACATGATGAATGACACTTGAACGGCAAGTGGATTGAGTGGAGGGCAAGTGAACAGGGAGAAATACACTTGCTGTTCAAGTGTCATTCGTCATGTGTAGCTTGGCCCTTAGCTTCCACTTAAAAACCTCCGAAGAAGGAAAGCCCATCATCTCCCAAGGAAGCCTGTTCTACTGAGGGACCACTCTAACCAGGGCCAGGGCCAGGTTTTCTGGTGCCTGAGGCCAGATACCTGCATCCAGGGGCAGCTTCAGGGGTGTTGCACTCGAGGTGGCTGCCGGCACCACTTCAATGGACGCGCCAGCCCTGCCTCTAACTGTCAGGAAGTTCTTCCTAATGTTTGATTAAATTTCAACCCGTTGGTTCTGATCCAACCTTCTGGGGCAACAGCAAACAACTCTGTGCCATCCTTTATATGACAGCCTTCAAGTACTTGAAGATGGTTATCACTTCACCTCTCAGTTGTCTCCTTTCCAGGCTAAACATATCGAACTCCTTCAACCTTTCCTAAGTTCCACTTCATAAACAAGATCTGCTAGTTTAGAACTTCCAGAACCAGGGAGAAAGCACCCTTATCTCTCTGCCTCTGTATTACTTTGTCCTTAACGGGCCTGAAGGTGTGGTCCTCGCTGAATGAGACTTCTGCTGGCATAGATCAATCTACAAACCTGCTGAATATTGCCTTTTCCGCCTCAGCCAGGGAGCGAAACTTATCTCTGTGTTCCACTGGAACAAATCATTTCTGGTGCCCTTGTGAAGCCGCAATTTAAGGCCCATAGCAGGCGTCCCTCATCAATTAAATATCATAAAGGACGACAAGGTTTAATTTGTTGTAAAGTATTCTTTGACTTCCTATTTCTGCTTAGGACACTCTGGCTGCCTTCCAAGTGCGTAAAGCGTCTCTGTCTCGGAGACAGTTCCCATGGCAACATGAATCAAATCTAACATGCAGTGGTCATTTGACAGGAGGGATGCCTGAAAAGGGGGTAACGGATTGGCTACCCTGGAATCAGGTGGCTCGGAGCTCTCTGATCACACAAATGCACTCCGTGTCAGCGGTGGGGTAAGCCTGTCATTTGACAACCAGCTCTTCAGTGGAGCGTGTGAACTAATTGGAGAAGGGGGCTATTTAACAAATGCCAACCTACATTCTTCTTGGTTGGATGGAAAGTTAAACCCACTAATCAGGGATGCAGGAAAGAAGAGTATCAGCCTACCTCTGAGTGCTGGATGCTGTGAATAGCTGCCCTATAGATCGTAAGCCAAACACAAGACAAGCTGCAGGCTTTAATAAGCCGTGGGGCACAAAACAGTCACCGCTATTCCCTTCCACCTCTACCCTTAATTTGCAGTTACATTAAATGAGAATAGAGCATGCTTATTTTTATTCCCACTTGGTCTGAACCAGCATTAGAATGGGATGGGATCTCCTTTAAAAGGAGATAGATCCAGAGGAGTTAGCCGTGTTAGTCTGTAGTAGCAAAATAAAAAAAGAGTCCAGTAGCACCTTTAAGATTAACCAATTTTATTGTAGCATAAGCTTTTGAGAATCACAGTTCTCTTCGTCAGATCATGCATGGAGGGCAAAAAGAAACTGGTCAGATATAGAGGAGGAGAGGGGAGGGCGGAGTAGATGCAAACAACTCCTTCTGATACGGAGATGCAAACAGCTCCTTCTGATATGGAGATCAGTTTGCTTCTGTTAAGGAAATCAGTTACCTCTGATAATGAGATAACCATTCATAGTCCCTATTCAGTCCCAGCTTGACAGAGTCAAATTTACATATGAATTCCAATTCAGCAGCTTCCCCTTGGATTTTGTTTTTGAAAGGTTTCTGTTGAACTACAGTGACCTTTAAGTCTTTGATGGAATGTCCTGGTAGATTGAAGTGTTCTCCCACTGGTTTCTGGACGTTGCCATTTCTAATGTCAGATTTGTGTCCATTTATTCTTTTGCGTAGAGGTTGGCTGGTTTGTCCAATGTACAGAGCAGATGGATATTGTTGGCACATGAGGGCATATATCACATTGGAGGATGAGCAGCTGTAAGAGCCAGAGACAGTGTAGTTGATGCCATTGGGTCCTGTAATTGTATTCCCTGGGCAGATATAAGGGCAGAGCTGGCATCTGGGTCTGTGGCAGGGCCTGGTACCTGTGCTGGTGACTCTGCTAGCCGATTCATGATTGTAAGTGAGAAGTTGTTTAAGGTTGGGGGGGCTGTCTGTAGGCAAGGAGAGGTCTTCCACCCAGGGCTTCTGAGAGAGAGGTATCATTTTCCAGGATGGGTTGTAGCTCCCTGATGAAAAGGAAGATCTTCATGCAGCCTAGAGGTTCAAATCAACCATTCCTAATTGAGAGCAGTGAAACTGACGTCTGACACTTGGACATATCTGGGCTCCCATACAGGTGATAGGAAGATCCAAATGCATGAACACAGCACCTGGTTCTTTGTTCTTTGGTTCTTTGCGGGACCATCTCTCACCCTATATATTCCCCGGAGGTTGCTTCAATCAACAGACAAACATCTACAGGTGATCCCTGGCCCCAAGGGGGTTTGCCTTGTCTCAACCAGGACCAGGGCTTTCTCCCCACCTACCTGGTGGAACTCTCTGTCCACGGAGGCCCAGTCTCAACAAGACTTATCATTTTGCTGGGCCTGTAAGATAGAGATGTTCTTCCAGGCTTATAGGGGTTGAGGCAGGCAAATATCCAACCAACCCTTCCCATGCGGGGGGGATACGTGCCCTGACCCTGTATTTATTCAATGTCAGCCACCCTGCCCCACAGATCCTGAGGATGTTGAGATGTAGGCTGCCATGTGGGCTGTCTTAGTGTGTTTTTATTGCTGAATTTATATGATTGCTACCAGTGTTTTATTATAGGAATTTCTATGCTCTTACTCCACTCTGAGCCTGCTTGTGGGGAGAGCGGACTACAAATTAAATTAAATAAATAACTAAAATTTGTGTGGCAAAAAGATCTGGTTTGGAGGACCTCCTCCTTCCATATGTAACCTGCCTGTGCAAAGAGGTCCTTCTTGGGAGCCCCCCCCCCTCCACAGGTGAGGCAGGAGGCAACTGGGCACATTGGCCACGCCCCCTACCTGTGATTGAGCACACTGGCTCCACCTCCAGCCTGTGTGTGTTTGCCGGGTATGTGCACAGTGCCAGCCTAGCTAAAAACTCTACAGTTTGATGCTCATAGCTGATGGATCCAACACATATATGTGGCAGGGGGCTTTTACTTAGGAGGGACGTGGCCAGCAGGTTTGGTCCTCCTTTCCTGCCACTCATGCTGACGTTGTAGACAGAAAGGCCATGTATGCGAGGTTAACGTTTATCTACGTGCAGCACAAATTTGATTGTCAGCCCTGTACAGAGTTCCTGAGACACACTAGTAAGCTCAGAGACATCTCGGTTCCCCAGCCGAAGCATAAAATATGAGCATCTTAGATTTAGAGGAAGAAAAATGGAGTTCTTTGTGCTCCGTTAGAGCTGAATCATAAAATATGACTCTGCAGCAGAGGTGAAGGAAGACTTTATGGGGGATAGACTCATTCCTTTTGTTGACGTCTCACCACGCGCAAATCCAACCCCGGTATCATTTAAATGCACCTCACAATAAGCAGAATATTTGTTTGTCAGTGAGTCGGCTGTCAGCAGGAGTAATCTCTGATCTTATTAGATCAAACTTCTGTTATGCTAATTAGTACAAAACGACATCCCAGCTTGGCGGTTAGAGCTTCAATTGTATTTTACTATTAGCAGAGGCTGCAAAATATGCCTGAAAAGCATATTTCTTTTTCTCCTCTGCAAGAAAGAGAAGAAAAATGTAGCACTGACTCCAGCTGAAGGAGCAATAGAATATTAAAGAGTTTTGCTTTATGTCAAAGAGAGAGAATACATCTGATTCCAGAGCGCATTGTTCCCTTTCAGGGGCAGGAAATCAACCGTATTTAAGGTGTGCAACTAGCAAAGGAATCAAGCTTCTTATCTGCTTGCAAACACCCTTTTAAATAAAAATCCCGCTAACAAGTCCAGTTGGATGTTCGCTTTCCAGGAAGATGGTGAATAATCTTCTTAGCAGCACCTTGCCGAGAGGGTTTTTACATGTGAGTGCATTCTCCTACACAATAGTTTTGGTAACCTTTTCCTGCTCACCTGAATGAACCTGCAACCCTTTCCATGATATTTTGCATTTAATCACTGTTATTACGATGTCAACCCTGTTATTTTTTTTTAAGTTGAGCTTAGTACTTACAAAGTGATAGTTTAGAGGCAAGAAGAAGAGAGAGGGTCTCAGACCTACCTGCTCTGTCGCAAATCCTCCCTCACCGCAAAGGCCATATGTGACTAAATGCCCTACTGAGAGAATGCCCTACCCAAGAAAAGTCACCTGTTATGAAATGAATTGATCATTGCCACGTCTCTTGCCCTATGTTATAAGGGAAAAAAGGGACACCTTTTGGATATGCAAAGACAACGTCCATGTAGCCAGGTCTGGGACATCTTAACTCAATTTCTTGAACTAGATCAAAACCACTTAAGGTTCCAAAATAGATACTAGACAAGAACTCAGGCACAGGACCAGAAGTTAGGGAATGTGAGGTCCATGTTGTCCTATATAGGATGAGAAGACACCTCCAAAGGTGATGCCTAGGGAAAGGAAGCAGGTATAAAATACTGATTTTTAAAAAAAATTATTGATTGAGACAATGTATATGCCACCTTTCTAGAGACCTGCTAGATAATAACCCAACACATCAGGGGCATAAAAACACCCAGCAGCTTAACATAATCTCCACAAAACAGTTCTCAGGCTAGAAGGAGACATTTTTAAAAGGTGGGATCCTCCAGTTAAAAGCCTGGGGGGAAGAGTATAGAGAACCCCAGGCAACCTCCAAGAGGAGGACATTGTAAAGGGTGAGATGCCACCACTGAAAAGGCCCTGTCTCAGATCGTCATCTGCATCACCTCTGCTGGGAGAGTCACAGAGAGCTAGGGTAGGGAAGAGAATCTTAACTGGTGGGCTGGACAATATGAGGGGATGAGGTCTTTTGAGTACCCCTGCCCCAAACTTTTCAGGGCCTTAAAGATACGATCCAGGACTTCCAAAGCAGAATAGAACACACCAAAGTAAACTCTACCATGAAGTAAAAGGAGACCAGATTTTGAAAACCATCTGGTTGGGTCTGAATTCCTCATTTCTGATTTTCCTTCTCCCTTGTGAGAAAAGAACTTGTGAGTCTGTTTTCGCACCCGTTTCTCTTTCCCCGCTCCAAATGTTTCCTGTTAAGACCGAGCACATTTCTCGATGTTCTTTTTGGGGTTTTTTGCATCGGTGGTGTAAGAATGGAGAGTAGCCGATTGACAGCATAAAAAAATCATCAACCATGATGAATATGGAGAGATTGAAACGGTGTACGAAATCCAGAAAAAGGGGGGGGGGACACTCCAGCTCATTTCTTAGAGAAACTGAGAGCCAAAAGAAACAAGAGGCTGGAAGATCTATGGATAAAAGGCTAACAGGGCTGGGTGGTGGGCACTGTGTGGGGAAAGAACCCTTCTTCCCCTGCGTATTTTGCTAATTGAAACTGGCTCCTCCCTTAAGCTTCCATTTGCCCTGGAAAGAAAGAAAAAGACAGGCATCCTGTCTTGGCCCATCTTTTCCCCTCCTTGGAGCTCATAACATTGGTTGATCTTACCACTCTACTGAGAAAAATTTGGAGCCTTCCTTTAATGGAAGAGCCACTTAAATTAAGGCTGGAGCGACTTCCTCCAGCCCGTGGCTGGATCATGAAGAAGTCATTTTGGTGAGTGTGGAGATATTCCTCCCCTTCACACTGCAACATGGCCCCAATCTGAATTGAAGTCCATCGCAGTAGCAATTCATTGGGATCATCTGGTCATGAATCAGTCCCATGCGCACTTCCATATTGTCTCTGTTTTCCATTTGCGTGAGCGAGGCCATTTCCGCAAGACATGGAATGGAACCCTCATTCTGGAAAATGGTCAACTCTCCCAATTGTGTTGTCCATCGCTCTGTTTGTGTGGCATGAAACTTTCAGTGAATGCATGAAGGGGAAAGTCAGCATCACAACCAGTAGCTTGTCCATGAGATATGTCCCCTGCATTTATGGAGGGTACCGACCATGTGTACACAAAGGTGATCTGTATATGGTCTGTTCACAGCTTATGTTGAGAGAGGGCCAGAGAGCCACTGGGCACAATCCTCACTCTACAAGATGCATGACGTGACACATGAACAGGGTGTTCATGCTTTACAGGTCATCCCACTAATAAGTTACATAGCCTGTTTGTTAAAGTCTCTTGTCATTTTCTCAGCAGCTAGTAACTCTGCTGAAATAACAGAGTGTAGGTGTTCAGTTTCTCAAATGCCTTCCCTTTAGCCATGTCTCTCTTTGTGTGTGTGTGTGTGTTTATTTTTGCCATAATTCATAGGAGTTCCTCTTCATCATCATGGAATGAAACAATGAGCCAAGTTCAAAGGCGACTCTGTTCCATTCATTAATCCAATTAAAATGAGCGAATTGCATTTCCTGCCTAACCAGTGAACAGCAATGCACCAAGCCCAGCTAGATTTTTTGTGCATCACCATGTGGCTTGTGATTGGCCACCTGTAAGGTGGAAGGAATCTTCAGCGAGCGTCAGGCAACTTCCGGGTGCATGCAACGCTATTGATGTACGCAGGCTAGAAAGAGAAAAAATTGAAAAACTGGAAGCGACCCAACAGAGATGTGGATGGAAATAAGAAATAAGCAAGAAGGTCCCACCCATTGTACAACGGAAAGGAAACTTCTCTAGAAATAAAATGAGGCAGCTTGTCGGATCTCAAAAGCTAAACAGGGTCAGCCTTAGTTAGTATTTGGATGGGAGACCTCCAAAGAAGACCAAGGTTGCAGAGGCAGGCAATGACAAACCACCTCTGTTTGCCTCTTGCCATGAAAACTCCATTCGAGGTCGCCATAGGTCAGCTATGACTTGACAGCACTCTCCACCACCACATTAGAAAGATACTGAGCACCTGTATTTAGATATTATGGGGAGAGAGGGGTAGCCCCCTAGAAGTTGCCATAGAAACACTTGCCATTCGTTCCTGTAAGAACCAACCTTCTCTGTATAAGCAGGATGAGATGGTCAAATTCTGGACTGTACGACTTTGAACCATGAAGGAAGTTATATTTTTGAATGGTTCCAAAAAACCTTCTACATTGGGTGTGGGGGGAGGCCCTAGGATAGTCCCCTTTCTAGTGCACTAATTTATATGTTAATGATCACCTTCTTGACAAGGGAGGAGTCAGAGATAAATGCCACAAACAAACATTCAAGGCCATGGAATTTCTAGCTCTTGTGGGATATTTGTTTGTTTGTTTGTTCGATTTCTAGCAAATGGGCTCAGGGCAGGTTACAGTAAAATGCTCAATAAGCATTGAAACATATAAAAACATTAAAACCAAAAAAACTCCCACCACAAATACATACAGACAGCCTTTTGGATGGCCAGCCCCCTCCAATTTCCCCAATTGTGGTATAAACCAAAGCAGAGGGGCGGGGCCACAGTTTATAATAATCTGGTGACTGCGCTTATAGGGGGGCAGATGATTACATTGCCCCCCCCCCCGGTAGGAGACCAGTAGGGAGGCTCCTAAAACGATCAAAGACTGGCCTCAACCGTATGCCTGGCAGAACATCTCTTTCTTACAGGCCTGCCGAAAAGATATAAGATCTTGCCAGGCCTGGGTGTCCTCCGACAGAGAGCTCCACCAGGTTGGGGCCAGGACTGAAAAGGCCCTGGCCCTCGTCGAGGCCAGCTGGGCCTACCTGGGGCCACGGACCACCAGTAAGTTCTTATTTGCTGATAGATGCTCACCTGGATAGAGTAACCTGCTGATCCTAACACCAAAGGTAGCCTTGGAAAGCAGATGAAAGCAAACTTTCCTTCGTAGTCTTCCCTTCCAAAGTGCTTTCCTCTCCCTATCCCACTCTAGGATGGCTTCCAGTGGAGCAAATTTAAGATTTGGGATGTGGCACTTGGCGATCACACCCTCCATGCGGGAAATGCTGATGCTTTGGGGTCATCTGAGCGAATACGTTGGCAATTGGGATTTAACAAGGATTTTTCCTGCTGTGGTTTATAAGAAATTCAGGGCAAGCAGACATCGATGATTTGTCAGGAAGGTGATGTACTGCAGAGTCCTGGAAAAGGAGGAACTGCCACCACAGAAAGAGTGATAGTTCTTCAAACTATTCTTCACCCAATCCGGGGGAAATTTTCAGGCAGTCATACCAAAAAAGGCATGCAGGCTTTTAATCATCTTAGCAATAGCTTCCCTGGTGCTAGCCAAGATGGAAAAGAGAAACCTGCATACCCTTGGCACAACAGTGACGCAGAAAAATCTGCCTGTTCCTGAATCCAGAGGTTTTAACACATCTCTGCATCAGTTTGGAAGGGAACCAGACCCATTTATCACTCTGTAACCCATAAGTTAATCATAAAACTTTGCATTTATATTGCACTCGTTGAGAGTTTACCTTATTTCATACACACAGTATCTCAATGAGACTTTCAGCAATCCTGTAAGCAAAGTGGTATTTTTAGTCCCCTTTTGGGGGGTAGACTTGAGTGTTTTTAAATCTCAGCAGAGGGATGAAGCATTTGGACGGTCTCCGTAGCAACAGTTGCCGGATGGCTCATCCAGCTGTACTCTTCTTATCTTCTTGGCTGAACTGTTCGTAGAAGAAGACAAAGTCTCAAATCCTCACTGCTTCATCCAACAGAGTCTACTCTTCCATGTGAATAAGCTATTATCAGCTCCCTTTCTGCAAACAAGTTTCTGGAAAATCGATGGTCCTATAATGTGAGTCACTTAGTGTATAATACCTCGAGAGTCATAGAACGAAATGCCCGTTACCGCTGATATCAGAATTAATTAATGCTGCACCATAACTTTTACAGTCTGCCATTATTCTTAACCATGTTCAAGGACTGAGTTCTGCAAAAAAAGATTTTTGGTCTCCTTCCTCCTTGGCCTCGGGACGCAGCAAATTGACATGAGAAAAGTTGTTCTTCTTTCATAATGAACTGTGCAATAAAATGTCACTGAAATGCTACTCTGTGATCAGCCAGCTTTATGGAGTCCCATAACCAAAGTCATAATATAGATTAAATTTGTGAGGTTTTTTTAAAAAAATGCAAACAAATCTCTGAGTATTAAAAAACTGAAAAGGAATCGGAAAAGTAGAAGCAGACAGCTTTTTAATGTATATCCAATGGTCTTCGTTTCCTGTGCTGGCTTGACTAATTGTGGTAGCCTAGAAATTCCATAAAAATAATTTTTTTCAGTGGTTGGTAGAAGACAAGTTATGAAGCTACTGCCACGTAGCAGTAGCCATGAAATCAGACAGCCTAGCATTTATACACCACCAATTCTGCAGTGGTTTACAACTCCAAATTACTCCAATTTACTCTCCAGTTATAAAAGGACCAGGTTAATAGGTGATGTGGATGACTTGGACCTGAAACCCTGAAAACCAGATGGCAGTCTGAGGGCCAAGCTACAAGTGATGAATGAAACTTGAAGAGCAAGTGGATTGAGTGGAGGGCAAGTGAACAGGGAGAAATACACTTGCCGTTCAAGTGTCATTCATCACTTGTAGCTTGGCCCTGAGTAGACAATACCGACCTTGATGAGCCAATAGATTCATAGAATCATAGAATCACAGAGTTGGAAGGGGCCATACAGACCAGCTAGTCCAACCCCCTGCCCAGTGCAGGATCAGCCTAAAGCATCTCTGACAAAGTGCAGGATCAGCCTAAAGATTCGGTTTAAGGCAGCTTCATGGGCTTGAGTGGCTGATCCTGAGAAATACTTTTCTTTACCTGGAGTACTCCTACCAATTAGAATAGACAACAACGAGACAGGTGGACCAATGGTCTCACCTGGGAGAGGGTAGCGTCATGCATTCATGGCAGCCTACAATATAATCCGCATGACCACAAAAAAGGATGGCAAAGGAAGAGGGAAAACGCGCAGATTCAGGGCCAAGCTACACATGACGAATGACACTTGAATGGCAAGTGGATTGAGTGGAGGGCAAGTGAACAGGGAGAAATACACTTGCTGTTCAAGTGTCATTCGTCATGTGTAGCTTGGCCCTCAGAGATCAACATTTAAATGACTTGATACAACTAGTCCGTAGTGACCGGATAGAAGGGCTACTGCAGGAGACGTTTTTGGAGGAGAGAGTCTAGCGGCATTTGTTCCCTGGCAGGTCCACAAAGGAACACTTCCAGTTTCACCTCTTCCCTTGACGCAGCTGGATGGAATCGCTGGTGAGTTACCTGGGGAGATCTGTGAGTTTGTCAAAGCTTCGAGAAAGGACTGGATCAGGGCCACGAAGCTAGGAAATTGCTCCTTCATTGGTTCTTCTCTCAAAGCGTTTCCTCACTCCCATGCTGCTATCAGATCAGTCTTATTTCTTCTCCCCCCATGGAGTCGCCAGGGACGGTTCTTCCACTTAGACGTCTAGTTCCATCTCTACTAATTATCCGGTCAGTGGCAAAGTTTGCCTTTGGGGAAGCACATCTAAGAAAAGAGCCGCCCTCAAGGACATCCTTTTTTAATTGGCTTATTAGCTTTAGCTCAGAATATATACACACAGGCAAGCTGAAACTCATGAAGAATTTCACAAGGGAGGAGAATTTGCAAATCCCTTCCTACTAGGATTCTCTGGGGCTTAAGAAAGGTGATTCCTTCCTCCTTCCACCCTTTCTCTTAATATTTATTCTGGTTATTCCTCATCAGGCTCCCCCCCCCAGATATATCTGCATACTTGAGCACCCCCCTCCCAAGTATGTAAAGATCTCTGCTTTGTCTGCACATTGCCTGGTTTTGATGCTTTCCTTGTCCATGCAATGGCTATCGTTTTATTGCTAGGGTTGATTTCAAGAATGTGATGGCCTCTGGCTAATAAACTTTGTTGTTGTTGTTATTGCTAGGGATGGATGAATAGAAGATGTATATATGAAGGTGGCTATGGCTGCTTGATAGATGAAAAACGGTAGCGTTCGTTGTACATCGTGCAGTGATCCATCCCAGTGTTGACTCTGCAAAAATGCATAGGTCGTTCCCGGTTCGAGAGAATCTTGATACAGCCGATGCAACGGGGGCTGCCATACGGCTCTAATGAACGATGCAGTAAAAAGAAATTGTTTGGGGCCTAGACACCATTTTTCCTAAGTTGTCTTGTCAGCATCAACATGCTTCATGGGCAAATGGGTTCTGAACTGCTGATAACATGGATCAGTTTTTATGGGCCTTCTGCTCCTGGTCAAACACCTTTGGTACAACCAGGTAGGAAGCTGTGCTCCACAAAAATGAACAGGGGCTTTATATTAGAGTATGTTCATCTTTGTCTTCTGCTCCTTGGGGAGGTGTGGTTGCTAAACTAAGAGCACAGGGCGGTGACTTATGAGGGAGTAACATTTCAGCTCAGCTCTACTTTCCAGGACTCGGTTGAGAATCTCTAAGGCTCTATGACAATCTGGAAAGGATTTCTGGAAAAGCGTTCTGTCTTCTTTGGTCTTCCTCTTTTTGAAAGTCAAACACTTTAGCTGTCAAGTCTCATCAGGCTCGTTCAATTCTAACAACCCGTCTTATGTATCTGGAAGCCGTTTATCTCAAGAAATAAAAGGACACTCACCAGAGGAGATTTACTGTGCAAATGTTTGCAGGAAGGCTGTAACGTTTATTCCGAATTATCAAGTTTATGAATAAATGTTTGTGACTTTTAGCTCTCTGCCTTGGGTTAACTTACTTGCTTTTGATCTTAACCTTTACCCTAACTGATCTCGACCTAGAATTGGAGCCATTTGCCCAATTGTGACAGGGTGTCAAGTTCTGAGTGTCTCTGACTGCCTTCTGATTTTAACGGGGTTTGTTTGCTCGTGTCTGTGTTAGAAGAGTTTATGATATAAACTAGCGAGGCTGTGAAGTTTGAAAATAATAGGCTCATAAGATGAATTTTTCCAAATGGTAATGCTCATTTTTATTTTCAGTCAGTCCCTCTTGCTTGCAAATTATCACTCCATTTACAATTTTTTTAGAAATGTTGTATTTCAAGCTTACAGGCTGCTTTTATACCCACACAGTTGGCATTCATCAAATTAATCAGACAGGGCTGGTAGCTGCTGTTGACACATGCTCAGAAATAGGAAGTTGTAACCTCTTACTAGCTCATAATGAAACTGTCCTGTAGGGTATGCAGGGAAAAAAAACAGTTTTGTTTGGATCTGGGTATCTGTAATACCATAAATATTCAATATTACAGATATTTGGGCCCAAATATACTGATATGGTATCCAGATTTTTTTCCCCAAGCAATCTCCTCCCAAACTGCAGGAAACCGTGTCCTGGCTTTCCACTAAAGAGCCCTCAAGATTGAAGAAGATTGGTCCCAGAGGTCCAATTCCAGGGGGCCCTGAACAAGCTGCCCCTACCACAATCTCCTTAAGGAGGGGAAAATTCCAAGCTGGCTTTTAGGCAAAAAAACACACAGGGGCAAGTCAGCACTGGCCAAAGGGCTTGTCCCAATGCAAGCTGAACCAAGAAAGCCCACAGAACCAGGGCTTTTTTTCAGGGGGAACGCGGGGGAACGGAGTTGCGGAACCTCTTGAAAATGGTCACATGGCTGGTGGCTCCGCCCCCTGATCTCCAGACAGAAGGGAATTGAGATTGCCCTTTGCGCCACTGAGCGGCGCAGAGGGCAATCTAAGCTCCCCTCTGTCTGGAGATCAGGGGGTGGGGCCACCAGCCATGTGACCATTTTCTCCGAGGGCAACCCACTGAGTTCCACCACCTCTTTTCCCAGAAAAAAAGCCCTGCACAGAACCAATGTTAAACCAGAGAATCCTAGCAAAATCAAAGTGAAACAAGGGGCAATTCTGCAAGCCCAACAGAACCAGCGCCATTCACAGAAGCCAGGCAAAATCCAGGGCTAATGACACACCAGAATAGAAGCAAGTACCAACACATCACTCGGGGCTAAAGACCAGCAGTCTTGGAAGGAAAAGGCGGCTTGGAAGAGTACAGCGTTGCCTGTCCCCATATGCATACTACAATTCTCAAACAGCAGGATGAAAATGTACGTCTGCAAAAAAAAGAGAGAGAGAGAGAGAGCCAATTTCGTGCTCTAAATTGAAAATCAATCTTCTTTGAGTGTTCGCAGATGCCACTTGCAATTAGGGATGTGCCAATATGGCTGTTTTATTTCTTTTTGATTTGGGATGTTGCCGTTGTCATCACTTTGCTTCAGTTTCCTTGTTGTCGTTGATACACATGAACATATGAAGCTGCTGAGTCAGCTTGCCAAGGTCAGTTTTGTCTCCTCTGAGAGCAGAACCACAAGTGACAAAAGGCACAGATTGGACACTTGCCAGCTTCCCTCAAGTTTTGATGGGAAATGTAGGCAGCTGGGCGGAATGTTGGACAAGTGACAGTTGAAAAGTCCGTTGGACAGCAGTCGGAGAGCCGAGCTGCAAGACCAGGATGCCTACATTTCCCATCAAAACTTGAGGGAAGCTGACAAGTGTCCAACCTGTGTCAGGCGTCACTTGTGGTCCCGCTCTGAGTGACAGTGCGTCAAGCTGGGTCTTTCACACCAACTGCTTCCTGATCTTTTTTACAGGGTTTAACGGGGGCCTTCTGCGTGCAAAGCAGATGCTGTGCCATCGAGCTACAGTCCCTTCCTCATGTTTCTTTCTTGACACTTCTTTCGTGCCATGTCCACACCATTTTACATATACTAGTGGACACAATAGGGCTTGTTTATGAGGATATCAAACCATCCATGTTATTGCGGCAGGATTTCTTTCTATGGCTGCTTCCACACACACTGGATAATCTACTTTCAATACTCTTTAGTGAACATTTGGAACTGCTTTTCCATGGCCATTTCCACACACGTTGAATAATGCACTTTCAATGCACTTTCGCAATCCTTTTGAAGTGGATTTTTTTGTTCCACACGTGGAAAATCAGTCTCAAATGTTCACTAAAGAGTATTGAAAGTGGATTATCCAACGTGTGTGGAAGCAGCCCTTGTGTGGAACAAAAAATCCACTTCCAAAGGATTGCTAAAGTGCATTGAAAGTGCATTATTCAACGTGTGTGGAAATGGCCTATCGTTCTTCGGTGCTCAGAACCCTTTTCAAGCTGTCTTTTCAATATATGCATTATTTTTGTAAGGCAATGAACCATCCTTCAGCCCAAATGGCTGCAATCAGACAATGTTATACAATGCAATGTACAGGGCTTATATATATTATATATAGTTTTCTCTTTTAGTGTATTTTTCCCCCAGTCTTAATTCACAGTTTGCAGCCAAAGCAAGCTGTTTTTCCTGGCAATCAGTGGGAAGGGGGGGGGGGCTTGCTTCTGCCCCTGTTTAAACTCACATTGCAAATGAGCTTTATTATACAAGGAAAGCTCCATCAAGTTAGCAATAAAAGATAAAGATGAGTAATTCATGATATTCAAAAGGAAGAACCCCTCCTCCCAGCACAGCTCACTGATTTTATGTCGAGGTTCTGCAATTTTTAAGCCACCATTGGCAACGCTGACCAAGGAATGTCTCTTGCACAAGCATGGAGGAAAAGAAAACGCAAAAAAGCTTCCATCTTTCACTTTCCTTAATTACACCATTTCACAGATAGCGAGATAGGTGTATTTACAAGGCTTGGGAATGGCATATAAAAATCCCATTATATACTTCTCCCATTTTGATGACCAGTTCCAAACTGAGAGTTAATATATGTAGTGCCCACACCAACTGCAATTCCTTGCTTTATGATGTGTGGAAAATAATCTATTGCTGCCCCTGTCGACAGGTTTGTAATGAGGGAGGCGTCGGCAGATAGTAGCCACAGTCCACCAAACATGCAAAGATTGTATTATGACCCAAATACATCGTTGTTAAGTTTATTTTCTCATAGTCTAGTTATTGATTTTTAAACAGTGTTGCAAACTGTGAGCACGGATGATAGATGTTTGTTTTCGGGGCTTCAAGGAACTTCACTCTTTGGAGTTCTGAAAATGAACTCAGCCGTATACGCACAAGTGTCCGTAGTCCTTTCCACTGCAGCTTGCAGAAGAGAACTTCCAAGAGTGTGGGTCAGATCTGTCCCATATCCTAGTTCCTCCCCCCTTAATGTGTGTGTGTTACGTGCTGTCAAGTCACCTCCGACCTCTGGTGACCTTATGAATGAAAGACCTTCCAAACATCCTATCGTTAACAGACTTGCTCAGATCCTGCAAACTGGAGGACGTGGCTTCTTTTATTGAGTCCAGCCATCTCATTTTAGGTCTTCCTTTTTCCCTACTGCCTTCTACTTTTCCTAGCATTATTGACTTTTCCAGAGCACCAGTCTGTGTTTTATAGATTATAGCAAACCTTTTGATTGTGTGGATCATGAAAAGCTATGGATAGTGTTAAAAGAACCACAACATCTGATTGTTTTGATGCGCAACCTGTACTCTGGGCAAGAGGCTACTGTCAGGACAGAATATGGGGAAACAGACTGGTTTCCAATTGGCAAGGGTGTCAGACAAGGATGCATATTATCTCCCTACCTGTTCAACCTCTATGCAGAGTATATTTCTGGTTCTGGTTCTTTTTTTTCTTTTAATAAACTTTTTTATTGAGAAATCAAGAACTGAACATACAAACAAACAAACAACCATCAATTTAACACACATGACTACGATGTTCAAATACAAAAAGAGCATGCATATCGGTCTTAATCTAACAACAACAACAACAACAACAACAACAACAACAACAACAACAACAACAACAACAACAACAACAACAACAACAATAATAATATGTTTATTGCTTTTCTGGCCGAAGCCATAAGCCATACAAACACCAACAAAATATGAACTGTACACTTGAACATACCCAATTCACACAGACATAACTCGTCATTATCACTTTAAACTATCTAAACTCCTGAAGATTTTGTTTCTTTATCACCATGGCTAAAAAGGAAGCCACTATAGCAGAGGTTTGATTGTCAGGAAAGTTATCAGACAATAACACTGAGATTGCCCAAGGAAGGAAGGGAAGCTTTTCTTTTAACATAATAGGAATAATAAATCTCTCTCTTTCCTTACTCCACTTAGGGCAAAAAACTATTATATGATCCAAGGTCTCTAACTTTCCTTGTCCACAGTCACAAACTCGTTCCTTAATCTAATTACAGAGGCAAAAATGAGCAAATAAAACCTTACAGCAATCAAGTTTACAAGGTGAAATATCCAGCATTTGTTACAGATTGCAATATTTTCGATTTGGGTTGGATCTTGTTTGTGTCTATAAACTCAAAAAACAGAAACCTTTTTCCAACAAAGTTAGAATCATTCGGAAAGTGTGGTTCTGGCCTATAAAGTCCTAAATGGACTGGGACCAGCATACCTGAGGGACTGCCTCTCCCCATATCTACCTTGGAGGGCTCTTAGATCTTCAGGTAAACACCTACTGGTGGTCCCTGGCCCCAGGGAGGCTCAGCTGGCCTCAACCAGGGTCAAGGCATTTTTGGTCCTGGCCCCAACCTAGTGGAACTCTCTTTTGGAAGACACTCAGGCCCACCAAGATCTTGTATCTTTTCAGTGGGCCTGTAAGACGGAGATGTTCCGCCAGGCATATGGTTGAGGTCAGCACTGGATCCATCTAATTAGCCTCCCTGCCGGTCTCCTGCCAGTGGGGGGGGGGAAGCATATGGTCCATCTGCCTCCCCATGCTTGAGGAGTTAGAGGTTCACCAACACACACCTCCACCCTTTTCTTCCCTTGTGTATGGTGGGCAGGGACAGAGGGAAGGGTACACCATCTGGAATGCTGAAATCCATGTTGGTACTGAGATGTACTTTATTGGTTTTATTTATTGTAATTTATTTATGATTGTAACCCGCCCTGAGCCTGCTTGCAGGGAGAGAGGGCTGAAAATCTAATCAATCAATCAATATCATAAGGAAAGCTGGATTAGATCTAGAAGCTGGAGTAAAAATTGGCGGAAGGAATATTAACCATTTGAGAAGGTTTTATGACTGAGTTGAAGGCCATACTAGAGCAGTAATTACATCCTCTGAACATGATAACACAATATAGTCAGTGATATAACTTAGATTAGAACAGTGGTGATATACCTGTTGTACAACATCTGTATCAGTGTTTGCGTCCTTGAGTCCATAAGCTGGACATCTGTATTAAGCCCATTCAGTACTGTATACGCATGAACATAACATAGGCTTTGTACGCACAAAGAACCCTTCTGGCAGGACCCTTTTTCTGGCAGTGCTCCTGATGATTTGTGCAAGCCTATAGGTGGTATTTAGGAAGCCAGTGGGCCAAGCTACAAGTGACAAATGACACTTGAACGGCAAGTGTATTTCTCCCTGTTCACTTGCCCTCCATTCAATCCACTTGCCATTCAAGTGTCATTCGTCACTTGTAGCTTGGCCCTGAGAACTTTGCAGTGATTATGTTTTGGTAGAAGAGCCTACCATTTTTGACAGCCACGATCACTCATCTGAGCCTCAAATCTCCTTATGCCACAGCTGTCTGACTCAAGCAGCACATCAAACTGCTTTGCGGCAGCGCAGTAGCTGTGGCCATGGCAGGGTTTCATTTCTTCCTGCCTTGCAGCCAATTCTCCACCTGCATAGTAAGTGAAATGGATTTTGTCCCGAGGCTTGTGGATGGTTGGGTCAGGGTGAGGAAATGGGTCTCGTATAGGACTGTGCAGAATATTATATACAGTAGATATTAAATACTAACGTTACTTGACTAGATGCCAAGATTGGGACAGTATCAAAGAGGTTTCATATCTTGGGACCCAAGCTTGTAAAAAGTTTATCATCCGTGCTGGCTCAGTATGTTTTCTTCATATGGAGTTGGTGCGTGGATAGAATGTTAAACAGTGCAGAGCAGACGGATGTATGAAAAGACACCCAACTTGGTATAGGGCTAAATAACTGGCCAGAATATTATTCAGTACAGAAAAGGTCCATGAAAGGGGCCATATAAGCTATTTATAATTCAGCTCAGGGCAGTGCAGGAAACATGGGACTGAAAGAATTTGGCATCCTCAAAATCCGGGCAGAGGAGCCCTTGAAGATTTGGGGCAAATTTTTATTCATTTAACAAAAAAGATACACTATGGATGTTGATTTAGTTCATTCTTTTTCATGGCTGTCTTTGCACATTTGTGTGACTTTGAGCAATAAACATCATTAACGGTAGAACCCCCAAATCCACCAATTCCCTAACCCACATTTCAAAACCAGCAGTCAAGAATAACTCAGGTCTATATAGACACCCCTCTTATTGCTTCGCGGAACTGTGAGTAGGAAAGCGTTTTCAATTCAATTCGGACTCAACAGTTTTCCTAATAATGGCTAATGTTAAGGGGAAAGGAAAGGAGTTGTTGCTCCAGGCACTTCATTCAAGCAAAATCGAAGCAAATCCCAATTCCCTAGTTTCAAGCAGTTGTCTTCTTGATGTACAGGTTTTATACTATGTGTCAGACTGTGGCTAGATAATGTCTTTCCTACAGGTCCTCCTTTACAAGCAAACAAGAGTCCATTGTTTGAATAAGGAAACTTTACTGCAGAAATAGTTCATTATAGTCCACTGGCCTGAATAGGAGATTCAGGATGGTACAAGAGCATTGTTACCAATGAAGAGAAAAGCATGAGGTACAAAGTAACAGTTCCCAGCTGAACCAGCCTCCCCCCACAGTTCTCAAAACAACATCTTTCAGACTTGGGAAGCTGGTCTCTCTCAAGGCCAATCTTGGGTGGAACGTTGATAGTCATAACAATCTCTTTCGGTGAGAAGTCTGCTTGGGAACTTGTGCACCTGTGGAGAAAGCACTTAAACACTAGAAGCATTAGAAAATGGAGTCAGTACAGCTCATATACACACTGAACCTGACATTCTGCCCCCTTTAAAATAAATCCCCCCCAGGTTTATATGGATAGCGAGCATGAAAAGCTTTGGTTAGTCTAGGGGCATGAACATGTACAGAATTCACCCATTCATCGAACCCAGAGTCAAAGTCCTTCCATCTGATGAGGTAAAACAACTGATTGCGTTTGATTTTAGAGTCCAAAATTTGTTGTACCTCGTAGTGTATTTGGTCATCTATCAAGGTAGGGATGGGTGGTGCTTTGACGTGCCATTTATCATCTGTTGGGGCCTTCTTCAGCAGGCTGACATGGAAGGTGTCGTGGACATGGCGAAGATTTTTGGGTAAATTTACAGCAACAGTCACTTTGTTGATTACTTTGCGCACCGTAAAAGGTCCGAGGAACTTCAATGCCAGTTTGCGGCTGACTTGTGCTAGTTTTAAATTTTTGGTGGAAATATACACATGATCTCCTGGTTGCAAATCCCATTCAGCCGCACGGTGGCGATCTGCGTACTTCTTGTAATCCTGTTTGGCTTTCTCTAGGTGTTTTTTAATGAGAGTCCATTGCTGGGCTGCCTCCTCCCACCATGACGACACATCTGGCGAAGTCGGTGCGAGGGAAGGGGGAGCGTCTAATGAAAAAGGATTGAAGTGGGTCCCATACACAACCTTAAAAGGGGCTTCTCCTGTAGATGCATGTACACTGTTGTTGTATGAAAACTCTGCCAGAGGGAGGAGGTCTACCCAGTTATAGGGGTGTGCAAGCCAAAAATTTTCGGCTATAGCCGAAAGTAGAAAGCCGAAAGAAGATTCTCTATCGTTAAAGCCGAAAGCCGAAACAAGAATCTCTTTCGGCTTTCGACTTTCGGGATTCTTTCGGCATTATTTCGGCATTCTTTCGGCTTTTTTCTATGGGAAAATGCCTCCGTCTTCCAGGACGCCTGGAGGAGGCATTTTCCCACCGAATAAGCCCAAAATTGGTGGGGACCTTCCTCTAACCCTTCTCTAACAACCACCCAAGTTTCAGACAGATTGGACTTTGGGGGGCCATGTTATGGCCCCCCAAAGCAGGTCCCCCCATCCTCCCATAAGAAAGCGAAGGAGCAGCATATTGTTAGCATGCTGCTGCTCATCTTTCTTCATTATTTCCTATGGGGAAAAAATGAAGAGGCAGGCTTCCTTTGCCAGGGGTGGCATTTTGCATGCAAAATGCCCCCTTACCCTCAGGGGCCCTTCTCCCACCCCTCCTCCCACCCCCCACCAAGGCTCAGCCTGCTCCCACTTGGGGGGGCCATTTCATGGCCTCCCCAAGTAGGTGCTCTAATCTCTACCACTGACAGCTGGGGGAGGCTTGTGTTGCCAGGGGTGGCATTTTGCATGCAAAATGCCCCCCAACCCTCTGGGGCCCTTCTCCCACCCCTCCTCCCACCCCCCACCAAGGCTCAGCCTGCTCCCACTTGGGGGGGCCATTTCATGGCCTCCCCAAGTAGGTGCTCTAATCTCTACCACTGACAGCTGGGGGAGGCTTGTGTTGCCAGGGGTGGCATTTTGCATGCAAAATGCCCCCCAACCCTCTGGGGCCCTTCTCCCACCCCTCCTCCCACCCCCCACCAAGGCTCAGCCTGCTCCCACTTGGGGGGGCCATTTCATGGCCTCCCCAAGTAGGTGCTCTAATCTCTACCACTGACAGCTGGGGGAGGCTTGTGTTGCCAGGGGTGGCATTTTGCATGCAAAATGCCCCCCAACCCTCTGGGGCCCTTCTCCCACCCTTCCTCCCACCCCCCACCAAGGCTCAGACTGCTCCCACTTGGGGGGGCCATTTCATGGCCTCCCCAAGTAGGTCCTCTCAGCCCCTAAAGTCCACCCCTTACAGCCCCACACAAACCCAATTCCCCCCCAGCTGCCACACACAGACCCAAATCCCCACATTAGCCCCTCACAGACCCAAATCCACCCCCACCTGCCCCACACCCATAACCCCAGGAACAGGCTGGCAAAGGCCAGCCCTCTCCCTTTGTTCCCTATGCTGGGAACTTCTAAACTCTCTTTCCCTGGGCAATTCTGCACAGCCCAGGGGTGCCACAATGGTGGGCACACTTCTGAGTGCCAGCTGGTCCCTGTGAAAGAGCACCTGAACCACAGACACCCTCCCTCAAATTCCCCCACCACCTACAGAGATGGCTGGCCAGCCAGCCCCATTGTTCCCTATGATGGGAACCAACTGCACAACAAAGAATAAAACAAGAACAACACAAAATAAAGTTTTAAAAAAATTATTTTCTCCCTTCCAAAGTACAAGTAGGCAAAGCATTATGACACATTACACCAGCAGTCCCCCACACAGAAAAATTAAAACAAAACTCACTTAACATCAGAGAATCACAAAACACGATTCCTGTCAAAAACACTTTATTTCTTGAACAGCTTTAGGTTACACAGCAGGGGGGAACACCAAAGGGCATGGCAGCACTATCTTACACAAAAATAACACAACTCACTTAACATCAGAGAATCACAAAAGCACAATTCCTGTCAAAAACACTTTATTTCTTGAACAGCTTTAGGCTACACAGCAGGGGGGGAACACCAAAGGGCATGGAAGCAGTATCTTACACAAAAATAACACAACTCACTTCACATTAAAGAATCACCCCAAAAATTGCTGTCAAAAGCACTTTATTTCTGTAACTGCTTTAGGTTACACAGTAGGAAGGCACCACAGAGAAGGAAAGCAGTGTACTACACAAAAATAACACAACTCACTTCACATCAGAGAATCACACAAACACAATTGCTGTCAAAAACGGTGAAGTGGGTTGTATTATTTTTTGTAGTACATTGCTATCATGTCCTGTTGTGCCCTCCTACTGTGTAACCTAAAGCTGTTCAAGAAATAAAGTGTTTTTGCCAGGAATTGTGTTTTTGTGATTCTCTGATGTTAAGTGAGTTGTGTTATTTTTGTGTAAGATAGTGCTGCCATGCCCTTTGGTGTTCCCCCCTGCTGTGTAACCTAAAGCTGTTCAAGAAATAAAGTGTTTTTGACAGGAATTGTGCTTTGTGATTCTCTGATGTTAAGTGAGTTTTGTTTTAATTTTTCTGTGTGGGGGACTGCTGGTGTAATGTGTCATAATGCTTTGCCTACTTGTACTTTGGAAGGGAGAAAAAAAAATTTAAAACTTTATTTTGTGTTGTTCTTGTTTTATTCTTTGTTGTGCAGTTGGTTCCCATCATAGGGAACAATGGGGCTGGCTGGCCAGCCATCTCTGTAGGTGGTGGGGGAATTTGAGGGAGGGTGTCTGTGGTTCAGGTGCTCTTTCACAGGGACCAGCTGGCACTCAGAAGTGGCCCACCATTGTGGCACCCCTGGGCTGTGCAGAATTGCCCAGGGAAAGAGAGTTTAGAAGTTCCCAGCATAGGGAACAAAGGGAGAGGGCTGGCCTTTGCCAGCCTGTTCCTGGGGTTATGGGTGTGGGGCAGGTGGGGGTGGATTTGGGTCTGTGAGGGGCTAATGTGGGGATTTGGGTCTGTGTGTGGCAGCTGGGGGGGAATTGGGTTTGTGTGGGGCTGTAAGGGGTGGACTTTAGGGGCTGAGAGGACCTACTTGGGGAGGCCATGAAATGCCCCCCCTAAGTGGGAGCAGTCTGAGCCTTGGTGGGGGGTGGGAGGAAGGGTGGGAGAAGGGCCCCAGAGGGCTGGGGGGCATTTTGCATGCAAAATGCCACCCCTGGCAAGACAAGCCTTCCCCAGCTGTCAGTGGTAGAGAAAAGAGCACCTACTTGGGGAGGCCATGAAACGCCCCCCCCCAAGTGGGAGCAGTCTGAGCCTTGGTGGGGGGTGGGGGGAAGGGTGGGAGAAGGGCCCCTGAGGGCTTGGGGGCATTTTGCATGCAAAATGCCACCCCTGGCAACACAAGCCTCCCCCAGCTGTCAGTGGTAGAGATTAGAGCACCTACTTGGGGAGGCCATGAAATGGCCCCCCCCCAAGTGGGAGCAGGCTGAACCTTGGTGGGGGGTGGGAGGAAGGGTGGGAGAAGGGCCCCTGAGGGTAAGGGGGCATTTTGCATGCAAAATGCCACCCCTGGCAAAGGAAGCCTGCCTCTTCATTTTTTCCCCATAGGAAATAATGAAGAAAGATCAGCAGCAGCATGCTAACAATATGCTGCTCCTTCGCTTTCTTATGGGAGGATGGGGGGACCTGCTTTGGGGGGCCATAACATGGCCCCCCAAAGTCCAATCTGTCTGAAACTTGGGTGGTTGTTAGAGAAGGGTTAGAGGAAGGTCCCCACCAATTTTGGGCTTATTCGGTGGGAAAATGCCTCCCCCAGACGTCCGGGAAGACGGAGGCATTTTCCCATTGAAAAGCCGAAAGAAAGCCGAAAGAATCCCGAAACGTTTCGGCTTTTTTCTTTCGGCTACCCGAAACGTTTCGGCATTCCCCAAAACGTTTCGGCATTCCCCGAAAGAAGCCGAAACACTTTTGTTTCGGCATTCTTTTGGCATTCTGAATGCCGAAACGCACATCCCTACCCAGTTATCTTGTTGGAAATTGATGTAACAACGAAGGAATTTTTCTAGGATTTGATTAGTTTTTTCCGACTGCCCGTCGGTTTGCGGGTGGTGGCTTGAACTGATTCCTTGCTCAATATTCAACATCTGTAAAAGCTCCCGCCAGAAGTTGGCAACGAATTGTCCGCCGCGATCCGAAATCACCTTGGACGGAAAAGAATGTAATTTTACAATGTGTTTTAGGAATAGGTCTGCCAGTTTCCGAGCGGTGGGTATAGTGGTACATGGGACGAAATGAGCTTGCTTGGAAAACAGATCCACTACCACTAAAATGCAGTTGTGTCCCTTGGATACTGGTAAATCAGTGATAAAGTCCATGGATATCGCCTCCCAGGGTCTACTGGGCGTTTCCAGGGGTTGCAACAGACCCGGAGGCTTCCCTTTACGGGTTTTGGCGCTGAGGCAAATGGGGCAGGAGGCTACATATTGGGAAATGTCTTTGCGCATGCCCGGCCACCAGAACTGCCGTTGTATTAAATGTAGCGTTTTTAAGTAACCATAGTGTCCTGCGGTGGGGGCATCATGACACCGCTGCAAAACCTCCTTCCGCATACTGTCAGGCACATAAAAGCGATTTCCTGATAACCAATCCCCCTGCTGGGATTGATTCAGCTTGGATTTGAGTGCTTTATCCCCCTCCTTTTCCACCTCAGCCTTAAGTTTCGATTTCCATTCTTGGGAACTGGCCGGGAGGGGCTGGATTGTGCGGCTGTGTGTAGCTACCACACCTCCCAATTGCGTAGGTGAGAAGACTGTATCTATAGTCTCCTCCCGTTTGCTTTTATGTTGGGGCATGCGCGATAGGGCGTCTGCAAGAAAATTGGTTTTGCCCGGTAGGTAGTTTAAAGTGAAATTGAATTTGGAGAAAAATTCGGCCCACCGCAATTGTTTGGCATTTAATCGGCGGGGACTTCGGAGGGCTTCCAAATTTTTATGGTCTGTCCAAACTTCGAATGGGTGGCGTGCCCCCTCCAACCAATGCCACCAATTCGTGAGGGCTGCCTTTACTGCAAAGGCTTCCTTCTCCCACACATTCCAATTTCTTTCAGCTTCAGAAAACTTTCTCGATAGGAATGCACAAGGTCGAAGCTTCCCGTCCTCCCCCTCCTGCAATAAGACTCCTCCAATTGCAGTATCGCTGGCATCGACCTGCACTATGAAGGGGTAGTTATCATCGGGGTGGCGGAGAATGGGTTCTGTTATGAACTGCATTTTTAAGCGTTCAAAGGCTATTTGGCAATCAGGTGTCCACGGTAATTTGGAGCTGGGCTTTTTTGCTTGATCCCCTTTGTCTTTGGTTTTTAACAGTTCTGTCAGGGGAAGTGCGATCTGCGCGAAATTGGCAATGAATTCCTGGTAAAAGTTGGCAAATCCCAAGAAAGATTGCAGTTCTTTACGGGTAGTGGGAGTTTGCCATTCTTGGATCGCCTGTATTTTAGCTGGATCCATTTTTAAGCCATCTCGGGATATACAGTAACCCAGGTAAGTGAGCTCAGTTTTATGGAATTCGCATTTAGACAACTTGATAGGCAGTTTGTTATTCATTAGGGTTGCCAGGACCTTTTTGACCAATTGTACATGGTCTTCCTCCGATTCTGAATAAATTAACACATCATCCAGATACACCACCACTCCTTTATACAGAAATTCATGTAGCACTTCATTTATCATGGACATGAATACAGACGGGGCTCCAGTTAATCCAAAAGGCATAACTAAGTATTCATACTGTCCAAGAGATGTATTAAAAGCGGTTTTCCACTCGTCCCCGGCTTTGATACGAACATGGAAGTAAGCATCTTTCAAATCTAATTTTGTAAAGATCTTACCTTGAGCCACGACGTTGAGAAGATCTCGGACGAGTGGGATGGGGTAGGCGTTGTTGGTTGAAACAGCATTAAGTCCTCTAAAGTCTGTGCATAGTCGGAGTCCTCCATCTTTTTTCTTTACGAAAAGAACTGGTGCCGCATGGGGACTATTGGCTGGACGAATGAATCCTCTCTGGAGATTGGTGTCAATGAACTTTCTGAGTTCTTCCCTTTCCTGGAGACTCATAGGGTAGAGTCGGCCCTTTGGTAGCGAGGCTCCAGGTAAAATCTCTACCGCACAATCAGTCCGTCTGTGCGGGGGTAGGGTATCGGCTTCCTCTTCAGAGAAGGCCGGTAAGTAAGCCCAGTAGTGTTCAGGTATTTGGTTTATTTCCTCCTGTGTAAGGAGGGCCTTTTCGGTGTGGGTCGGATTGGTACCCCAATTTTGATTCCACCGATGGTCTTTGCAATTGGCGTGACTGAAGGTGACGCTTCCTTCTGCCCAATTTATGTAGGGGTTGTGATCGCATAGCCACTTGCTGCCCAGAATTAACGGGTATTTGGCGGTGGTACTAATAACAAAAGATCGTTTTTCCCAGTGTTGGCCCATGCCCGTCACCACCGGGATTGTTTCAGTGGTGACGGGGTTCATGTTGGTGCCATCCATTTGTTCGAAAATGACTGGGTTTTTTAATTCCCGCACTGGTAATACCAGTCCATTAACCAGGGCTGGGGCAATGATGTCTCTAGAGCAGCCTGAGTCAATTAGGGCTTGTACACGGATATGCATCTTTCTTTCAGGGTTTAACAAAATCACTGGTATAAACAATATGGACCCTTGTGGCCGGTCCCTTGTTGGGACGGACCGAGGGTGGATCTGCCGTTTGGGTCCCTTTACGACAGATCCATCTCGTTTCCCGACTGGGGGCTTTCTGGATTCTCCTCTCCGTTTAAGGCTGTAGGGTCGTATTCCATGAGTTCTTCCACCTCTAACCCTCTGTCGGGGACATTTCGTTGAGAAGTGCCACGGCCCCTGCCCAATCTGGGAGCTGGTATTGGGCGTTGCGATGGGGGAAACGGAGCTGGGGTTGGACGCCGTAATTGGAGCGGAGGTCTCTGCACAGGCCGGTATGGACATTGTGCTGCAAAGTGACCACTTTGCCCGCATTGCAAGCACAAACCTTGTTGCCATCTAGCATCTCTTGCTCCTCGGGTAGCATATCCAGCGCCCCGTCCTCCCTTCTGCAAAGTTAGGGGCCGTCTTTGTCCCGATTGTTGTTGTTGTTCAACTAATCGGACTTCTAATATACGATTCTCAACTTCACAGGTTAGTTGAATCCATCCTAAGAGTGTAGGAGGATTGTCTTGCATGAGAGCTCTGTCCAAAAGTTTCGGGTTTAATCCCTGTTTGAACAATATTATTTTAGTGGATTCCTCACACCTGGGGCATTTGGCAGCTAGTTGTCAGAATTTTGTAACATAGTCTCTGGCTGACATGCTGCCTTGCTTAATAGCTTGCAACTCCGTTCTGGCTCTAGTCTCTTCCAACGGGTCTTCGTATTGTGCCCTTAGCGCATCCACCAACCCTTGTAAGGTATTAAGTTCCGGGGCCCCCATATTATATAGTCCCACATACCAGTCTGCCGCTCTGCCTTGAAGCCGAGATCCGAGATGTTCGATCTGGCTGGCCTCGCTTCCGAACAGATGTCCCCACCGATTGAAGAACTGTACCATTTGTACTAGGAAAAATCCCAACTTGGAGGGGTCTCCGTCAAAAGTGGCTTCCAGTTTCACCCAGCCCATTGGGAGATCTTGTCTCGGGACTGGGGTGGTGGTGGGGTAGTAGTCCATCGGAATGGATAGCTGCGTTTGCGGTGGGACAGGAGGTTGCTGGGGGGGTGGGGGTCGTTGGGGCCAGGGTTGTGGCTGCGGTAATGGTTGCCCGGGCCCCCCCGGCTGCGGCGGCAGATGCGGGGTCGGTTGAATTGGTGACGGTCTTATTGGTTGGGTTGGTGGCGGTATCGCCGGCTGAACTGGCGGTGGGCGTACCGGTTGGGTTGGGGGTGGCCGCACAGGTTGGGCTGGAGATGGTTGCTGGGGTGCGGGTCGAAGCGGTCGAAGTGGGGGAGGCCTTACCGGTTGATCGGGAGGTGGTAACATCGGTTGAGCTGGTGGTAGCCTTATAGGCTGCTGTGGTGGTATTTGTTGAGGTCGGAGTGGAAGGGGCCGCTGCGGTGAGGGCCTGATAGGTGCCGGACCGCGCGGGCTTGCCCCTCCCGGCGTCGCCAATCTCGGACCTGGAAGTAGTCCTCGGGGTATGGTCTGCAGAGGTTGACCCCCCCTGGAGGTTGTTGCAAGGGGGTTGTTGTAGGTGTTTGGTGTGGTGTCTCCCCCCTTGGAGGAGCTGGAAGTTCTTCTTGCTGATCCGGTTGGAGAATTACCAGAGAAGTTGGGGGGGGTATTACCGGAGTAGTTGATCCCGTCGGGTGGATTGGCTCACCTTCACCCGCTCCCGGGACCTCTGTCGGAGTATCTCCAGGGCACGGGTCTCCAGGGACTTCTGTCGGAGTATCTCCAGGGCAGGGATCTTCCTCTTCCTCCGAGTCTGATGTAGACCCCTCAGGATCGTCTGGGACCAGGTTATCGGAGCAGGAATCCCCTTCACCTCCTGTCCCTTGTTCGACCGTGGGTGTCGGCTGGAATGGGGCGGGCTCCGGCGGGTTGGAAATAACGCTTTGGAGGGTAGCTATTTGTAGAGCCATTTCTTCGGGTGATGGCCTCTCTCCGTTTCCCGCTACCATTACTGAGAGTAGATGTATGGCATGAGCTAGGCTTTCTTCCATATCGGCTAACCTACCTTCCAGTAATTGAACTCTACTTGGACCCGGTTGGTCCGTCGGTCTTTCACTCAGAGTCGTTGAGTCTCCGGCGGTGGTGGCCACCGGGGTACTCGGCCTCCATGGTGGAGGGTCTCCCTGATCGTCTTGCGACCTCGCTGCTAGAATTCCTTTGGCCAGTCCTGTAACTGCAGAAATGCCGGAATCCACAGCCAGGGTACGACTTTGCATTTGTACCCAACGTTGTTCGGAAATCTCTGGTTGTCCCATCCACGGGGTGACTTCCGAGTAATCCCAGCTTAGGACGCCGCGGCGGGACGTTTCCCATTCCATCTGTTCGGTCATCCTGTTCCAAAATAGCCATGGTTGGCTGCTGTCCTGCTCAGGGACTGTCTCTAGGCTTCGGCGCCCATCCATGGGTAACGGATGGAGCATCCCGCTGGCCCTGCGTTCTCTCGTTTCCCGAGGTCTGGGTCCCCACTCCGAGGGTGTAGGCACCGAGAACAGTGGGATGGTGATGGCCATCGGCTTTTCACCCTCACTGTCGAGATCGATGATAGGAGGGGTGGTAGTTGAAGCTCCGTTCCCCGCCAGTGCAGGGCCTTGAGGTTGCAACTGTTGTTCGCCGGGAGAAGCATACGGATCAAACAAAGGATCCCTGTCCGGGACTGCTTTGGATTCCGATGAACCCGGCTTAGACATGATTGGTAACAAAATGTCAGACTGTGGCTAGATAATGTCTTTCCTACAGGTCCTCCTTTACAAGCAAACAAGAGTCCATTGTTTGAATAAGGAAACTTTACTGCAGAAGTAGTTCATTATAGTCCACTGGCCTGAATAGGAGATTCAGGATGGTACAAGAGCATTGTTACCAATGAAGAGAAAAGCATGAGGTACAAAGTAACAGTTCCCAGCTGAACCAGCCTCCCCCCACAGTTCTCAAAACAACATCTTTCAGACTTGGGAAGCTGGTCTCTCTCAAGGCCAATCTTGGGTGGAACGTTGATAGTCATAACAATCTCTTTCGGTGAGAAGGCTGCTTGGGAACTTGTGCACCTGTGGAGAAAGCACTTAAACACTAGAAGCATTAGAAAATGGAGTCAGTACAGCTCATATACACACTGAACCTGACACTATGCACTTCAGAAAGGTAGTTGCACAGTTCTTTGGGGAATGGAGGAACTGTTCTTCCTCCATGAGATAATCACATGTTTCTGCTGTCATTTTCATTTCATTGGAAACACAATTAAGAGGGCAGGAAGTTGAGAACTTAACTCTGTGCTTGTGTGTGTGTGTGTGTGTGAGAGAGAGAGAGAGAGAGAGAGAGAGAGAGACTTTTACTCAGATAGCGGGGTCAAATTAATCAAGGAGGAGGCAAGAAATGTGTTGATTTTACCCTGCGTTTGGAGAAGCTCCATTTAACTACATCGTTGCCAAGGAAGCCAGCAGAACTTCCTTAGTGAATTTGTCAAAACAAGATTGATTTGTCTACGTTGAAGGCACACTGCAAAGATCAAAGAACTGTTGAGCTCGGGGAAAAATATTTTACTTTAAAAAAATCACTTTTCACAGATGAGTGATGACCACACATCCAAATCAATCTCAAAACAGTCTAAAATAAATGCAGCTGGAAAGAAGAAATAATAGTGAGTTGTTTCTGAAGCTATATTTCCATAAATAGTTAATGCTGATTAGTGATTCCTCCAATAACCATGTCATCCTATTTATTTACTACAGCATAAGTCTGTTGGTGTCATTGGATTTAGACTGCAATAACTCTGTTTAGGATTGCAGTGTAAATCTGCTCAAAGCAGAACTGGAGTAGATTGGGAAGAATACAGTTATTTAGCTAGGCTAGGAGGTGTGGGAGGAGACATTGAACTTGGTAAGAGCCCCATAAGAATGTGCAGCAGAAAAAAGAAATACACCTCTCTGTAGTAGTGCAGTTGACCAAGCAACCATGAGTTAGGATAATTGTGAACATTACTTCTTTTACAAATTTGCCACAGAGCCAACCCATGCTCAGTGCAGTCACACAGCAGCTCTGAGGAATGGCTTTTGAGAGCCCAAATGAGCTCAGAAAACTGCCACCAAGGGAGGGAGCGCTCCTGCCTTTCTCCCAAGCTTTTTTCCCCTGTGTGAGGGGGGAGTTTTCCCATTTCCACCGCCACACGCGCACACAATACCTCCAGATGGTGCAGCAGAAACTGGAAAACTTTCCCACCCCACGCACTGTTTTTGCACGGAGGAAAAAGCTTAAGAGAAAGGGAGGAGCTCTCCCTCCTCCAAAGGCAGCTTGCCAAGCCGATTTGGGCTCTCCTTTTTTTAAAATAGAAGCCATTCCCCAGAGCTGCTGTGTGACAGCATGGAGCATGGGTTGGCTCCATGACAAGCTCATAAAAGAAGTAATGTTTAGAGTGGCCATTAGAGAACTGCAATACATGCTCATCTGGTCACCTGTATTCTCCCTTCCCCAACCTATGAAAATGTGTAGATTTCCGCTCTGAGTCAGCAGGGCTGTCTAATGCTGTTGATTTTGCATTGCTCAGCCAGGAACCAGGGATAAGCCTACAAATAGCACACCTGACATTTAACCAGGCATGGCTAAGAAATGAATTAAGTCTATTCCAGAAACATAATCCAAATTTTAAGAACTGTCCTTTAAAAGACACACAAAATGTTCATAGATAATAAAGCATTTGCATGAAATGTCATAAAGAACCAAATTCAACTGAACAGTCTACTTCGGGGATCTCTAACACATAAATGCCTTACTCTTTTATTTTAAAAGTGTGTGTGTGCGCTCAGAATCAATACAAAGAGAAAAGGTATCAAAAACTCTCTGTCTGAGGATACTAAGGCCCGGCAGGATTTGTTATCTTTCCACCGGGCCTGCAAGATGGAGATGTTCCGCCAGGCATTTGGTGGAGGCTAGGCTGCCCTCTTGCCGGCCATACCACCACCCATGCAGGAGCTCATAAAATGTGACGCAGGTCATTATGTAAGAACTAAGCCCTGCGCCTAAAATGCTGAATTTTAATACTTATATCCGCCATTTGAGAAATTTTATTGCACATGGAATAATGTTTTAAATGTTTATTTATAATGTTTTTATTGTTTTAAATTGTATGTTATAAATTGTATGTTGTTACACTGCCCTGAGCCCGTCCGAAGGGGAGGGTGGTCTAGAAATGTAATAATAATAAATACATAAATAAATAAATAAATAAATAAATAAATAAAATACTAATACATAATACCCCATTGAACTATGCCCTTTCAAATATCCTTTACAGGCTTTTTTGGAAACCTCAAAATAAGGGTTGTTTTTTTCCAGACAGAATCGTTTATTTTCACTCGTCATTTTTACACATTTCCAAACAACCAGGGGGAAGCTGATTTTCATTAATAGGGCAACATCCTCTCTCTCTCAAGTCTGGCCTCTCATCTGATTGCATTGAAGATTTACTTCACCATTCAAAACAAGCTGAATTTTCTACGTCTGAGAAATGGAAGCGTTCTGCATTGCTATAGGCTGTGTTGGTGCGTGCTCATGCACTGACTGGCTTGTTTGACTGCCTGTACCTCGGGGTCAACCCAAGCAGGTCATGAGACATTTAAAATGAGTTGCATTTCAAGTGTCTGTACTGATTTTGCTCCTGCACCATTTCAGAGGCAGTTTAGAAGACTGGATGGACCCTGTGGGGAGAGCCTTGGTAGAATAGCTAGAATTCTTGTGCATTGAGCTGTACAACTTCTCTTCCCTGCCCCTGGTCCCAACGAAGCTGGAGACAATTCTGGAATTCATATCTTGATAATGTGGGCAGATAGCACACGGACAGCAGAAGTAATGTGGGAAGAACATGTGAAAAACACTTGCAAGATAATTTGTAACAGCAGGCTTGGGGTCCAGTGGCACCTTAGAAACCAAGAAGACTTTTAGGGTATAAGCTTTTGAGAGTTAAAGCTCCCTTCTTCATAGATCACAATTTGAAACCATTCTAAGGTTGTCAGGCCCCTTGAAGCCCAAACCACAGGATTGCGGGCATGCAGGGGCATGCACGGGGCAGGGGGGATTATCTTTCTCGCACATACTCTGGAGCTCTGCCTTGTCATGTTGAGAATGAAGTGGCAAGGAGAGGAGACCGGGAGCAAGGTATCCCCCGTTCCCACCTGGGGACTGTCTCCCTAAACCAATCTGAGCATTCAGGGGAACGAGTGAACATTTTTGGAGTATTGTGCTGTTTCCAATCTGTGATTTAGACAGGAGGCTGTTTTACTGTATTACTCGCGCAGGCTATGTGGTTGAACGACAATTCTTTGATTAATTACAGTCAATAATTCAAAGAGCACTGAGACAGGGAAAAGACACCCATGGGCATCGCTACATACCCAGGACAGGATTGCAACTTCCTAATGAAATGAAATATTGTTTACAGATTTTTATGTTGACAAGAGGAGTCGTCTTTTCATACATTTCTGTGAAAGACAGAAACAGAAAACAGCTTGGGTGTCATAGCTATAGCAGGCAGATTTAGATTAGATAGATAGATAGATAGATAGATAGATAGATAGATAGATAGATAGATAGATAGATAGATAGATAGATAGATAGATAGATAGATAGATAGATAGATAGATAGATAGATAGATAGATAGATAGATAGATAGATAGATAGATAGATAGATAGATAGATAGATTCAATCCCGGCGGAAGCTGGGTTCGGGTAGCTGGCACAATGTTGACTCAGCCTTCCATCCTTCCGAGGTCGGTAAAATGAGTACCACCCAGTTTCCTGGGGGTAAAGTGTAGATTACTGGGGAAGGCAACGGCAAACCACCCCGTAACAAAAAGTCTGCCAAGAAAACATCGACTCGTGATGCAACGTCCCCCCATGGGTCAGTAACAACTCGGTGCTTGCACAGGGGACTACCGTTACCTTTCACCTAATAAATAGAAAGACTTTATTTAGTGGGTTAGTCGGACAGGGGTAGGATCCATCACGCTGGTAGACATGCACAAAGGCAACTTTTGTTTCCCGATTTAATTGCTTTCCAACACTACAGTGGGTGCAGAACCTGTCCAAGGCAAACTCCCTACGCTTTTGTTTTCGAAGATGTCACATTATGAGTGACGGATAAACATCTCTAAAGAAACCCAATTAATATGCGTTGCATCTAGCTCCAGCTACAACCCCAGCAGGAAGCGGCAGCTCCCCAGTTACACCCTCGGGCGGGGGAAAGCACAAAATATCAAATTAGACTCTTAGGATCGTTTGGTAGTGGGTGGCTTAAACGAGTCGCATTTGCATTAGCTGCTATAATTTTTTCCAACCTTCTCTCTGCAGTTTGTCACAGAAATGCACAAGCAGAATTTTAATTACAAATATATTTCCGGTTGCGGAAAGAGTAGTCACATCACTCTGACCTCTCCATTTTTCTGCAGCTGTGTTTTTTTTGGCGGGGGGGGGGGCGGATATCCTTTTCTGTCTCTCTGTACTGAGCAAGTTCAAATTTAAACATTTGCTGAATTAATTTCATAACAAGATATGAAACGGATGCAGAATTGATTTACCTCCCTCATCCAGTGCAGCTCCTCTCTGTTGGCTATTAAATACAAAGAAGTTAGAGACAATACAGTCCTCAAGTGGAAGATATAACATAAGTATAAAGTGAAACGTCTTCATGAGCACATTTTGCAAAGCCCAACAATCAGCTGCTGAGTTAGAGACACTGTGGTGAGGTGTAAGGTCCAGTAGCACCTTACAGACCAACTAGATTTCCAGGGTATGAGCTTTCGATAGTCAAAGCATCTGTATCTTTCTAGAACTGAGCCAAGACAACTCAGCTTTGTTGGGAAATGCTGGAAACATTTCCGCAAACTATTGGGGAATTTTTTCAGAGCTCCTTGAAAAAATATTTGCTTACCCATTGATAGCATTATACTGCCAACTCTGACTGGATATGGGCAATGGTGGTGTCATTCCATTTGCTCTGTGATCCCTGATAGGGTAGGACCGCCTCAGGATGGAGAAAACTGATGCAGCCGGAGTGCTTTTCCTGACATGCAAAAGGAGCAACACTGAGGGTCAGAACACACGAGACAGACTTCACGAGAAGAGCACTTGATTGGTCCCACAATCTCTGCTGGGAATGATAGTCTAACACTGCCCCCCGAAGTGGATTTTCTTTCAAAGAGATTGGCCGTTTCCGCACGGTTTACCTCAACCCAGAACGCTGCGCAACATGCCAAAAAAATGCAGAAGATCGCATTTTCTTGCGCGAGTTTTGAGTGATGTTGAGTAACATTGCGCAAAACTCGCGCAAGAAAACACGCTCTTCCGCTGTATTTTTGGCATGTTGCGCAACGTTCCGGGTTGAGGTAAACCATGCGGAAATGGCCATTCTCTCAAAGAGAGACTGATTCTCTTTCAAAAATCAAATCAGCTGGTTTTGCTCAGAAGTGGGGCGGGGTGGGGGGAATCCAAGCTGCAAGTGTCTGCCGGGAGAAGAAGAATGGGAGGGAGGGATTTCTTTCCTCAGCTTTTTTCCTGTCTCTTGTTATCTTCCCCCACACACACCCCCATCCCAAGTTTTTTGAAAGTGAGTGAGTGAACGAGCGAGCGAGCATACGTTCATGCATGTGTGTGTGTGTGAAACTCCCCCCTGTCCCTCCCCAGCTGAGAATCACATTGAGTGGATGGTTTTTTGAACTACAATTCCCAGGGATCATTGCAGGATCCAACGTTTGCCCATGAATATCGTGTGTTTTGACCCTGAGTCTGGAGAGCTCAAAGAGTGTGTGTCCCATTACTTGATTCTTCATACAGAGTCCACCAAAGTCTTAACATGATCCAGAAAGCAGCCCAAAGATACTACAAGATCCCTGCAGTTTTCTCCCCACCCAGCATCGTTACTTTCCTGGCCAAGGATTCAGGGACAAATAGAGATTCTGGCGGTGCGTATTTTGTTACTTAGGCTCATCCAAGCACTTATCCCAAACCTACCTTCCATTCAGTTCTTTCCAATGTACTTTCCGTTGGGCGCAGGAACTTTTGCACAAAGTGGCTGAGAAATGTCACGTAGAGTACAGCACGCAGGGCAAATAACAATTCAAATCCCCACTCAGCCAGGAAGTTCACCTGGGGACTCACTTCCAGCCAGATCTATTTCACGGGGGCATTGTGAAATTAAAACAGGAAAGGGAAGGAGAGTTATGAGTGACACTCTGTGCAGTTCCTGTGAATGTCTGAAATAAACAGCTGAGAAATGGGACTCTCTCCAAACCTGGGGTGCAGGCGAGGGTAAATTTGTCTCCACTTCTTTGGAAGGAATGAGGCAGGAAATGCAAATCTGGTTAGGAGCTGTTGTACCTCATATGGTCTATCTAATCTAAACTGCAGCTGGTTCAGAATGCAGCTGCACGGGTGGTTGCCAGAGCACCAACCATGGCTCATATAACACCTATACTCCATCAGCTGCAGTGGTTACCGGTGGAGTACCGGGTCCGGTTCAAGGTTCTGGTGCTGACCTATAAAGCCCTATGAGGACTGGGCCCAGCATACCTTCGAGACCGCCATATCTCCCCATATGTTCCCCAGAGGTCACTTCAATCAGCCACTAAGCACTTGCTGATGGTCCCTGGCCCCAGGGAGGTCCTCCTGGCCTCTATCAGAGCGGTCCTGGCTCCAACCTGGTGGAACTCTCTGTCTGAGGAAACTAAGACCCGGCAGGATTTGTTATCTTTCCGCTGGGCCTGCAAGATGGAGATGTTCCACCAGGCATTTGTTGGGGGCTTGGCTGTCCTCTCACCAGCCATACCACTGAAGACCTTCCACCACCCATGCAGGAAAATGCTGTATTTTAATATTTTATACCTGCCAATTTTAATTGTTTATGATATAATGTTTTAATGTTTTTATAATTTTTTTTTGTTTTAAACTGTTGTTAAACTGCCCTGAGCCTGTCTGACAGGGAGGGCGGTCTAGAAATGTGATAAAATAAAAATAAAATAAATAATCAAGGAATTATGCTTATGAAAGCTTATGAAAAGCTTATGAAAGCTTATGAAAAAGCATAACCTTCAAGCAGTATTCAGACCCACCCAAAAATACAACAGATGCTACGATCAGCAAAAGACAGTAGAGACCCCCTCACCTCTGCAGGAGTATACCGTATATCCTGCAGCTGTGGACAAGTTTACATCGGGACCACAAAGCGTAGCATCCAGACAAGAATAAAAGAACATGAAAGACACTGCAGACTTGGACAACCTGAAAAATCAGCAGTGGCTGAACATAGCCTGACTCAAACAGGGCACAGTATCTTATTCCAGGACACCAAAATACTGGACAACACTTCCAACTACTTTGTCAGACTGCACAGGGAAGCCATTGAAATTCACAAGCATAAGCAAAACTTCAACAGGAAAGAAGAAACCTTAAGAATGAACAGAGCATGGTTTCCAGTTCTGAAAAACACCAGGCTAACAAAACACTCTATACTCGACAATAGCCCTGCAGAGAAGATTAGCACATCAAGCACCAATCCATATGCAAAAGAACCTCCTCAGGATACAGTGAAGCCTCCCGCCATTAGCATTCCACACCCTGGGAAACTCTTACAGGATGACACAGCTCAACCCCACCCCTCCTGAGTAGATACAAATGACCTACATCTTTTCCACACTGTGACACTGAGAGATCTCTGTCTTTTGGTGCTACTCCTCTGAAGATGCCAGTCACAGCTGCTGGCGAAACGTCAGGAACTACAATGCCAAGACCACGGCAATACAGCCCGGAAAACCCACAACAACCATCATTCTCCGGCCGTGAAAGCCTTCGACAATACAATTATGCCTACGCTAATACTATTTGACCCCATCTTCTCCATGCTTCAGTCTAAGGGCTACAGCATCTCACCTGCAAGAAGGTGAGATGGCCTGCAAGAACAGCTGGCCATCTTCCGGGGGTGAGCAGGAATTTTGGGACATGAGTGGTGCATTCCTTTTGCCTGCTAGAATTTGGGGAAAACGTGAGCTGATTCAGTCATTTATTTAAATGACTAAGCCCTAGAGATTAGTGGGCGCAGAACAGGCGGGGTGGAAAACATAGATGCTAGTGCACACCCTGAGAAACTGGACTGATGATGTAAAGGCTTGGTCAAACCAACCTTCTCAAGGCCTACTGGCTTGGGAGGTCCTGTAGAAATTCGCTGGACTCGTTGTCTCCTTGATCTTTGAGATGTTCCAACTTGAAAAAGGTAGTAATTCTGGGGTCTTTGGTACTGAAGGAAGTGTGCTATTGATGATCCAAAGAATGTTTACTGTTCAGGGCTTGAGCCAAGCTCTAGTTAGCCCCTTTATGGGAGATGGTAGAAAAATGGGGTTTGTCAGTCTCTCCAAGAGGAAAGGGTGGGGCTGTAAAAACCCTACTGGCTGACAATCGATGTGGCTTGTGTATTAATATAGATTTTTTTCTTTCAAAATTTAATGTCTCTTTATGAGAGATTCATCGTCCATTCTGGTCATTTTCATCCGCAGCTGTGATTGCTTTGATTCTCCTCCCCCGTATTCTGACTGAAAGGTCTCAGATAATTATTTAAAACAAACTAGTATCAGCTCTTTGGCAAGCAACATAAATTATTTAAAACTTGACACGAGTCACGCTGAAGGCAAAGACATGACTAGGTCGATAAATAAAAAGGAGGAAAAATTGCCAGATGGTACTGTACATCAAAATGTAAATTTCTTCCAAAGATCCCACTGGTGTGTTAATTCAAAGTTGTTTACTTTATAAAGACCTATTAAAAATAACAAACGGTCAGCGAATGATTAATCTCTCAGAGACAGAGAAGAGGCTTACCATTGGGTGGGAAATTAAATATTTTTTGTGAAGCCTCTCTGCTTATATAAGATTTTTTTTTACTTGATTGATCCATAGCCTTTTAACTAATTGATCGATTCATCCACTGATTAAACAATTGTGCTTCTTACAAATCCTCAATATAGATGAGTGTTTGAGATTCTGAAGAAGTATGAGAGACAATGCAATTTAGTACGCTAGAGACCTCCACGATCTATTTTATTTATTTATTTAGGATATTTTTGGTTAGCCTCGTCAAAGTTTTCCTTAAGGTGGCTTACCATTAAAACAACGTCACAATACAGAAACAAGCCCTTGGACATAAACCGTATAAAAACTGTAAAATAGAAACAGTCTGTTAAAAAGCTGGCAATATAAAACCCCTATTTTTATGATAATGATAGAGAACAATGGCTAAGAGACATGGGTTTCTTAGTGCGTTCTGCTATGGGCTGAAGAGGGAAGCCATTTTGGAGTGAACATACCAAACCTTGCTAAAGAGGCAAGCCAGCTGGAAAATGGCAGTCCTTCTGAGTGCTGCCAACAACTATAAGGGGATCTTCAAGAATAATGAATACATCCAAACTGAAGAAATTAGTTTCCAGAATAGGCAGCCATTGGGAAGAGGATCTTTTGGTTATGTGAAGACTGTAAGGGCCAAGCTACAAGTGATGAATGACACTTGAACGGCAAGTGGATTGAGTGGAGGGCAAGTGAACAGGGAGAAATACACTTGCTGTTCAAGTGTCATTCGTCATGTGTAGCTTGGCCCTAAGTTAAGACAAATGTGTTCTATGATCCAAAATACAGCAAAGTTTAAGGACTACTTTTCAATAGGATCAAAGACCTGATAAAGTCAATGGCCCTAGGAAATGATTAAATCAGCTCATTTGCCTTTCATTGGGGGAGGAATCGAGGATTGCCCATCAAAGCTACAAACTTAGCGCCCTTGGCCATACCATGCCGTAGTCCATCTAATCCAGGGTTCTATTTCTCACAGTGGCCAACCAGAAGCCCCGGAAGGGTCTACAAGTAGCAAAACCTCTGTTGTGGTCGCCATCCCCAGCCACTCATATTCAGACACATACTGCCTCTGGATTTGGAGGCTCCATTTAGCCAGCATAGTTAGTAGCCATTGATGGGCCACGCCTCCTTGAATTTCTCTAAACTTATTCAGCTAGTGGACATTGCGGACTTGACAAGTTAATTGAGCATTGTCTTCTCTTTGGATTGTCCTGATTCTACTGCCCATCTCTTTAATCGAATGCTCTGAGCTCTAGCATTATGGGAGATGGTGGGAGGGGGGGGTTCTGTTCCCATTTTTCCATGCACCATTTCATAGACCTTGATCAGTCTGGGCAACGGAGCACGTTCACAGGTCACAATACAGCCCTTGCATCCTACCTGTACGTGCATACCTCTAATATTAAGAAAAAGCCAAGACGTGGAGTTTACAAATGAAACTGGAGTAGGGTTGCCAAGTCTGGGTTGGGAAATTCCTGGAGGTTTTGAGGGTTGAACCTAAGGAGGATGTGGTTCGGGGAGTGGAGAAACCCTCTGTGGTTTCCTCTGTGGTCTTGCAAAACAGCCATTTTCTTCAGGAGAACTGATCTCTGTGGCCTGGAGATGTTTTAATTCTGGGAGATCTCCAGCTAACACCTGGAGGCTGGCAACCCTAAACTGGAGACCAGTGCTTGAATAAATGTAGGGTTTCAATCACACGTGTTGAGCATAACATGAGAACTACAGAACATACATATAAAGAAAAATCCAGAGTACAGTAGGCAGATTGTAGCTCGAGAACAGGTCTAGTGAGATCTTTATTCCAAAGCAGGCCAGAATGCTGGAAGGATTTTCTTATTTTGCTGAAAAGCCGACAAAATGTTTCATATAACTGTAATCAGTACCTGTTATCATGACTTTCTCTAAGCAGTGCCCTCTTTAACAATTTCACAATACCCCCACTTAGCATTCAAATTCACATCTGGTTTAATCCTAAAAGACGTAACTTCTTTCACAATATCAGGAAATCTTTTCACTTAAGGAAAGGCACTTTTCAGAAAATGACAAAGGGCAACTCCACCACCCGCCCACCCCAGAAACATCTCTGAAAAGATTCTTTCAGTGACAAAGAATTAATATTAGGACCACCAGCCGCACTGTGGTGCCAAATGAGAAATGATAAGAAAAATTCCAAGATACCGTCAATAATGTAAAAGTTCTTCCCATCCTTTTAAAGCATGCTTTGGTTTCATTTCATTGCTAATTCAGGTACTCTTAGAAAAGGATTTTTTTCTGTATCAAAGAGATTTTGCTTGGAGGTTGATCCTCCAGAGAGCCGTAGCTTTTCTCTGTGGCTGTGATTAAGCAGATTTTCATATAAATTGCTTTGCTTCTTTCCCCAAAACTTCAGTGTTGTGTAGGTTATGGAAGACTGACCTTACAGAGAGAGAGAGAGAGAGAGAGAGAGAGAGAGAGCTGACCTTACATACACACACACATTCACTATTCTGGATTATTCCGTTGTCCAATTCCTTTTTGATTTCCAAGCCTTCTGTGAACCTGAGACATCCTTCCACCCAAACCACTGTGTATAACAAGTGGGTCTAGGATCTTGCTGCTTCGTTTTCATTCCAAAGATCATTCTCCAATTGTTTTCTCATGAGCAACTACAGCCAGTGGGCCATACCAGGCCCTCTAAAGGCCATTCTTTGATCTGTCAATTGTATACCCTTTTATATTAGCTAAATACAGCATTCTAATTCCAGGCTAAGCTTCTCATAACGGCTTTCTGACGGGAGGGCCACAGTCTGAAAGAAAAAGGCTGTCCACATACAGGATTCCTAGAGGTTTTATTTCTCATTCCTAAGCAATCAATTTTTAGTTTGTAATGCAAACTTTCTTTTATTGTAACCTGCTCTGAGCTTTAGATGGGCAGGGTAAAAAAAAAAACACACAAAACCTTGAAATAAATAAGTATTCATCATTCCTTTCTGTTTCTTGTGATCTTCTTTTTTCTCATCCATTTTTTAAAAAAAGAAACACTCTTCCTATTAAAACCAATGGGCTCAACTGCATGCAAAGTTAGCACCTGCTGTGCAGTTATTTTCCCGATGCAGAAAAATATGTCCAGTTATGCAGAAGAACAACAAGTACAGTTAATAGCATTAAAATCAACATGGAATGGAAATCTTTTGTCATTTATTGCCATACTTCCTGATAACTGTGACCCCATTGGTGACATTTACCTTATTTCTTCTCCCCATCTGGGGATTCTAATGGAATGGAAGGAGACAACAATACTCTATCCCACTCTCATCATTTTATTCTCTTTCTTCACTGTGTTAATCCTTTGCTCATCTGTCACACCTCTCCCAAAAGGCTGCTGAAATTCTTCATAAACTTTAATTAAAGTTTCATAATATTTTATATGAAATATGCTAAGGTTATTCTTTCCAAAGACCTTGAGGCTGAAAGACTTGAGTGTGTGGAATGAATGGCGAAATGCCCCTTATCTATGCAGAGTTCAGGGATACAGAAGCTCCTGGCTAATCACATTTCCATATTCAAAGCTATGCCGTTATCACATCTGACCTGTACCACCGGCTACATATTGTAACTCTAATTTGAACCTTTGGGGGGTTGGGAGGGCACGGAACTTTTGTTCCTTTCAAGTGCCCCAGAGAATGGCAGGGGTCTCCAATTTCCTCAACAGATGTGGCACATCAGGTATACAGAGCTGAGCGGTATTATCCTACTGCAAACTGTCCAAAAGGAAAGTTTGCCTTATTGATAAAGGTGGTTTGTAGGAAAATGTGCATTTCCAAGTTAATAACTCAAGCCACCTTTAGGCAAGGCTGGGGACACTAAACATACCCTCTGAACTCTGGAATAGCTGATTTCATAGAATCATAGGGTTGGAAGGTACCTCTAGGGTCATCTAGTCCAACCCCCTGCACAATGCAGGAAATTCACAACTACCTACCTTCCCCCCCCACACACACACACACTCCCAGTGACCCCTGCTCCATGTCCAGAAGATGGCAAAACACTTCTAGGATCCCAAGCCAAACTGGCCTGGGGGAAATTGCTCCTTGACCACGAAGTGGCAATCGGCATTACCCTGGGCATGTAAGAAGGTGCCATGAGAACTAAGCACTGATGTAACCCTTCCTTCCCTCCCTCTCATGATCTGCTCAGGTTCACAGAATCTGCATTGCTGTCAGATGGCCATCTAGCCTCTGCTTAAAAACCTCCAAAGAAGGAGAGCCCACCACCTCCCGAGGAAGCCTGTTCCACTGAGGGACCACTCTAACTGTCAGGAAGTTCTTCCTAATGTTTAGCCAAAAGTTCTTTTGATTTCATTTCAACCCATTGATTCTGGTCCAACCTTCTGGGGCAACGGAAAACAACTCTGAGCCATCCTTTATATGACCGCCTTCAAGAAGATGGTTATCATGTCACCTCTCAGTCGTGTCCTCTCCAGGCTAAACATACCGAGCTCCTTGATGATTTAGTTTCTAAACGTCGACCTTTAAAATATGTCCGCATCGGGTAACAGATAGTGGTGTACTAGAATGTTCTATTACAGCCTTTTATTTGATTCTGATGCCTTACTTACTGTCTGTTTTTATATGTTTTTAATTGTACGTTTTAACTTCTGTATTTAACTGCTCTTGCGTACCGCCCTGAGCCTGCTTGTGGAGAGGGTGTGATATAAATGTAATAAACGGAAACAGTAATAATAAATTGAAACTGAGAATCAGGGGAAGTCCGTTTTGAATCCTACCCTGCTGTGGAAATTTGCTGAATGACCTCTGGCCAGTCATATTCTCGGTTAACCTAACCTACCTCAAAGGGTTGTTGTGGTGAGGATAAAATGAAGTAGGGAAGAATGATGTAAGCTGCTTTGGTTTGCATTAGGGAGAAAGGTGGTATACAAGCGATGTAAACAAATAAATAATGCTTTATTGGGGCTTATAAATCCCACACAGTCAGTCCTTGGGTTGTGTATTGATTTAATGACTTTATTTCTAATCCCAAGACCGATTACACAATTAAACACAATGCAATACACACAACCGACAGTGGAATGGGATTGTGTTACAGAAGTTAGTGAGCAAATCACTAAAAACCTGATTGTGGAATTAGAGAGCAATACAGTGAAGTCATGAAAACTTACTAAATCCAAGTTCTGACAAAATATTTCTACCAACAATAAAGTTTATATGAAAAAAATATATATTTGTGAATTATTTAAAGTGGTATATATTAATTCAATATCACAGATAATTGAATTATCAGATAATTTACACATAACCCTGAGAACTATACAAGTGCTAGCGCTTAACTGTATTCCATAAAACCATTTACAATTCCTATGTCTTATATTCTTAAAGTATTGCAGTAGTATTGCAGTAGCCCATTCAAAGTGCTAATATTCCATAAGCAAAATTTCACAATAATCTATGCAATGGCTATATACAAAGTTCCATCAAGGTGGGGAAAGTATTGTATGTTTAACGAATAATGCAAGGACAATGCCCTAAAATTTCACAGATCTTGTACAAGAGATGGCTGAGCTTTGCCTCTAGTCTGGTTTGACCAAAAGAAAGAACCGGAGGAAAGCTAATTAAAGAGGCAGTCAATAAATATGCCAAATTAATAAGGACAATAGAGACGTTATCAAACACAATTGTAATGGTAAATCAATAGATGAATCACCCAAAAACAGTGAAACACAACAAGCAATAGTGTCCAAAATGGTCCAAAAATCAAAGTGCACGCAGGCACACAATGAAGCTACAACATAAGGGTGCACGCAGGCACTCCCCTGTACAAAAAGTACAGATAACAAATAGATAACAGTGAAAAGTCCAAAGCGGCAACAGTGTCCCAAAAAGGAGTCAAATATAAATAAACACTTTCTGAAGATATGAGGCTGTGCTGTGGGAAGATGTCCGACGTCCAGTCAGCCACGCCTACGGGGTTTGCCAGCATACGTAAGTAACACCCGTTTCGTGAATAATTCACTTCTTCAAAGACACGTTACTCTCATATTGCCAATTTCCAGCTGATATTGCACAGAGTATTTTTCTGACGCAGTCCTAACAGTCATAACGATCCAAATGCTAGTCTGGTTTGAGCATTACTCCAGTGTTTAATGCCACTTATACGAATTTAAAAAAAAATGGAAAAAAGTGGGGAAACGAGAAGTGCAAGGAGAATTTAGGCTGTTGAAGAATCCTGAAAGGGAATTTCCAAATTGTCACACACCCACACAATTCCCGTGGACCCCTTAGCTTATTTTGTCTCTAATGCATCAGATGTGTGCACATGAACAGTAAGGCCCTATGTCATGAAGAGAGATTAGAGAGAACTCCTGATAACGTAAAATACGGTTTCCCAGTATAGCCTTCGCCCAGAAGCAAACGCTCGTTTGTCTTTTAGATTGCAGCGGAGAGGTAACGTGGTTTCAGCAATGTGTAACAGGAGCAGTTGAAGCAGGAATCAGTGTGTGAGAATTGGAGTGTTATAAGCACATTCCAATTTTCACCTGTGAAACATTGGAAAAGATGAGTTTATGAACAGTAATATTTCTGACCTGTTTCCCTGCACATCCTGGAGAAATCTTTGACTGCCCCAAAAGACTTCTGTCAGATATACTAGTTTGTTTCCCCTTGCGTCCTCTAAAGATAAATACAATAATATTTGTTGACTTTTTTAAAAGCCAAGAAACACTAGGCCTGCTGTTTCAGGTTATTAAACGCAAGGACCGTCCTATATTGAATTATCTCTGACATGATAAATAACACCATTATCGTTGGTCTTTTCCCATTGCAAACATCCTTCGAGAGCCTTAAAAAAACTCTAAATAATTTAAATGAAAACTAACTGGTTTCGACTTTGATAAATAGGGATAAACAAATCAGTCTTTGCAGAGTTTGCTACACATTTTCCCTTTTTGGGTTGCTGTAACCTTTTAAGTTGCCTTCCATTTGCCCATCTGCAACCTGCACCGTAAATGTTTCTCCAGGGGATTGAAAATGCCATGAGCAATAAAGTTCTTGAGTCCCATAAAAAAGTATATCAAGAAATGTGAACAGGAAGCCCTATTTGTCACCAGCATGAAATCCCATTTTTAAAACCCTCTCAATTCACATGGATGTCTCTCTCCGCCCACCCACCGCCCATTCGCTTTGTGAATAACTGTTCCATCGCTGCTTCAGTTCAGTGTCACAATTAGGATTTCCTCTTATTCCTTCAGATTTCCTTTTGTAAAAATGGAGAGAAGAGGCACGAAGCAGTTTCCATAGTCACTGAAGGCCGGCAGACTCTCCTTCATGAAAGGGTTTTGTAATGTTCTGGTGGTGGGAGCTGGGAAGCCTCTCTGTTGTGATGTCCCGGGGAAAGCAAAAGGGACAGGGCCAGTAGAATGGCTCTGAATGAATTGCCACAAGGGACAAAATAAAGGAAGGGCCACAAGGAAAAATAAAGTGGAAAGGCACAGAATACAACGGGAGTAAGATAAAAGAAAGGTTTATTTGCCACGGGTGAGAGTGGGACAGTTAATAGACTCATAGAGTTGGAAGGCGCCTTACAGACCATCTCGTCCAACCCCCTGCCAATGCAGGAACAGCCTAAAGCAGGGGTCCCCAACCCCTGGGCTATGGACTGGTACCGGTCCATGGCCTGTCAGCAACCAGGCTGCACAGGAGGTGAGTGGCGGGCGAGCGCAGAGCCAGCTCCAGGGATCAAGCAAGGTAGGGGCCATTTACTTGCAGGAAAACAAGCTCAGGGCTCCCACTGATTCTGCATTGTGGTGAGTTGTATAATTCTTTCATTATACCTTATAATGTAATAGTAGAAATAAAGTTCACAGTTGTATCATTCCGAAACCACCACCACCACCCCCTGGTCCGTGGAAAAATTGTCTTCCATGAAACCGGTCCCTGGTGCCAAAAAAGTTGGGAACCGCTGGTCTAAAGCATCGCCAACAAGTATTTGTCCAGCCACTCCTCAAAGACTGCTAATGAGGGGGAACCCACCACATCCCTAGGCAGCTGATTCCTGCTTAACCTACCTGTTAGGGTTGTTGTGAGGATAAAAAGGGGACCTAAAATGACACCCTGAACTCCTTGTAGAATAAAGATGTAATATTTATGAAGAAACTTAGACAAATGTATACATTTGCAGGCTCTGATCATCTGATTTGTCCCATTTGGCAAACTAAGTGACAGAAGGAATAAGGATATATCAGGGCATGAAACAAATGGGACTTGGCTGTTTACCCAGAGGACTCAAATCAGCCATCCGTTTTGTTCAGTCCTGCCTCTTACATGTGGAGAAAATGCGCATTATCAGCTCACCAAGTCCATTAATTTTAAAGATTTTGTGTTTTAAGTGAGGGCAGTACTACGAGTCCCTGTGGGGCCGCACGTGATGTGTGTGCATACTTAAAAAGGAACATAAATCGGTCTTGCGAAAGGATGTTGCATAATATTGCATGGCTTGTAGCAATTTTGGTAACAAGTGAATTCAATACTGCATGAGCTACTTTGTGTTAAAATTCACTCCCTAGACTTTTAAAGAAGCATTTTTTAAAAAAGCTTTCTTCAACCATGACACTGATAAACTTACAGATTTTCTGTCTCCCTTCAACAGCAAATCCTATTTCACAGTTTAAAAGAAGCATAGCTGTGTCACTGTGTTCTTACATATCTATGAACTGTGTCACTCGAAGTGAATTCAGGCAAAAATGGCGACCAAACCAGGGAAACAAATATTTTTTTTAAAAAAATATTTATTTGATGCTCTCTCTCTGAGGGCCAAGCTACACATGATGAATGACACTTGAACGGCAAGTGGATTGAGTGGAGGGCAAGTGAACAGGGAGAAATACACTTGCTGTTCAAGTGTCATTCGTCACTTGTAGCTTGGCCCTAAGTTTCAATACACAGTTTGGAACTGGGGTAATTCTAGTATGTGTTACTTTTTCATCACAGGTTTGGTATTATCACGATCGCCTAAGACGATATTGTTCCGCTTCGTAAAGTATTCACTGTGCTGAGTTTTCAATTCAGACTTGTCTCAAAGCCTGGGCCAATTCCACACAACTTACCTGAAGCCGGGACGTTGCGGAACATTGCGGATCATGCTGGAAAAAAGGTGGAAGATCGCGTTTTCTCGCGTGACTTTTGCGCGATGTCGCACAAAACTCGTGCGAGAAAACGCGATCTTCCGCCTTTTTTCTGGGATGATTCTCAACGTCCCGGCTTCAGGTAAGCCATGTGGAATCAGCCCTGATTACCGAGGCTGGCCAGGTAGACAAACTTAGTTTGCTCACAAGGAAAGCTTTTTGAAGGTTGCCCTAAAAATGAAAGGAGCCTCTGCTATTGAATGGAAAGGAAGCATCATGTTAACTGGCTTCTAAAATCTCCACATCTGGGCCGTTTCCACACATCTTACCTGCCTGTGGAACATCGTGCGAAAGACCCGGAAGACAGCGTCTTCTCATGCGAAATAGCGCCAGGAAGATGCTGTTATCTGGGAGTTTTGCACGATTTCACGCAAAACTCCCAGATAACAGCGTCTTCCTGGCGCAATTTTGCACAAGAAAACGCTGTCTTCTGTGGGCGAAGCTGGCCCTGTGTCTTTCATGTGATGTTCCGCAGGCAGGTAAGACATGTGGAAACAGCCCTGGTCTTCTACAGCTGCCACGATGGAATATGAAGGGCTTTTGAAGCGCTTATCAATTTTTATTTTAAAATCATTCCTTTAGAATTCATAGTAAGCAAAACATTCATTCTACTGAACAGGAGAAGCATCAAAGTCATAGTTCACCTTCAACACCAAAAGACTTTGGGCCAACTCTGCTTATTGCTTTGTCAGAAATGATTCCATAGTTTTTTGTGTGTGCTTCCCCGCTCCCAGAGGGAAATCCTAAACAACCTCCTTTAAATAATAATGAGAGGTGGACGGAAGGTTCCTTCCCTATATTTGGATGTCCCAAGAATGAACCTGGAGCAGATTGGAAAGTTGACATACACGGAGTTGTGTAATATTTGTGTGTCCTTCTGATCACACATGGTAACAATGTGCTAGTGATGTTAGCTTGGGGGAGGGATTAGACTGTATGACATCACCTCCCTGCTGCATCCCCTCCCCTCCCAGACTCAACTCTTCCTAGTTCTGCCCCCAAATCTCCCGAACTTCCCAACCCAGAACTGGCAGCTCTAAAACAAATGGATGTTGCTTCCTTTTGATGGGCTTGTGTGTCCTTAGGAATCCCTGACTTTGAATGTGGATCTCTACATTCTGATACTGTTTGGTTACAAGAGACTCTCTCTGCCAGAGTATTAAAATCTGGCCTTCTTAAATAGCAGTTAATGACAACAGTTCTTGAACTGATAGATGATGACTGTAATTAAGAGTCTGTTGAATAAACAGGCAGTATATCGCAGACCTCTCGGCCAGCTGCTCTACAGAACGGCAAGAAAAACCCCTTCGTTTGGGGGAAGGAGTTGCCTTAGTCTCCAGGAGATAGATAGAAAATCAGAAGTATGTATCTTTCTTCGGTTATAACGGGAAATTTTCTGTGGCCCTGGCCCTGATCCCCTCACGTGTGCAACCCGAAAATAAATAATAAACTCTTTGCCGTGAAGATAAATGTCTTAAGCAAAAATAATTCCCTCCAGTAATGTTTGCTGCTGTTATTTGGGAGGTCCTGGGGGGGGGGCTGGGCTGGAAGTGACCAGTGCTGCTGACCAGCTGCTCTCTACCCCTCGTCCCATGAAGGTCTGCAGAGGAGAAAGACAGAAGAGCAGAACCCTTGGAAGGAGGAAAGCCATCCGTCCTCTTCAAAGCTCTGAACCCACAGAAAATCCCTCAACTAGTCCTCTGGGGCTTATCTTTCCTCTCAGTGTAGTTCAAGGTGTAAGAGGGATAGGTTGCCTATTCCAGGTGGAAAATTCCTGGACATTTAGGAGTAGAGCTTGAGGAGGGGGAACTACCTCCCCCACACCCCCAGTGACCCCTGCTCCATGCCCAGAAGATGGCAAAAAACCTTCAGGATCCCTAGCCAAACTGGCCTGGAGAAAATTGCTTCCTGACCACAAAGTAGCGATCAGCATTACCCTGGCCATGTAAGAAAGAGCCACAAGAACTAAGCACTGATGTAGCCCTTCCTGCCCTCCCTCTCATGATCTGCCCAGGTTCACAGAATCAGCATTGCTGTCAGATGGCCATCTAGCCTCTGCTTAAAAACCTCCAAAGAACGAGAATCCACCACATCCAGAGGAAGCCTATATCACTGAGGGATTGCGCTAACTAAGGTTTACCCAAAAACTCTTTTGACTTAATTTCAGCCTGTTGGTCCTGGTCCCACCTTCTGGGGCAGCAGAGAACAACATCCTCTATATGGAAGTCTTTCAAGTACTTGAAGATGGTTATCATATCACCTCTCAGTCGTCTCCCCTCTAGGCTAAACATACCGAGCTCCTTCAACCTTTTCTCATAGGACTTGGTCTCCAGACTCTTCTCCATCTTCATTGCCCTCCTCTGGACACGCTCCAGTTTGTCTACATCCTTCTTAAGTTGTGGTGCCCAAAACAATACTCTATGTGTGGTCTAACCCATCATGTCATAGATTCACAGCTAGAACTTATTTCAGACCTGCCTGCACAGACACCAGCCAGTGATGTAGGAGAGTAATACGCATGTCTGTTTAAGCACCAGAAACACCCTTGGAAGTTATTCCAGCCCACGGCTGTACATATTGTTGTTAAGTTTACAAAGCATGGTAGCTTTTTTCCACCTTGGAGTAGGTTTTTTTCTATAGTCTTCAGATTATTTAATAGCCAGAAGATATGCAAATAACTGAAATGATCTTCACTAGGGAGAAAGAACCGTCTTTGAGAGTTTTGCCTCGATGATAGAACTTCCTTCTGACCAAAAAAGGTGTTCACCTGGCTGAGTTATCTTCTAGGTTCCAAGATACATTTGTTCCTGTGTCTTGTGTTTTGGGCAGCTGGCAAAGATCTGTTTGATTTTTTTAAAGGACTTATGATTGCAGCTTTATTGGCTGCTTTAATTCCATTTCCCTGCTGTTTCATTGTATCCCAGGCTGTGTATTTTAGAGCCGGTCAGACTGGCTGTTTTTAACTGATTTTTGTGGCTGTTCAATTACTTGTTTGATCCTGGAACGATCACTTTCCTGTTGTTATTTTATGGATTTGTGGTAAGCTACCTTCAAGGCTGCGTTCACTGAAAAAATAAAACAAATGGAGGTTGGGGAAAAGCAACTTGGGCAAGTGGTCTGCCCTGCTAGGCAGTTCGTTCTTGACCTTAGGACAAGGGACACTTACCTTACATCTTTGGGAGCCTCATCAGGTCAGCTGTAGAGCTGGCAAACTGTCTTGTACCCCAAATGTAATTTGGGTAGATCTCCAGACTTAAATGAAAGATGCTTTAATGGTTAGACTGGTGATAAGCAAGCTCCACCTGCCCCCAGGTTTTGGAATTCAATCAATCATGTTTGCTGAACTTTCCCATTGAAATTACGGTCTTTCTGAATCCCAGACATACATTGAAATCAATGGGTTTGGACTGGAGTAACTCTGCTTAAGATTTCACTGATAGTCCGTTTTGATTTAGTCCTCCCTGAGGACTAAATCAGTTTCCTGAACATGACACTCCCCTCCTCAAAATGCCATTCAAAAGCAGCAGTGAGCAGGACTCTCTAGAGAGAAGAAAGTCTTTGCCAGTAGCTCCTTGACACTATTTGACACTCTTAAGAACATCAGTTAACTCCCAGGAGCATGGGATTTGTAGTTCCTCTCCGAAATACTCATTATTGGTGGTAAAACACATAAGTTAAGATTCTGATTTGAAGATGTTTGAGCTGGTTCATAATGGAGAAGAGTTATGGTTGTCAACTCTGGCTTGGGAAATTCCTGGAGATTTGGGGACAGAGTCGGGAGGACAGAATTTGGGGAGGGGCTGAAACTCAGAGGGATGTGATGCCATAGAGGCCACCCTCTAAAGCCACCATTTTGTTCAGGGAAACTGATCTCTGTACTCCAGTTGGAATCCCAGGAGAACTCCAGGCCACACTTTGAAATTGCCAACCCTAAGTCGAGTGAAATTGCCCACCCGAAATCGAGAGCTTTCAGAACCTAAACTTCTGCATTCCCACAACTTGAAATATCCTCCCATCACTACAGTAAATGGCTTGCTTTGAAAAAAAAGTCAAATTTGATGTTATTCGATCTTAACTACTTAACTATAAATGGCACATCGGAGCATGCTCAGAAACATCATTGCCTACCCATATTCATGGAAACTGTAGTCTGGCAGGCACAAGAAAGCCCTTTACAAGGTGAGCTTGATCTGGTTGTGATGGGTTGCAGGATTTCTAGACAGAGGTATTTGTCTCCTGAACTCCCACAATTTGAAATTCTCTCCCAAAACTATCTTAGGGGTTTTTTTCCTCTTTAAAAAATAGTTTGGAAAAAAAATGATGATAAATGGAACTTCCATGTATGGAATCAGTGTACCTCTGGAGGACAAATGCTGGTGACAAACAACAGGAGAGAGTCATTATCTTTAAGCTCTGCTTCTGAGCTTCCCAGAGATGCCAGGCCAACAGGCAAGGCAGGTTTTGGTACAGGCCAGCAAGACAAACCTTCCTTTTTCTATACACTCTTCAACAAAGATAAGATATCCCCACTTTTTGGCATGTCTGTCTGAACAAACAAACACAGATCAATAGGATGTGCGGGGTGAAGTTTCAAATCTCTGGCACCTTGTTAGCATTTACTAACTTTGAGAGGAAGTCGCTGCCATACACCCGGGACTTGGATTGATTGGAATTTACAGATAGGAAGTGCCAGTCTCAGCAAATTGCAGGGCGTTTGTATTCAAGTCAGGTCACTGATTGAGAAACAGAAGATTTCTCTTTATCCCATCTCCTACAGTTCAAGTATCTCCATTAAAGCCAGAGATTGTTTTCATTAGATCGCCAGATCTGTTTACATGGATGAAAACGTTACTCACCTCCACTAACCTTCAGATGGAAATAGAGATTAGAAAGTGTTCCAGTTGCTCCTGGAAAATGGAGCTCTCCCCTCTGCCCCATTTGAGAGATAAATCTGAGTTTTCAGGTCGCTATTGTTCATCTGTGAGTGCAAGGTGCTGTCTATTTCTTCTGCGGGAAGTGTTGGTGCTGTTTTAGGTCTGTTTGATTTTCAAAATCTGTTTGAGAATGCTTGGATTTTCTATCGAGCTGCCTGGGGGGGTGGTACTTTCTAAATAAATAAACAATATATTCAAGTGCAGAGAACTGAAATGGTGTGCAAACATGCATGGTTCAGCTTTGATGAGATTCTACCGATTGTGCGTAATAAGAAAGTGGATACAAGATGCATAATCAATATTCAGACCGAGGGTGAATATTGCCTGCTGCTCCATTCATGTGAGTCGGACTCCAAGATCACCACTTTTCTTTGTTCAGATTTGGAATCACTTGCCACCTTGGGCAGCTTTGTGCTCCAGCAGCTTACAGCTTTCTGCCTAGCAGGCGTCTGTAAATTCGTACCTGCAGGATCTCCTGTATAAATTGCTTAGTATATTAAAAACACACAAGAAGGTCATAGTAAGTGAGCTACACTAATAACAGCCAATCAGAGAAACTCTTTGTTATAATGCAGGGTCAGAGCTGTGTGGTTATCTAGGGAATGAAAAAGTGACTACAATTCCTATGAGGCAGCGTAAGAATGTTCATGATTGTTCCATATATGATTGCAACTGTGTATTATCCATGAACAATGCCACAGGGTGACTCAGCATCCCTGAGATATTTATTCAGTTACACCCCATTTTTCTCCCTGGTAGAGACCCAAAGTGGCCCACCATATTCTCCCCTCCTGCGTTTTATCCTTACAACAACCCTGTGAGGTAGGTTCGGCTGCGAGTGTGCAACAGGCTCAAGGGCCCCAGGCAAGTTTCCACGGCGGTGTGGTAATTTGAACCAGATCCTAACCCAGCGCTCTAATCCCTGTATATATACTACTATACCACTCTTGCAAAGCATTAGGTTTAAATATGATGGTTGACATAAAAGTTTTGCTTTTGGTAACTGATCTGTGATAGCGCGTTCAAGCACACTCATCAATGAATGACAGATCAATGGTCCCTGAATATTAAGTAATTTGAAAGCCCAGTAAGTAAAAAAAAAATGAAAGTAATCAAACAAAAAAGAGAATGAAAAGACTCCAAAGAGCTTCTCTCTCTATTTATCTATCCATGAATCACCGTCTCTTTAAATTACTTCTGTCCATTTGAGCTGATAATGCTACTAAATTCTTTATCACATTCCATAACAGCTTGCGGCTCTTTAGTGCATAATAGCAACGCAGTTTTAAGAATTTGTCAGTAAAATATCTGTCTCCATTTTCCAGTCAAAGCATGTGAATATCTTCTATTAAATTTGAGTATATGTTCGTTGCATGGCATATAGCTCCTTGGGGGAACAGAAGAACTGGATTTCATTTTTTTTAGAAAAGATGCGGGCTGTGATCTCCATATGTATTTAAACCTTTATATCTCTTGATGCAGAACCACACGGCAGATGCTGCCGGAAATTTTTCATGGTTTGGAACCACAGAAGAAGAGAATCACAGGCGTGTAAGAGCAAAATTGGGGTGAAAGGAGCTTTGACTTTTGAAAGTTTCCACCCTGGGAATCTAGTTGGTCTTTAAGGGGCTACTGGACCCAGATGTTGCTCTTCTACTACAGACCAACATGACTATCTATCTGTGTCTCTGCATGAAACTGACACTGTAAGCAGGGTTAGATTTTGGAACACGTTGGCCTGTATCCTACATCTCTCCACAAAGCAAAGTTTAAAGCCTTCTTCCAACTCCTGTGGGGGCTCAGTACCTGCAAAAATTGAAGCATTGCTACTTAACTTGAGTCACTTTCAAGCTACCCACCTGACACAGAAATGAAAGTGTTCCTGGAGGCCATCTAGACCAACCCCTTGTTCAGTGCAGGAAATCTACTCTATCATCCTGGACGGATGTTTATCCAACATCTGTTTGAAGACCTTTAGCAGAGCTATCTACCACCCTCCTTCATATTGCCCAGCTCTTCTTTCAATGTTCAATTGAAATCTACCCTCCTGTATCCTAAGTCCTCGGCATGTTTCTTTTACCTTTCTTTAGACACTGAGCAACCTGAACCCAGACGAGTCCACCCCTAGCAAATAGTGGACCCTCTTAGGGCCAAGCTACACATGACGAATGACACTTGAATGGCAAGTGGATTGAGTGGAGGGCAAGTGAACAGGGAAAAATACACTTGCCATTCAAGTGTCATTCGTCATGTGTAGCTTGGCCCTCAGAGAGGCTCATTCCAGGAAACCTGGAAGTGATGTCACAACATCAAGGGATGCTTCCTGTCCCTAAGCCCTCCCCGTTAACTACCTGGGAGTTGAGGGCAGCAACCTAGCAGCCCTAATACAAAACAATGACAATTTAAAATCACCTCTTCTATTTTCAGTTGTGGGACCAGACACGCTGTGGCAAAGCGATTTCTTCTTGGGTTGTCTAAACAACACATCCTTTCCTGTCCTGCACTTGTAGCTTGAAATCCAGAGAGTAAGTGCAGCAGAAATTGTTCCAACTGCAGCTGTCCTATAATAAGTGATCCATGAGATAATAGATTCAAAAAATGTTCTTATTTCATTTTTATATAAGAAAGGCATTATTGGGGTTATATGCTTCCAGCACCACAAACAGAATGAAAATAACATTATTTACGGGAAAACACTGGTAAGGTTTTTCCACAGCCCCAGCAATGGTGAGAAAGAGCCTCTTCTGGTATAAAGAGTGGAAAACAGGTAATTTAGATATTAATAAAGATTGAATCATGCATATATCAGATGCTTAACAAGGCGAAGGTCACGCATCCCAAGAGCAGATGGCTGGCGCCATTTCCTGATAGTGTTGGTTGCGAGGAGGGGATCCACAAATGTGTATACAGACCAAATCTAAAGTGAAGGTAATGAAACATGAAGAATTGACTGGAGTAATTAAAGCCAGGGGGATTTGCATGAGGCCCCTGAAGGACACAGCTGCCAACTTTTCCTCACATCAGTGTCAAAATGCTTATTCAAAAAGACAGAGACCCATCTGAGAAGGACAAGAGATTTCTTCGGAGCTCTAACTCTCTACCGTCGGGCCTAGGTAATCTAATCTAGGCCTAGGTAATCTAATCTAGTCTCTTTAAAACACAGCATTAAGCCTCTCATAAAACGGCAAAAGTTCTCCGTCTTCCCTGGCTTTTTAAAAATGCATACAGTAATACTTATGTTTAGCCATTATAAATCATTTCTTTTGCCTCCGTACTTGTAGAATAGAACTTGCCCATACTAGTACAGTAAATTTGATGGGATGGATCTAGCAGAAGCACTGGTGGCGCTTTCCTTCGGCGCAAGTGGAGAACCGGAAGGTAGCATAGCAAATATTTGTTCATCTCTACTTCCTTTGCGGTGAAGGTTCTTCATCTAGGCCTCTTATGACTCCGTGGAAACAGAGAGACAAGCAAAGTGAGAAAGGGGTTTGAAGGGGAAAAACCTAATCCCAAAGACGACTTCACATCAGATACGATCAAGAGACATAAAATGCAGTTCCAAAGAGATTTTTTTTCCGGAGGAGAGCTATTCACTTGTTTAGTGTTGCGGTTTTGCTTTACTGTAACTCATGTCAGAAAGAAAGATGGTGTCACTAGAATATCTTTGTGCTTCGACAGATAAATGAGACTCCTGCCTAGGAGAACATGACACCCGACAACCCAACACAAGGGCAGTTGTTGCCATGGACATATGCCTGCAACTTGTGGTTTGCATATTCCTTGAGCTGCAGTGCTAGTTGAGAAGTTCCATCTCTGAAAAACATTTGTTGCAGGTGATGGTGGGGTGGGGGGGAATTGCCATTATTGCTGAATCATTGGGATGATACGATATCACAGGTGGTCCATGTTCCACAATGAAGACTATTGTAACTGCTGCAAAGCAAAGAAGAGATGAGAAGCAGCAACCCTGCCTCCCAGTATGGCCCTGATCCGATAGCCTTATGAGAGTACTGTACCACTGGAGATTCTTCTTAAGTGACTACATGGATTGGGTCCATGTGTGATTCAACTGATACTCCCCGTTTTATGCATGTTGGGTGAATTGCACATACATTTAATGCATGTATGGTTTAGTGGTTTAATTGGATTTAAATTCTTATGCTACCACGATGCTAATCTTGGCAGCAAGTGAAATTGACAGAGCCTTCAGGGAGGCAAAGGTGAAATTAACAAACCCTCTGAGGACTGATCTCTGTGGGCTCTGTCTTTTTAAACTACAGTTCCCAGCTAACATTGCATTTCCCTACACTTGAGCATCCCTGTGTAAGATGGCTTCGGTAGAGAGGCTCTGAACATTCAATTCATTCCTATCCATGCCATGCATAAGATGTTACCATATTTCTGAACTAGGCTCCATCTTAAAGGATCGCAGTCCTGAGCTCCTCTGCAGTTAAAAATACTGCAGGGCTTTATGGTAAGGTTGCCAACCTCCATTTGGGGCCTGGAGATGTCCCAGAATTACAGCTGATCTCCAGATGACAGAGTGTCCCCCTGGAGAAAATAGCTGCTTCTTAGGGTTGCATTATACTTTCTTCCCCAAATGCCACCCTCCCCAGGTTCCATACCGAAATCTCCAGGAATTTTGCAACTTAGAATTGGCAACCCAACTTTATGGACTCCTCTTTTGGATAGTTCTCTGTGCTGCATATTAATTATTTGTCTGCAGAATGGAATTTGCTTCAGCTTAATTTCTTTTTTAAAAAATTTAGGGAGGGGTAGAAACTGTTGACAGAATGTGGTTGTGGCGGGCAAAATGAAAATGCTGTAGAGGAGAGGTTTGCTTTGGTAACGCTGGATTTAAACCCTGACTTTGTGTCTTCCTTGGATTGACAAATGTACATGAGTAACATGGAAAGCTACCATGTGTAAACAGTTTTTGCTCTTTGTCTGAAATGTGAAGGCACTTCAGGAAAAGGCTTGTACTGTTTGTTTGCTAACTATCAGGCAACTGATTCTTCCATTATTTGGAGAACAGAAGACGGTAGATGTAGCCTTCAAAACTTATTTACCTTGAGTCATCAGAAGCAGCTTCGAGAGAGACAGGATAAATGTATTCTCCCCTTTTTTGTGTGTGACAGATCAAATCTTTAAGGGTTTTTCCCCCCTCCCCTTGCCTTGCGTAAAGTGTAGGATTTCCTTATGCCCACTGGGGATAGGAAATCTCCCACCCCCAATGGTCTTACCTGCTGGTGCTCAAGCAGCCAGTGGGAGAAATATAAAATTAAAAAATTCACTGTCAGCAATGGTGTAACATCACTTCTGGAAAAAAAACTTGGAAGTGACATCATGCCCCTCTAGGAATCATCAGAAACTCTATGGTCAGTAACCCTACTTGGAATCTCAGCACTTTTTGACTGAAGTGAGCTCCCAATACATTTCGTGCGGGGTTCACACTACCTTAACTTTAACTTTAACTTTAATTGAATTTTTATACCGTCCATCTCCCGAAGGACTCAGGGCGGTGTACAGCCAAAATAAAACATACAAATATAAAACAGTAAGGATATAAAATATAAACATGTTGAATAATTTAACTCAGAACAGGACAACTCAATTAAAACACATTTAGGCCAGCCCCGCTTGTTGGAATAATAGTGTCTTCAGGGCACGGCGAAAGGTGTGTAGGTCAGGGACCATACGGATCTCCGGGGGCAATTCATCCCAGAGGGCAGGGGCCCCGACAGAGAAGGCTCTCCCCCTGGGGGTCACCAGCCTGTTCTCAACATCACAAAAGTACCCGCTGACTCCGAGTTCCTTGGAGAAAAGGAGGAGTCAAAGGGATGGGATGTTTATTTATTCTCTGTCTTAATTTATACCCCACCTTTCTTCTCAGTGGGAGCCCAAAGCCACTTACATCATTCTCTTCTCCTCCATTTTACCCTCACAACAACTCTGCGAGGTAGGTTAGGCTGCGAGTGTGTAACTGGCCCATGGTCACCCAGCGAGCTTCCACGGCTATAAATCTGCATCAGGTTATGTTATCATCCTATACTGAGGGCCAAGCTACACATGACGAATGACACTTGAACGGCAAGTGGATTGAGTGGAGGGCAAGTGAACACGGAGAAATACACTTGCTGTTCAAGTGTCATTCGTCACTTGTAGCTTGGCCCTCAGACCTTCACATGTTCAGAGGATGTGTAAAGATGGATTATCTTTATCCTTGGTAAGCCACTCTTCTCAGCCCCAGCTCCCCAGCTGTATAGTGGGGATAATAAGAACACTGGCTTTGTTCACTGAGTGGCGTACTAATCTGTCTAGAAGAGCAGTATAGAAGCACAGTTATTATAGCATACTGAGGGCCAAGCTACATATGACGAATGACACTTGAACGGCAAGTGGATTGAGTGGAGGGCAAGTGAACAGGGAGAAATACACTTGCCGTTCAAGTGTCATTCGTCATGTGTAGCTTGGCCCTTAGTGGTTGGGCGGTGAATCAGCATTCTGCTGGTTCGACTCCCACTACAGCCATGAGCAAAGCAGGTGGCCTTCTAATCCTATTTCCATTTTAATTGCTCACAACTGGAACTTTCTTTTTTGGTCTGAGTTTTTTTGTTTTGTTTTGGCTTAAGCAGCTTGATGGTGTGTGCGAGAGAGAGAGAGAAAATAGGACAATCTTAAAACGAAAGCCATTCCAATAATTCTCCATTTCATCTTTCTGCGTTTCTCCTTCTCCCTCCATTACTTGAAATAAAGTAGTTTTAAAGGGAAATTTTCTTTTTGGCGGATTCAATGAGATTGTTGATAAAAGCTCTGGAAATATTGTGCTTTTTTAAAAAAATAGATCTGCCTTGAAATATAAACTGGCAAAGAGGAAAACGGCAAAAAAAGCACTTGGATATTATTTTAATACTTAATACTCTATTTGCAACTGCTATGTGGGTTTTTTTTAAAAAAGATAATTATTTTGAATGGGATGCCACTGACGTTCCTAAAAATTACACAGTTTAAATGAAGCAGTTGGGTTTTTTTTTTAAGTTTAACATATCCCATGATTTCATTTCATTTTATTTATTTTCCTCCGAGCAAATTGGAAAATTATATATGGGTAACTAGTTCTTTTGACCTTTCCAATGCTGCATTTATATATCAACTTTATTTCAGGGTTTCTTTTGCTGGGAATTAGCACTTTTTTATTCAACCTTCCCAAAAGAAAGATGCTGGCCCCTGTTTTACTTTAATTTTAAGGAGATTTATGCCCTACGTCTCCATGTACACATATTTGACGGGACTTAACGATACAAAATCAGTGCAGCAACAATAAGATGAGCGTGTTACGTGCTTTTCTTCTGTAGTCGTTCCCCTCCTCTGCCCCCTCAGGTCATTGCGAGGAAGGAACCAGGTGTCCAGTATTTTTACTCAGGGCCAAGCTACAAGTGACGAATGGCACTTGAACGGCAAGTGTATTTCTCCCTGTCCACTTGCCCTCCACTCAATCCACTTGCCGTTCAAGTGTCATTCGTCACTTGTAGCTTGGCCCTCAGTTTCACCTTGGGTGAAAACCAGACACCTGGCATCCCTAGATACATGTGTCAGGGCTTACTGTGGGCACTGCGGGGCGGGGCGCCGGCAGGCCTGGCCCTGATGTCAAAGGGGTGTCAGGGATACTGCAGGACCCTGCTCTGTGGAAGGAGGGGCGGTATACCTCACCCAGACTCCCTCTCAGGGCCAAGCTACACATGATGAATGACACTTGAACAGCAAGTGGATTGAGTGGAGGGCAAGTGAACAGGGAGAAATACACTTGCCATTCAAGTGTCATTCGTCATGTGTAGCTTGGCCCTCAGTCCACTCGCTGGCCTGCTCAACCTGACCCCGTCGTCACTCTTACTCTCCTCCTTCGTCAGCTTTCCTCCTCCCCTCCTTGCACTTGCACTCGCACTCGCACTCGCACTCGCACTCGCACTCGCACTCGCACTCGCACTCGCACTCGCACTCGCACTCGCACTCGCACTCGCACTCGCACTCGCACTCGCACTCGCACTCGCACTCGCACTCGCACTCGCACTCGCACTCGCACTCGCACTCGCACTCGCACTCGCACTCGCACTCGCACTCGCACTCGCACTCGCACTCGCACTCGCACTCGCACTCGCACTCGCACTCGCACTCGCACTCGCACTCGCTCACTTCTCTCCACTCCATCACTCCTACATAGCTCACCGCAAACACTCTCCTGAGTCAGCTTTTATAGGGTTTCCTTTTGCTGCCTCCGCCCTTCCTTCCATGCTCTTTCCCTCTCCTGATGCCGCCCAGCTGTGTCTGCTCCCAGGTGTTCCTTCTCTTTCACTAACTCCTGGCCTTCCTTGCCTTTCTAGCAGGGTGGGGCTGAATGTGAATGTGTCCCAGCTGAGGCTTCCTACAGGTGTGCCTCCTTTTCCTTCTCCTCCCTTCTCCTTCAGTCTTGGGCTGGCAGGGCCTTTCCAGGTGATGCACCTCTGCCGTCTCTGCCTCTGCTCCTGAGGTGCCGCCCTGGCCAGCATCTGAGCTACCTGTCCATTGGGGCTGGACCTGGCTATCCTTCCCTGGCTGGCTTCCCCCTCTGGCTCTCCCCCTCCCACACTTGCTGCTGGCTGTGTTGCCTTCTCTGGAGCCTCTGGGCACCCTGACTCTACTGTTGGGGTGCCGTGACTGCTCAACCCTGGACAACTGGCTATTGAGGCAGCTGGGCAGTTGTCTCCCAGGGGTCACCCGTACTTTTCTCCAGGTAAGTCCAAAGGCTGGGCAGTGGACCGTGGACAACATGTGTACTCAGCCATGCTCACAGGATACAACCAATACAGTCCCCATAATCCTGTCCATTTCATTATGCAAACAGAACTTTCTTTATAATCTTAGACCAAAGTTTTATTCTTCCTGCGTGTTCTTATTTCTACACCACAGATTTGTTAGTTCTAACTTATTGATAATTCATACTATGGTATTCCCTAGCAGTATGTATGGATGTGCCTTAGGTGCCAGTAGGAGGAAATGGGGAAGGGAAGGAGCATGCATCAGTGCTGCACTGGCATCATGCCAGCACGCTTATGTCATTTCTGGTAAGAACTCAATGTGACCTGTGGACACTCTAGCATTTTACAAAAACTCTATGGTAAAATCAGAGAGGTTTTTTTGTAAACCCTATAAAGATGTCACCTCCAGGTCCCATCCCCAATTCCTCTGGGAAGGTCACTGGCAGCAGTTAGGGTTGCCAGATGGGGTCCAGAGTAACGTCATCATGCTGTCCTACTTCTAGGGTGGGCGGCTTGGACAACCACTCCTGAGCAGGGCTACAGAGGAGGTCACCCTGCAGGCCACTACCAGGCCCTGATGATGTTGCATAGCTGCAGGAGGCCAGCCAGGCACCTGGGCTGGGCTGAGAGAGGCAGCGCTGCCACTAGGGGGAGGGACTAGCCAGCCAGGTGTCCGGTATTTGAGGGATGTCTTCCATTATTACCAGATTGTCCAAGTAAAAACTGGACACCTGGCAACCCTAGCACCATAGCCTGGCAACTCTAAACTTTCCTTTTGTTTGGTCTCCTGCTATCCTTTTGCTTATCCCAATTGCTACTCTTAGGAGTTCCTCACTTCCTGCTACCTCACTTCCTTTCATCCACCATAAAGGCTGGACATGCTCTCTGGAATATCTCTCCATCCTAGCTTAGAAAGATAGCTAGAAACCTTAATCTTTTCTGCCAAATGTAGGCTGATTCCGCACACGTTGGATAATGCACTTCCAATCCTTTTTATAGATCATTTGGAACAGATTTTTTTTGTGCGCGGAACAAAAAATCCACCTCAAACGATTGATAAAGTGCATTGAAAGTGCATTATCCAATGTGTGTGGAATCATCCATGGATTGTTCAAACAATAAAGGGTTTCTATTTCCTTTCTGTAGTCGCAAGCCTCAATCCGAACTTGTTCCTAAGCAGCCAGAGCGTAACTCTATCAAGCAAAGCTAGCTCTGCTTTTGCGATCAAACAATCCTCAGGGGGTTGCAAGCAATAAAATACAACTATGCATGCACAAGCAAACATATATGGGCTACTTAAACGCTGTTGGGCCTCTCGGCTCGGCTTGCTTCAAGGCATTTTTAACGTCCCGGTCGCCCCCTGAAGAGCACCTATTGACACTGGCAAACGGGATGATTGGCAGGAATCGCTCTCATCGGGCCATGGTGTGTATCTGTGTGCATCTGTGTATACACACCAATGCTTCTCTACATGTCTTCTTTTATGTGGTTGATGAGTCCTATACCGGAGACGAGAACAGAATCCCTGCCTATGCCATCCCCGCATCTGACCTTGAAAGTCATCGGTTAAGCAGCCGAGTCCCGCCAACGATAAAGTGCTGAAATCCAAAAAAGTGTCTCTGAAATGAATAATTGGTTTGTGTCATCGGCCCATGAATTATTTAGCTCTCGGACGAGTTTACTGCACACATGTGAATGAAATGGGCTTTAACTGTTATTTTACTAGGCTGTTTAAAATTCTGCCTTCGCCCAGTCTGATATCCGTCTTTTTTTTTATGATTCACAGGTGTCAGCAGCCCTTGTTCGAGCGATACATCACGACTGCGTACTTTGCAAGAAGGCCGCTAACAAGACAGATCTGGAACAATTTGAAGGCAAAGGCTAGAAATAAAACTGGTGTAAAGGATCATCCTTGGGGACCTGGTTGGTGGCAAGGTGAGAACAAAAGACAACCCGTACCGAAAGTTTGGCGACAGGCCTGTAGCTGGGACTTTGAGGGCGAATGGTTCAAAGATCACTGGTGGGAACAGGAGTCAATACAGGAGTCAATACAGTGTTTGAAGCCATTTAATGGTCTACAATATTAATTTAACAGTCTACAATATTGACATCCTTACTGTGCTGTTGTGGCACAGTGGATAAGTGGTTTGGCTGCGAATCAGCACTCTACTGGTTCAAATCCCACTACTGCCATGAGCTCAGTAGGTGGCCTTGGGTCAGCCACTCTTCTCAGCCCCAGCTCCCCAGATGTATAGTGGGGATAATAAGAACACTGGCTTTGTTCACTGCTCTGAGTGGCGTACTAATCTGTCTAGAAGAGCGGTATAGAAGCACAGTTATTATAGCATAGTGAGTGGTTGGGCAGTGAATCAGCATTCTGCTGGTTCAACTCCCACTACAGCCATGAGCAAAGCAGGTGGCCTTGGGGAAGCCACTCCTCTCAGCCCGAGCTTCCCAGCTGAATTGTGGGGATAACAATAACACTAACTTGTTCACTGCTCTGGGTGAGGCATTAATCTGTGTAGAAGAGCTGTATATAAGCACAGTTGTTGTTGTTGTTGTTGTTGTTAAGACTGATTTTATAACAATAAAAACCTATTAATTGTACCTGAGGACCAGTTGGATGGAACCCTGCTTCCATGTTTCCCAGTATTTCTTCATAAGTCAAAGAACTAGAGACAGTTATTATTTAAAAAACATTAATGAAAATTCAGATACGGCCAGTGTGGTGCAGTGGTTAGAATGAGACAGACTCAGACCTGGGGGTCGGGTGGCCAGGTTTCCTGTTATATTGGGGGACCTCCTGCCCAGTACCCCCTGCTCCCCGTAACTACCCAACAGGGCAGTGGAGGAAAAATGGAAAGGGGGGGCATTCAATGTCACACCTATGCCACAATGTTGCGAACCAGAAGTGAGATCTTTGCCTTGGCACAGTGCTGTAGGAGTTTTTGTTGAATTCTAGCATGTCACACCGACACAATGGCACCACTTCCAGATCCTAACAGAAGTGATGCTGTAGCCTTGGTGTGACATTTACTGAGTAGCTTCCCACCCCCAATCACCCAGTGGCCCTGCGATGGCTCCCTTACTGGGAGACCCAAGTACAAATCCCCATTCTGCCATGAAGCTTACTGGGTGACCACCAGTCACAAGTTCTCGGCCTAACGTAGCTTACAGGAGGGTTATGAGGGTAAAATTGGGCAAGGAGGACGATGTATGTTATCTGAAGCTCATTGGAGAGGAGGAAGGTAGACAGACTACCCCAAAGGGCAAGACAGACCCCCTACCGTCAGCCACCCTATGACCTAGGATTGCCAACTTCCGGGTGGTGGCTGGTGATCTCCTGAAATTACAACTGATCTCCAGGCTACATGGAGCAGTTCCTCTGGAGAAAATGGCTATTTTGGAAGGTAGAAACTATGACATGATACCCCAGTGAGGTTCCTCACTTCCCCAAACTTTGGCTTCCCCCGACTCCTCCCCACCCCCCCAAATCTCCAGGAATTTCCTGGAGCTGGCAACCCTACATAGTGGGGTCATGAGTCAGATCGGAGACGAGGTTGTTTTCTTAAACAAACAAAAAGAACATTTGTCAAGACCGTCTCCGAGAGGAGGGAACACATTTGCGCTGTTGATTGATCTCTGAGATGTGAGCTGGCTCACGCTTTGAAGATCACAGCAGCAAACAGCTATTGAGTTTTCCTTCCTCTGCCGTTCAGTGAAAGCCTGCTTAATAGCAGCACATATTCGCTTATATTTCATATTATTAGGCATACATCAGACCACCTGATCCCAACTCTATTTACTTGGAAGGCCTCCCAGGAAAATCAATGTAACGCATACGTGGTGCTTTAGATTTGCCACTTCCCTCTCTGTAACCAAAGGAGATTCTATTTACACAACATAAATAGATGGTACACACACACACACACACTGCGTGGACCACAAAGTAGTTGCAAGGCCATGTTAGGAGTCGCTAAGCAACCTAATGAGCTTCTTCTCTTCCACCCATATTCTCCCACCTCCACTTTGGTGTTGTAATACGGCTGAGATTTGAGTTGATAGACACCAGGCAAGGGTTGGGAGTAGAGATGGGCATGAACCAAAATACGAACCACAATTCATGACGAACCAGGCCGGTTCCCGGTTTGTCACTGCAGACAGCCTGGTGCTGATCAATCAGTTTCCTAGGAAACGGGATGGACTTCCTGCAGACCTTCTGCTGACCCGGAAGTGACCTTCTGCTGGCCTGGAAGTGATGATTTTCTGACCTGGATGTGGCGTTTTCACAAACCAAACAAACCAGTTTGTGAACTGGGAGCAGGTTCGTAAAAGTCCGTGGTTCATGAAATTTGACGAACCACGAACCTCATGGTTCGGTTTTTGTCCGGTTCGTGCCCATCTCTACTTGGGAGGATGATTCCCACGGGTGTTTATGCAGGGGTAGATGTGACTTTTTGGAGTTGTCCCCCAAGGAGCTAGACTGGGGCAACTGCAGCTTTTGCTGAGCAGAACTGCAATTCCGAAGCAGGGAAAGCCATAGCGTCACCAGCCGCATGGAAGAATACACAGAATCTAAGTTGGGAGAATCAGTTCGCTCCCAGCAGAGGGTGTATTTGAGGACTTGTTTTTGTATTTCTGACTTAATTTAATTGCATTTTTACTTTGCAGGCAGATTTTGCCAACTGGCTCATAATGGTTTCTGGTGGCCAGCTGTCTGTGCCACCCTCTCCTATTTCTGAGCATATGCTAACTCAGCAAAAGTCTGTTCCATGCACCATTGGAAAAGAATAGCCTGGCAACATCCTTTTTTCTTTTTTTTCTTTGCAAATCAGTAACTGAATTGTATCACTAAATCATTTCTTTGGATTACATTTCTGATGGGGGGGGAGTTTGTATGTTTTTTTAAAAAATTAAAGAATCCCTCTGTTTCAGAACTGGGTCTCGAGAATTTTTATCACCTGGTCAGACATCAACACAAGTTAGAAAAAGATTGTGGATTGCAGAAACGTTTACTTTGTAAAGGGTTTGGGGAAGGAAAGAACCTCTGCAGGGATGTAATGCAATAGAGTCCACCCTTCAAAGCAGCCGTTTTGTCCAGAAGAATTGATCTCTGTAGTTTGGGGATCAGCTATGATTCCAGGAGATTTCCTAGCCTCACTCTAACACCAATACTATCTCCTAGGACACACACAGGGCTCATTTCGAGGGGGAACGTGCCAGAATGCAGTTCCGGCAGTTCCCCAAAGAGGTCACGTGTCAGGTGACCCTGCCCACATGACTCTTGGCCATTTGGGGCCCGTTTCAGCCTGGATTAGGGCTGAAACTGCCCAGATTGGGCCTCTGACGGGTGGTGTATCACTCTCCCACTCAGCAGCGGCCCAATCCTGACCATTTTGGGCCCCTTTTCGGCCATTTTCAGCCCCTTTTTTGCCATTTTGGGCCCAATTTCAGCCCTGAATGGCCAGGATTGGGTCCAAAACAGCCAGGATAGGTGATGTCAGGGGATGTGGCATATGCAAATCAGTTATGCTAATGATACACTTCCAGTGATGGCAAGGGGCGTGGCATATGCTAATGAGTTATGCTAATGAGTTCCTCCAGCTCTTTTTCTACGAAATGACCCCTGGACACACATATTAAATGGAAGAGGAAAATATGAAACTCTAGTAGATTAGATGCAAAGTCAGTCTATCCAGCAGCAGCCAGCCAAATGTTTCCAGAGAACCCCAAGTAGGGTGTGATCTTCTCCTTTCGCTCCCCAGCACCTGGCATGCAGAGATAAACTGCCTCTGCATATGGATGCTCCTTTTAGCCATCATAGCTAATAGCCCTCCTTTCATTCAGCAGCACAAGAGACCGCTGAAGCCCTTCTTCCCACACTACAGTCTCAATCCAAATTGAGTTCATGTGGCTCTTGGGAACTAATGGGGTCTGGACTAATACTAGACCCTGGGGAGCGATGGGGGGGGACTTACTTTTTTGTTTTAATAATGCATGTGCACAGTGCGTGCATGCTCCTGGGCTGCATGATGACATCACTGCAGGGAGTGACATCATCACACCGACCCACTTCCAGGCACCTGAACTGGCCAGCCAGACAATCCTGGGTGGTGCCTCACAACCGCAAAAGACTGGCTGGGCACCTGGGCTGGCTAGCCATTTTCCTAGCCCGGAGGCAGTGTTGTGCAGCTGCAGGAGGCTGGACAACTGACAGGGGAGGAAGAGGGGCCAGGCATCCAGTATTTGGGGGACATTTTTCCTCAGCAGTCCTCCCCAAATACTGGGCTGTTCGGGCAAAAACCTGGCAACCCTAACAAGGTTCCTGATGCTGTTGCTATTGCATTTCAGTTGGGAAAGAGCGGGGGAGAAGAGTTTGGTAGGGAATGGACTTTTCTCCCCCCTCCCACCTAGGGATCCCAGGTGCCCCAGTGGGGGCAGGGAATCCCCCACTCCCACCTTCCACCCCCTGCCACCACTCACCTGGCCAGCAGGGGTGAATGGTGGGCCAAATCAGGCCTGTTTGCGGCCCAAATCAGCCCTGTGCGAAGCGTGTGTTCTAGCCCAGCCCCTGCACAATTACATCACTTCCCGGAAGTGATGTCTTGTTGTTGTTGTTGTTGTTGTTATTTTGATTTATAAACCACCCATCCTCAGGGGCTCTGGGCGGTGAACAACAGTTAAAATCAATAAAAACAAGAGAACAGTAATTCTAAAATCAGCATACAATAATAAAATAAATTAACCAAATACATTAAGGTGCAATGGTGGGGAGAACCCCCCACCCCACCCCAAAGGTGGGAGGCCGACATGGCACTGCCCCCTTCAACCACCGAACACCTGGCGGAACAGCTCTGTCTTACAGGCCCAGCGGAACAATAATATGTCCTGTTGGGCCCGGGGCTCCATTGACAGAGCATTCCACCAGGCTGGGGCCAGGACTGAAAAGACCCTGGCCCTGGTTGAAGTGAGGCGGGCTTCCTTAGGGCCGGGGACCACCAGGAGCGTGTGTGTGCTTTGCACTGGTGAAGCCATTGAAGAAGGGATGGGGTAAATGGACCGGACAACCTTGTTCCCATCACTGGAGGAGAAGTTACTGCTACAGCCACAGCATCTACCACCAAGTAAAGGGGCTTATGGGAGGGTGAAAGGGACTGGAGTATCTTGAAAGGATAAGTGAGATATTGGACTCTATCATACTCCCAACAGTATTGTCTGGAGGCCCCATTACTTTCATAATTGCAATGAACTAAAAACTATTTTTGTTTTGTTGTAAAATAGTTTGGCTTTCTGAGCCCAATTACAAATTTAATTCGAGGGCAAAGGGGAGTTCACCCACCCCCAGTTATTGTTCCTTCAAACTCCTCAGGATGGACCACCAGCAATATCCAAAAAGGCCCCTGGATCAGGGTCCAGTCAAGCCCTTTGTTACTGACCATGATCGATGGCATTTTCTCGTCCCGTCTGAGTTTTAGTCAGACAAATAAATTTGACGTATCCCTTATTTAAGAAGAAGGGAAACATTTTTAAATGGGTTTTTACGGCATGTCCATTTTTCTCCCCCTCCGGAGAATGGGAAATCAATGTTGCTACGGTCTGCAGAAAGGGGCCATAGATTATCTGTAGGCTTGTGACAGTTCTTGGCAGATGTCATTTTGCAAATCAATTATGCGGTTTGTGATTCTCCAATAAGGGATATTGATGGCTTGTGAGCTCAGCTCGCCCGGCTCGAGCAGGGGAAGAGGGCGGTTATTCTGAACAGTCAGCAAATTCCGTGGTTATGAAGCATTTTGGTAGAGATTTTTCTGCACAGCGTTGTTTGCTGTCCTTGTTGCAGACATGGATTACTCTTAGGGCCATTTAATATGTAGGGAAGAAAGGCTAAAGGGGGAGGGAAGTACACTGAATATTTTAATTTTTAATAATAATAATAACAACATTATGTACTGCCCTTCAGGACAACTTAACGCCCACTCAGAGCAGTTTACAAAGGCCATATCCACATGGCCAAAGCCTCTGGAAGATGGTGCGAAACTCATGGAAAGAAGCATCTTCCTAGAGCAATTTCCCAGCACGATCCCATTTAATGGCACGATGACATCAGAAATCACACCATTAAAGGGGATCGTGCTAGGAAATCGTGCTAGGAAGATGCTTCGTTCCATGAGTTTTGCGCAATCTTACATGTGCATGTGAAAATAGCCAAAGTATGTTAATTAGTATCCTCACAACGGCTGATTCCACACATGTTGGATAATGCACTTTCAATGCACATTATCAATCGTTTGAGGTGAATTTTTTGTTCCGCACACAAAAAAATCCATTCCAAATGATCTATAAAGAGGATTGGAAGTGAATTATCCAACATGTGCAGAATCACTGAACGATTACCCTGTGAAGTGGGTACGGCTGAGAGAGTTCCAAGAAGCTCTGATTGACCCAAGGTCACCAGCTGGCTTCAAGCAGAGGAGTGGGGAATCAAACCCAGTTCTCTAGATTAAAGTCCTGCCTCTTTTAAGTTAACCACTACACCAAACTGGCTCCATTATGTGAACGGATTGAAGGTTTTAGTAATGGCATATGACTTTCATATTCCCTGGTGGAAGAGCTCAACTAATCAAAACACACCGGGAAATGTGATAAACAATTGGTTTTTTTAAAAAATCTCCTTCTCATTATCATCAATGCCTTTTTGTTATTATTGCTAATGCTGTTCTGAAAGAGAGTGTGTGTTTGGCTCATCCAAAGCTAAGCAAGAAATGCATGGGACTTTCAGACCACTTTTTATTGTTCTGCTTTTCCTGGTGATAAGAAAGATGTGGGAAATGGAACCTAAGCTCTTAGTAGGAACACGGCACCCCTGACAAACTACAATTCCCAAGAGTCTTTGTGCTGCCAGTCTATTGATGTGTGTTTAGGTATCAGTGAACATTTGAAGTCTATTCCTCGAAATGCCTTGTGGGGGAAAGACGGGATCCTACTTACTGTGTAGGCACAAAGTTATTCGGCAGAATGTTCAAGCCAGGCTTTAAGATCATGGAATCGGGATCAACTCACATGTCAACAAGGTGTTTGGTCCTGATAAACTTGACTGCTGAATACATTTATGTCAAAGTTCTCTGCGCCGTGGTTTTGAAGTAGTATGCTGAGATCATCAACCCAGATGCAATCGCCCGGCAAACTTAACATTGCTTCTGTGAATAGTGACCTCTAAATCAGACCTCCAGAGTGTTTTTTTAAAAATCAATATTCATCTTGAGAACTATGCCGCACAGCTTTTTGTGTTCCCCGGAGGTCGCTTCGATCAGCTAATAAACAGCGGCTGATGGTCCGTGGCCCCAGGAAGATCCGTCTGGCCTCTACCAGAGCCAGGGCCTTTTCGGTCCTGGCTCCAACCTGGTGGAACTCTCTATCTGAGGAAACTAGGGCCCGGTGGGATTTGTTATCTTTCCGCCAAGCCTGCAAGATGGAGATGTTCCACCAGGCATTTGGTGGGGGCTAGGCTGTCCTCTTGCTGGTCATACCACTGAAGACCATCCACCACCCATGCAGGAGCTCATAAGTGTGACGCAGGGCATGATGCAAGAGCCAAGCCCTGTGCCTAAAAAGCTGTATTTTAATATTTATGTCTGCCAATTGAGAAATTCTTATTGTATGGAATAGTGTTTTAATGTTTATTTATAATGTTTTTACTGTTTTTAGAGTGTATGTTGCAAATTGTGTGTTGTCACACCGCCCTGATCCCATCTGACAGGGAGGGCGGTCTAGAAGTGCAATAAATAAATAAATAAATGCTTGTGTTTCGGGGCCTGCTCAAACCTTGGTAATAAATAGCAAATGTTTGTTGCAACCTACAATCCCTTTTGTGCTTGCACACTGTATATGCTAAATCTTCTAAATTACAGAAGAAAAGGCAACTATCCGCCTGGGTCATAGCGAGGCCATTCAACTGGCTACCATGGCCGATTCCAGACGGCCGTCTGCCTCCCGAAACGTTGCGTGTCGTCGCGCGGAAAACGCGAAATATCACGTTTTCTCGCGCGAGTTTTGCGCGACCTCGCGCAAAACTCGAGCGAGAAAACACGATATTTCGCGTTTTCCACGCGACGACGCGTGACGACACGCAACGTTTCGGGAGGCAGACGGCCGTCTGGAATCGGCCCATGTCATTTGTGCTGTGTCACCTCTTAGCGCCTGCGCAGTCAATAGCATCTCCTTGTGAACGTATCATGAGAACAGACTTCAAGATTTGCTAGCTCGGTGGGCAGAATCAATGGCACACGGAGACACCAAAGGAATAAAGGAATTCCCTTCAAACAATGTGGCTTTTTATCAACTGGTGATGGTGGCAGCTGTGAGAAAGCAGTTTAATCATGCCAATGTACGTATTTGAATTGGTTCTGACACATGCAAATGACTTGGCAAATAATTGGCTCCCTGGTTGCCTCTGGCAAACACTGAGCAAACTGAACTGTTTTGAAGTGCATTTTTTTTGTCTTGCGGTTTACCCAACTCTGTCCCTTGTAGCTGATGGACTAGGGCTGCCAGATCCCCCTGTGGGGGCAGGGGATTTCTTGTCCCAAACCTCTGCCCCCTGCCGCCACTCACTTAGCCGGCAGGGAGAAAATGTCTAGGGAACAGAAAGATTTTTGCCTCCCGGGCCAGCACACAGCAGGCACACTTCCACCAGCCACAACAACATCACTTCCTTAAGTAATGTCATCACACGCAGCGGCGGCCATGTACCTGCATTTCACAGGGGCCCCAACTGGTCCCTGTGAAATGTGGGAGCATGCCTGCCACTGGGCACAATGACATCACTTCCAGAAATGACATCATCATGCCCTGCCGGGAGCGAGCATGCACAAAATGCATGCGCAAGAAGATGCTCAACGTAAGTGCCATGTCTCTCTCTTCCTGCCAGGAGGGTAAGGGGACCCGGCAACCCTACGATGGATTGAAGAGGGAGAGTTAAAGAGCCTTGCTTGGAGTCAAGTAACATCTTCAGACTCTAAAGCCAGACAGTTTGAATAGAGAGTTGTGCTTCTGGCCCTCTCTCTTGATACATCTTTATACGTATAGTCAGGGCTTTTTTTTCAGCGGGAACGCGGTGGAACGGAGTTCCAGAACCTCTTGAAAATGGTCACATGCTGCTTGGCGGCATGGAGGGCAATCTCAACTCCCCTCTGTCTAGAGATCAGGGGGCGGGGCCACCAGCCATGTGACCATTTTCTCCGAGGGCGACCCACTGAGTTCTACCACCTCTTTCCCCAGAAAAAAAGCCCTGCATATAGTCAATGAAAAGGGAGACATTTCACAATAGATCCAGAAGATCCAGAGGAGTTCGCCATGTTAGTCTGTAGTAGCAAAATAGAAATAGAAAAGAGTCCAGTAGCACCTTTAAGACTAACCAACTTTACTGTAATATAAGCTTTCAAGAATCACATCTGACGAAGAAAAATGTGACGAAGAGAACTGTGATTCTTGAAAGCTTATACTACAGTAAAGTTGGTTAGTCTTAAAGGTGCTACTGGACTCTTTTCTATTTCACAGTAGCTGCACTAAAGTTTGAGCCAGGTTGGGGTTGGTTGGATGCTAGAGACTAGAGGAAACCACCCATTTTCCAAGCGACCTAAAATATGAAGTAACCCTCCCTGGGAAATGTGGGAGGAAAATTCTTAACTAAGACTGTTCTTGTAGATCAGTTGTTTAATAAAGTTGTCCCTCATTTAACTCAGCAATTTGAGTCTTGTGTTTTCGTTCCCGAGCGGGTGAGCAAATAATAATGGAGCAGAAACAAAAAACAAAAAAATAAGAGTTTGCTCTCTCTCTCTCTCTCTCTCTCTGGTTCTTTTTATTACAGAATAAAAAAGTGGAGCAGCTGTGTCTCTAAGAAGATTAATCTCTTCAGCTGCATTCAGCACAAAGGGAATTGGAACAATCGTTACATGTTTCAGAAGTCATCCCACAATATTGTTTTCCTGTATCAAATAAGTTGCAGTTTTAAATATTAGCTATGATCCTCTAAGCTTTTTAAAATGTGGTCATTATAGATTCGTGGCATCGTTCCATTTACCTTCCCCACCCACCCCATTTTTTGCAAGTATCAAAATGTCTTTTTGTATTTAATACAGTGGATGTAACACAAAAAGAACCCAGAGGAAAGAATATACATTATTGGCATGAAATATTGTACATAATGTTTCTTCTCTACCCCAAGCTTGCTAGGTTTATCTGATCTCACAGACAACCAATTATTTAACACAGTAGCTCTAGCATGACCCTAGATCCAGTGGAGTTAGCCATACTAAAGAGTCCAGTAGCACCTTTAAGACTAACCAACATTATTGTAGCATAAGCTTTTGAGAGCCCCAGCTTTCAAAATTACAAAATTGCACCTATCTCTAGATAGCAGAAATTACAAATTCCCACTTTCTACCCGTCATTCCACCATTTCAATGTTACTCTAAGCAACTGCTTCACGTAGTTTCGTGGTACGGCTGGCTCTGGCATGCCCAACCTACTCACTTATGTGTGCACACTTAGGGCCAAACTACAAGTGAGGAATGACACAGGTTGGACACTTGTCAGCTTCCCTCAAGATTTGATGGGAAATGTAGGCAGCTTGGTGGAATGTTGGACAAGTGACAGTTGAAAAGTCCATTGGACAGCAGTCGGAGAGCCAAGCTGCAAGACCAAGACGCCTACATTTCTCATCAAAACTTGAGAGAAGCTGACAAGTGTCCAACCTGTGTCAGGCGTCCCTTGTGGCTTGGCTCTCCTTTTCACTCCCTTTTCAATGCATCCAAACTGTCTATATTTCAAATATTAAGAACATCATTGCACCATTAAATGGGATCATGACGGGAAATCATGCTAGGAAGATGCTTCGTGCCGTGAGTTTTGCTCGATTTTCCGGAGGGTTACGGCGACATATGAAAATGGCCCTGGGGTCTCAACTGGTCTTCAGATAGCAGGAAAGAATCCCGCTGGAGGAAATGGCAGCTTTAAAAGGTAGATTCTGTGGCGTCATATCCCCACTGAGTTTTTTCTCCTCCCCAAACTTCACATCCCCAGGCTCTACCCCCAAACCTCCCGGAAGCCAGAGTTAGCAGCGTTCAGGACAAGGTAATTTTTCCTGTTTATAGCTACCCATTTCACTCTTCTCTTTTTCACTGATAGTTTGTAGCTCTCTTTGCATGGGGCACACATGTTTTTTTACATTTTTTTCTAATGCAATTTGTATGGTAATTGTGCATTTAACAATGTACATCATTTACACACATCATATACATCATGTAGATAATACTGATTTATTGAAATACAAATTGAAATACGTTGAAAATGTGTACATTATATGGGGAAACTTGCTGCATGGAAGCAGGGGAAATGAGCAGAAAGAACAAGAATCGTAGACCCTATTTGCACAAGGGAGAAACAGGATGGGTGCGTGGGTGGGGGGAGGAAATTCTAGGTCAGAACAGCAGAGATGAGAAATTCAAAGTCACCCCTCATCCCCACTTGGGTTGCCACCTCTGGTTTGGAATATGAGGGTGGAGCCTGGGGCGAGCAGATCTTGGGGAAGAGAGGGACCTCAGTGGGATATAATGCCATACAGTCCAACTTCAATAGCTGCCATTTTCTCTAATGGAACTGATCTCTCTAGTTGCGGAGATAGGTGTAATTTTGGGAGATCTGCATGCCCCACCTGGAAGTTGGCAACCCTCTACCCCACTCACACACTCACAGTTCTACACATTATATCTGATGGTGGGATCTGCATCTCCCATCATATCTTCCATTGGAGTTTAATGTTCGTAGAACACAAGATCAGCCCTGTTGGATCAGACCAGCGATCCATCTAGTCCCACTACCAGCTTCACACAAGGGCCAACCAAGTTCCCTTGGAAGGGTCAGAAACAAGGCACAGAGGACAAAACCTCTTACTTTGTTGTCTGCCCCCCCCCCCATACTGGTATTCTGCCTCTGAACATGGAGGTTCCATTTAAAAGTCATGGCCAATAGCTGTTGCTGGACCTGTCACCATAAATTAATCCAATCCCCTCTTAGGACCATCTAAACAAGGGACCCCCGCTGCATCCTACAGCAGTAGATTCCATACTCATGTAGTGAATTTCCACATTCCTTTGCTGGTTAGGAAATTCCTAGAGATTTGTGGGGGGGAACCTGCAGAGGGCAGGGTTTAGGGAGGAGAAGGACCTCAGCAGGGTATGATGCCATAGAGTCCATCTTCCAATGCAGCCATTTTCTCTTAACGTCCAGTCAGAGTGGTTTACAAAGTGTGTTGTTATTATCCTCATGACAATCACACTGTGAGGAGGGTGGGACTGAGAGAGCTCTAAGAGAGCTATGACTGACCCAAGGTCACCCAGCTTGCTTCAAGCAGAGGAGTGGGGAATCAAACCTGGCTCTCAAGATTAGAGTCCTGCTGCTCTTAATCACTACACCAAACTGGCTCTCAAAGAGGCAGAGAGGGGATTCAAACCTCAGTCTCCTTGGTCTCAGTTCAACAGTCTACTATCTCACCCTGAGCTCCATCGAGGACAGACCAGGATAAAATGTAAGAATACTAAACAGCAATGGGTTGGCTCAGAAAACCATCTCAGCAGACTGAGAGAGCTCTGAGAGAGCTGTGACTGACCCACGGTCACCCAGCTGGCCTACAAGTCGAGAAGTGGAGAATCAAACCCGGCTCTCCAGATTAGAGTCCTGCCACTCTTAATCACTACACCAAACTGGTTCTCAAAATGGTGGAGGAGGAAAGCAGCATTAATAAGAAGGCACTGCAGAAGGTTTGAGGTTTGGTCTTACCATGAGTCATTTTTAAAAATCCCTCGGGCCCTTAAGCTGGCTCTAGAAAGCATCTCACACATTCTGTCACTGGACCATCAGGCTGTTTTGAATTTGGAGGAAAGCCCTTATATTAGGAAGAGAAGTCCAGACAATACATCTGAAAACGTTTCTGATGGCTGATCATGCCAGGGCTGTCCAATTCTTTTTAGTTAGTTATAACGGAAGGACCGAGGAGTGGTGAGCGGTAATTTCTCCAGGGCAATACGGTTAGATTTGATTTCCCCCTATTTCTTTCTCCTGGGCAACCGGTAACTCTTTAATGAGAGAGAATGAAGGAAACAGCAAAGAGGGATAGGACGCAGCAGAATATTTTGTGCCTAATTAGTTTATCATACGGTTTGGGCCTCAGGACAAAATCCCATAGCAGAGAGTCAATTAAAACGTGACAAAAGTTTACAATGGTAGCCAGAGACAAATCCCTCTGGAGTGAATTTGTGATTGTTTTCATTCATGAGATTCCTTAGGATGATGGACAGTTCTGACTTTGTATTTTTTTGTTGTTGTTGTGGTCTGCTGAAGATAAATTTAAGCAGCTGCTTAGGGAATTTCTAAAGGATGTTAACTTCAGGACCCAAAATTAGAAGCCACAATCCTTGATTCAATGAAGGGATACGTGCACCTAAGCAGGCTTGGGGAGGACTCAAAAAGATAAGCAAAATGCATTAGGCTTCCCCACCTCCATGATATCGGCACCTAGTTAAATCTCATCGGCTATGTAGCATTGTGACATCATCCCATTTACTAGAGGATCCCTGACTGGCTATTCCAGGGAGCATTGCCTTTACTCACAGCTGGATTGAGGGGCCGTTTCCACACAGCTTATTTTATTCTGCAAAATAGTGAAATCTCGCACGAAATCTCACGAGAAGATGCTGTCTTCTCGCGCAATAACACATCTTCTCGCGAGATTTTGTGCAAGATTTCGTTATTTTGCAGAATAAGGTAAGCCGTGTGGAAACGACCCTAGTGTTATCACATAACCAAATCTGATTGGCTACGTACTGTCATGGTGTCCTCCCATTCATTAGGTGATGCCCAATTCGCTGGGATCACCCATGCGATGGAACTGGGATAAGATAGTAATGTGAAAGTGGGAAATGAGACAGCAGCTACGGAAATTGAAGGCAGTAGACAGGATCTGAAAAGCTGACGGTTCTCCCAACTGGGTGTTCTTCTGGGGAAGTATTTCTCCCACCATCAACAAAAATTCTGCTTTCATCTTGGAGTCCGAAACAGTAAAACAATTAGCATGATCCTAGTGTAAGTAAAAACATGTTAATGAGATAGGGTAGGTTGATGTATGCTGTACACAGTATACCTCATTTAATGAATTTCCTCTAAACAGCATCCAAGACAAAACTAGTAACGGGTTGTCCTAAAAAAATGACTAGAGCTGTAGTGTGAGCCTGCTTTGGATCTGTACATTAATTTCATAAAGAATGAAACTAGTACCTGTTACTGAATTTGCTGGCCCATGGATATCTAATATCCTTTTATTTGGGATAAAGTAAATCTTTAGTCCTCAAAGCAGAAAAAATGTGAAGGCATATAGACAGTTACTGATGGAGAATTCCAAAACCAGAGGCAGGGCAGGGCTGTTTCTGGTGAGGGACTGAGGCCTTTTGCACATTTCCAAGTGTGTTTCAGCCAGTCCTTACCTTCAAAAAATCTGAATTCACTGGAAACCTAACTATTGGAGGCAAAATAAATAATGCAAAGTTGCAAATTGATTTAATTTAAATAATTTATTCTGGACACCAAATTTGGTGAGTGCATGAAAGATTGTTGGACTATACACGCAGCCCTGGTGATTGCAAAGGCTATTTTCATTAAACTGTCCTTTTCTAATACTGTACCCCTTGATACTTTGCATCCACATAACATGTCTATGCAAAGTGCCCCGTATATGCTATTGCTACGTAACATGTTTTTCTTTGAGCGCTGACATTTTGCAAGCCCCAGGAGCTCAGGTCAAGCAAAATCTTTAGAAACGGCCTCTACAAAATTGGGTGCAGACATTAAAATGCCGATCGTACAAATGATTGTGAAGACCGAAAAGGCCATCAGGCAAAGGCGGTCCACCACAGAAGCAGCAAACTTCCACTCGTTGCAAATGGCTTCCGCTTCATCCTGGTCTCTGAATCGATTGGCGATGTAGCGGACCTCCTCCAGGATCTTAGCCAGATCCGGATCAGTTTCAGAAGGGTGTCCACTGTGAAGAAGATGGTCCTCGTCTGTCGTGGAGCAAGTCATTCTCCCGCAGATCACCCCGGAATCGGTTGTCGGAGTGCAGTGGACCCCTTCCAGCCCCCGGAATCCAATGTAGAGCATGTTCCCATTACTGGATTGTTGTCCGCTCACGGTGTTCATCTCAACGCTTGATAAGCTACACCGCCTTTTGTGCTGGCACGCCGGACGGACTTTATCCTCCCCAGGTCTTTTCATCCGTAGGAACCAGGCGCACCAGTTGAGAAGGATAATTCTGGTCTGGGAAATAAGAGAATATCTGCTTTTACATACAGCAAGTGTCACAACTTGGGATGAACCTTCTCTCAGACCTGCTTAGCCTAAGCTCATTGCTATCCCCTCTTCCATTTTATCTTCATAAGACAAGCCCCATGAGGAAGGTTGGTATTAGGGAGAAAGTGATGGGCGAAGGTCACACAGCAAGCTTCCATAATGATGATGATGATGATGATATTCATCTGGTAACTGGCCACCCTGCCCCATGGATTTGTTTTAATGTCCTATGGATGTGCAATACGGGTGACGGCCTTAGTAGATTTTAATGATTGCTGTTTCAATTTGCTATCATGTTTTTATTGTATATTTGTATTTATTACATTTTGTGATCCGCTTGAGCCCATGTGAGGGAGAGCAGAATATAAATTCAATCAAATCAAATAAATAATAATAACAATAGCATTTGATTTATATTCCGCCCTTCAACTTAACGCCTACTCAGAGCAGTTTACAAAGTATGTAACATAACAATCACCCTGTGAGGTGGGTGGGGCTGAGAGAGCTCCGAGAAGCTATGACTGACCCAAGGTCACCCAGCTGGCTTCAAGTGGAGGAGTGGGGAATCAAACCCGGCTCTCCAGATTAGAGTTCTTAACCGCTACACCAAAGAGGCGGAGAGGGGATTCAAACCATAGACTCCTTGATCTTAGTTCAACACTCTAACCACTATAAGCTCCATGGAGGATGGACCAGGATAAAACATAACAATTCTGAACATCAATGGATTGGCTCAGAAAAACCATCTCAGCAGACTACCCATTATACCTCACTGCTTATAAAATTTGACAACGCTCCATGTGCAGAGCTTAGTCAGGTCAGCTGTAGGGGTGTGTGGGTGTAATTACAGCATCTGTGCCAAAATGATTTTCCTTCTTTTCCTTATTGATACAACACTTTGGGGGAGGAAAATAGGTCACCTGCCCCTACGGCCAAACTCTGATCTGAGAATTGATACAGAGGAAACAAGCTGTGCTTGGCCCTTACCCACTTTGGCATTTTCCCTCCATCTGGATCATGGTGGTGATATTGCAGAACGATCACAGTGACGACGACGGAAAGGCCAACGATAATCATGGTGCTAGCGAAATATTGAGCTGTAAGAAAAGAAAGTGGACGAGGATATTAAAAAAGAATAGACTCATGTTTTGTTTTATTTTAAGTACTATCTAAATATTTCCTGGGCATGTCCCGCATATTCCCCAGTTACAATGTTTGGGTTGAAAATAGCCATTTCAGTCAGGGGAAAGCATTGATCCTTTTCAGGTTCACTGTTTCTTCCTGGCAGCACTGCTTCACACCACTGATTTTCCTTGACCGCTGCTTCCTTTTTCCTTCCCCGGTTAGCCAATCAGGGATCTCAACCTGAACAAAACAACATGACTGTGGTGCCTAGCTGATCAGAGTTAGCTATGCAATGACATCCCTGGGGCAGGAGAAGTCAGCATAGAGCTCACTCGAGAGATACAGCGATAGCAATATAAATGAACATTTCTCAAGGGATGTCAAATCAACGAAAAAGGAAGCATTTCTTCCTAACATTGTTGAAAATCATTGCAAAATCCTGCAAGTGTGTATGCACTCTGCTATAAATTTTAATGCAGTGTTGGCTCCTGAAAATCGGGATGGCGCAACTCAACAGATATTAAAGCTGCTTTTCCTGAGCGGGAACATCAATTTGTCTAGCCTTATGCTATGTGGTCCATCGTCACAAAATCTTCCAGAATCTGCTCAAAGATCTTCCCTAGCTTTCTACCTGACACACTTTTACACACACACAAACACACATGAAACAGCCTTATACTGAATCAGACCATTCCATTGTTCTGTCAAGATCAGAATTGTCTAGCCTGATGGGCAGTCGTTCTCTGGGGGCTCAGGCAGAGGTTTTTCTTATCCCCTATCGGCTGGTCCTCTTTAACTGGAAATGCCGGGCATTGAACTTGGGACCTTCTGCATGCCAAGCAGACGCTCCACCACTGAGCCCTGGGGTTAAGAACATAAGTTCTATAAGATAATAGGGCACTTGTGAATGCAATCAGATCCAAGGGGGCGTGCAGTTTTATAGAACAGTTTGATGCTTGTATGAGACTCTGAGTCCCGGCAATGGAATTAGCAGCATGTTTATCTGAGGGAGTACAGTGTTTTCCTTTTGTCTCCACTATTTCCCACTTACGGTTTCCCCAGCTGCTGTTTCCTTTTCCATCCCAGCTGAATTCTATGGTTGATCCCAACCTATCAGCGATCACATACTGATTGTCTCCAACCTCTGATTCTAATGATTGCTGGGTTTCTGTTGCTGAAAAGTATTTCCTTTATGGTTGAGAGTTTACTTCATTTTAAAAATTTTCAGTGCTGTACTTGGGCTGCTCAAACTGCACAAAATATCCACTGCCAAACTCGAATTATTGTGCGGCAGAGCTTCCTGTCTGAAACTAAATGAGCAAGTTGAAAAGAAATATCCCCTCCACTTACCTATTAATGGCACCGAATCTGAGGTGGCTGGCATAATTTCTGCAACCAGGAGCATAAAAACGGTGAGAGACAATAAAACTGTTATCCCTGGAAAACAAACAGTGCAGGACAGGATTAGGGCGAAAAGAACTTGGTGCTTGGAAAAGGAGAGAGGAAATATGCAAGAAACGCCTTTGCAAAAATGTATTCTCTTGTTCCTTTGTGTTATTTGGAGCTCAGCTATTTGGAACTCAACTAGATTGACTCAGCAATGGCTGACCTTTGGATGCAAATCCCACTGTTTCTTAAACTGTAAATTGTACCCAAGCGATTGATTGGGGAGACATCTCAGACAGAAGAAGTTTTAACTCTTTCCCTTGAGCTATTTCCCATGTTGCACTTAGGCAAAAAAGGATCAAGTTCATAGGTAATAAGATGGGTGATATTTATTATTATGTAATTATTTATTTGCTTAATACATTTTTATTCTATCCTTCCTCCATGGAGCTCCAGGTGGTGTGTACATTCTTCCCTTCTCCTTTCCATCCTCTCAACAACCTGGAGAAATAGACAGGTGACTGGCCCAAGTTCACCCAGCAAATTTTATGGACAAATGGGGTTTGGAGCCTGGGTTTCCCAGGCAGCTGGTGTAGCGAGGGTTGCCAGGTCCCTATACCCTTCCAATAGAATGGGGGGATCTGGCATTACCTGGTGGTTGTTCCTCTCAGATCTGATGCAATGACATCACTTCCAGGAAGTGACATCATTGTGCTAGCAGCGGGAATGCTCCCACAATTTGCACAGGGCCAGCTCAGCCCATTTGGGGCCAAAATTGGCCCCAGCAATGCTCAGAAACACTCCTGTGGCCGGCACAATGACATCATTTTGGGAAGTGACATTGTCACGCTCCGTCAGGAGTGCACCTGGCATGCCTGCCCAGGTTGCCTGCTTGTAGTGAGTGATCACTGGGTGGTTTGCCACTTCCTGCTGATTGCAAACAATTGGCAGGCAATGGATAAAGCCTTGGAAGATTGCCCCACCACTGGTGAGCAACTGGGAACCTTAGGTGTAGCATGTTATATAAAGATCCTGGGATTGTAATCAATCACAAGCTAACTAAGAATTCAGTTTATTCTAGGTACACACTGAACTAGTCAAATGAAAGGAAAATATGGGAAAGACCTGTTTTTCTGGTCCACAGAGTTGTGTTCTTCAGCCACACAGGCTGCAAAAAAACCCTTCTGAAATCCTTGCAACATTTTGCCAGCCATTTTGATTACAAGAATGGCTGCAGCCAACTTCCAGATACAGCCTGACATAAACTGCTTGGCAAAGAGAGGTCTGGGGGATTGCTTTGGTATAGAGAAATACCTTTGTGAACAACCAACCCTGCCATTTCGTGTTGTATGGCAACCAGTTTCCATAAAGTATTTTTTTTAAAGGCCAACTTTAGAATCCTATCGGTGGCACAAAAATGTCGGAGAGGAATTAAAGTACAATGTTGTTGTCATTGTCACTGGCATCTTCCCATGGAATATTTACTTGGAAAGAACTCGTGAGGTTTTTTTATTTTTTCCGCAGCGTTGCAAAAACTGACCCCTGGCTCTCCGTTTTGCATCGCTCATCACTTGCGCCATGCCAATTTGGAGCGACAAAATGCACCACGGTTTCCAGCTGTGCCCTTTTCACTAAAGGCCCTCCTAATGTCACTTATAAACTTTTTGCCAAAAAGAAGGCTTGACGGAGCAGATACTTAGGTAATGGGAAATTTTGTAGGGGGGGGGGATTCAGTAGTTCTTTTTTAAAAAATGGTTTTTGCAGAATGCTTTGGAAATCTTTCTCTGCCAAACGGCCTTCTAGATTTGGGCAGAAGAGCAAAACTGAAGGTAATGAGCTATGGTGTGACTGGAATTTACGGTGGTGCTAATATTATGAGAGTAAGTGAGAAGTTAATCATAATAAAATACTACCAGATATTATTACCAGGCGTTGTAAGAAATTAATCATTTTAAAAAACAGCCCCTGAGAAAGCTACAAAATCCAGAATGCTTAGGTTGAGATATCCTGCCGTAGCTCCTTCTCCCTAGGATTTTGAGGGACAGTGTTGGACAGTGGTTAGAGTGCTAGCCTTAGCCAAGGGAATCTCCCCCTCAGCAATGGAAGTTTGTGTAGGTGACTTTGGGCCAGTCACATACTGTCAGCCTAATCTATATCAGGGGGTTGTTGTGAGCATAAAATGAAAGAGGGGGAAATTCTGGTCTATAGACTGAGCAGGGGGACATACAAAAATGTAATAAATAAGTGGGCCTATCTCACTTTCCAGGATTATTGGATCAGTGGGGTATTGTGCAGTGGCTACTGTGCTGAACTGGGATATCGGAGCTTTGTGTTCACCACTCTGCCATGAAACTCACTGGGTGACCTTGGGCAAGATAATGATGCACTGAAAGATCTGTCACGGGAGGGTGGGAGGGAGTTAGTTCATAGGGGGAACTTTGCACTACCCAAATCAGGCTGTTTTGTGAACCCATTTGGACCACCTTCCCACGAACTTCTCTCCCCTCAGTCTCTTCTTGAGAATTTCAACTTGTACTTGTCTTTCTGCACTAGGAACTGAGCGGGACATTTAAACTGTTCTTAGACTCGGAATTTACCTAATGAGATTTTCTCCCCTGAGTCTGCCGGGAGCAGGAAAACCAGAAGGGCCAAAGCAGAGATCAGCACGCATGGAATGAGGAGGTTGAGTCCATAATATAGAGTCCTGCGTCGCATCGTCACTGTAAAAGTCACATCCGGATAAGGCTCTTTGCAGCAGTCATAAAACGACTCCGTCCTTTTCCCGGGGACTCCTGTGTGGGCAGGATGGAAGAAAGCAGAGGTTTTTATTCTGGAACAGGATACTGGTATGTTACTGGGCACAGGGCATGGCTGAAGGATGCAGGGCGCTGCCATTTTGCCCAAGTAAGAGTAGGCTGGCTCTGGTTAGTGCCTGAATTGGAGATCTCCTGGGAATTTTAGGAAAGCCACCTTAAGTTCCATGATGAGACAAAAATGAAAATGGTGACAGTAATGAATCTTACCCCCCCCCCCAAGTTTATTTTACCCAGGGTCACTTCCATACGTCCTAATGCCATGCATGGAATGAAGGCATCTTCATGGTGCGATTTCTGACATCATCGTGCCACAAAAACAGAATCATGGTGCAATGATGTCAGAAACTGCACCATGATGCCGTAAGTGTTGCGCGATGTTAGGACGTGTGGAAACGACAGGTGAGATTAGTCAGGGCAAGGGATATGAACCTATCAAGTTGCCTTTAGTCCACCTAGTACAGCATGCTCTGTTCTCATTGACAAAGAAATGTCTTTTCTATCCTCTAATACTTTCTCTTGAAATGCTGGGGACTGGAGAGGCACTGTTATGCCAGATCTGTTTTAACTGGCGATACCAGGAACTAAATCTGGAACATTTAGCATGCTCAACTTGCGCATCACAGGTCCTCCCTTTATGTATTATACCATCTCAACATCTACCCTGAGCAACAGAGATCCCCCCCCAGATATTTTTGAACATAGCATACTGAGAAAGCATATGCTCTACCTCTGAGCTACAAGATTCCTAGCCAAGAGTAGGTCCTTTCAATGGTGGCACTTATGTTCCGTTCCAAATAAAATAAAGATCTTGTCATTTTTATTCCAGCATAAGCTTTTATGGACCAGAATCTGCTTCTTGAAGTGGAATGAGACAGTGGAATGTAGTGGAATGTAGCTGAAGTGGAATGTATCCCAGGCTAGCCCATGCCCATCAAAACTTAGAAGCTAATTAGGGTCGGTGCTGGCTAATACTTGGATGGGACCAAGGAAGTCCAGAATTGCTCTGGAGACGCAGGCAATGGTAAACCAGCTCTGTTAGTCTCTTGCCTTAAAACCCTGTGACTTGATGGTACTTTACACACACACATGAAGAACAAACAAATAGCAGAGCCAAGGGTCCTTGAAATGAAGGAATGAAATTTCACATTGAAATTCAGAATGAAATTTAATGATACAAAAAACGCAGAGATTGTCCGCCAATCGTGTCAAGCTAGTTAACATCCTGTGAGGGGTGGGAATACCCAGATTTTGTTAAAACAGTGAGATAAAAATCCCAAATCCTTGTTCAACCCAAGAGGAGAATTAGTATAAAACCTCGGAAGCTGTTCTTCCTGTCTATATTTTCTGTAGGTGTTTCATTATCAGGTAAAGAAGATTTTCTCATTTCTAAAGGTGTTTGGGGACAATTTCCATGTTTTATTACCACTGCTGTGACAGAACAAGTTTGCAACGCAGATAGGCTGGTTAAAACGGCTAGCCTGTTTGAAAGACTAACATAAGTTACTGGACTAAATTCAAATTCACGCTTATGGGAATTAATAGTTCCTAATGAGAGCAACCTAAAAGAGCATTAGCTGAGATTTTGCTAATCCATCAGGTGCTTCAGGCAAGAACAGCTCCCTTGTCGTCCTAAATCCCTTAGATACTTGGGGAAATCTCCCCTTACGGCATCTTTTCAACGTTTTTAAATGTACTGTTGGTTTTATTCTCCCAAAGTCGTCTGAAAGAACTGGCATCTCCTTTCTGCCTTTCCATGTAGAAGGGCATACGCTCAAGAAAATTACGCTGCCTCATTTATCCTGTAAACACTTTCCCAATTTTTATAATCCAAGAAACCCAGGCTCACCTGGGTGGCCCAGGTTGCATCATGCAGGCAGCAGTGGGGTACGGGACACGGCGGACCCCATGCTTGCAGGCCCACCCAGCTTCTTTGCAGTTTAAACCAGCAAATTGGTTTAAACTTCCCAGCTGTCCAATCAGGGCAGCTGGAAGGCTTGCCAGTGGGCGGGGCCTGGCTCCAGACCTAAGGGATACAGTTTCCCCTCTGATCCAACCGCCGGGGATATAATGCTCATTCAGACCCGCCTCACCTCACTTCGTTCTCGGCTGGCAATTTTTATAATCCAAGAAACAGAAATATACGAGAACCATGTCATGGCATCGTCTGCTTCTAGCTGTGTGCAACCAGTCATGTACAGTAACTAGTAGAGAGATATGACTCCATCTCAAAATATTCATCCAACTGATGCAACATTTAGATGTACACAAGCAAATCTCCTTTGTTAGACTGCAGCAGCCGCGTTTAAGAAGGTGATCCCTTGAGCTTACCTACTAAATCCCATTCGCCATTTGAAATATATCCTGATATATCTGCTTCTTGCATTTGTAGATCCAAAGACCATCCGCCATAAGTCCAGGACCCAAATTTCAATTTACACTTCTGGACATCAAAGGGAAACCAGCGCACATCAATTTCGCAAGAGCTCTTGAATATCCCTGGGTTAAAGTTTAAGACGAAAAGATAGATGGATGATTCACAATAACTCACTTTTGAAAAAATAACAGCACAGAGGAAAAAGCTTCGCCCCTTGACATCTACAATATCTGATCTCTTTGGAAGTGTTTTTACCATACTGAGTTGCAAATAGAGGTATCGATATTGCTGTTCTCTGACCGATAACATTCTGTTATCCAAGTCTTTTGAAAAATTCCAGCGAGAGGATTATTTGCTGCAAAAACAATAGAGTCTTGCGGCTCCCTAAGGTCTATCCAGTTTATCATAGCGAAGCTTTTGTGAGCCAGTGCCCACTCTGTCGGATGCCACAGACACTTGTGCCACCACATATCTGCTAGTCTTTGAAGTGCTACAAGCTTCTCTAGTCTATCTTCCAAGGTTCTTTCCATTCTATGGATGTTACCAAACTTCCTGAATATTCCGATTTGACTGAAAAGTCGGAATTTCTTTTTACAGAGTCTTAGCAGTCATGAAATTGAGGTTTTCTCTTCCTTCACCAAACTGATGGGTTTCGATAGTGAAATTGATATTAAAATTGGCTTAGATACTTTCAAAAACAGAGCCAAAAATTCTGTTAGAATCCAATGAAAGGGGGACTGTCGCTGAGCTTGGAGCCAGAAATGCTGACAGCTAGCAGATATGCCCTCCACTATAACCTGCAATAAAACCAAATGTTTAATAATACTCAGCTCGGCTATTAATAAACCCATAATTTGGTATCTCATTAGAGCAGCAACAAGAGAAAAGTGGCATATGTGTATATCCCCTAATCAGCTCCACCTCTACTTTCATGAAGCAACTTCTGTGGGAAATCTTTCAAAGGTGCTATTGGGCAGATACCAAATGGTTTCACTCAGCATCCAGCTCCAATGTTGGACAAACCACAGAGGGCAAATTGATCATGGATTTGACTCAAGCCTTTTCCATACATCCTTATAGGCACAGCCCACCCATGGAACTCTGGCGTCTTTTCCTCAGGCTTCCTCGTATCTATATTTGCAAAATGTATGCATACTGTTTTGTTTCCGCCTTTTCTGCATGTTTACTGGGAACACAGATTCTCTAGTGTTTTCTTCTGTCGTGGGTTGAGAGAGCAGCTCTTTCCCATTCTTTGGCATATGAGCGCTTGAAGAGTGTTGAAGAATCCTCCCCTCTCTGCCCAGTTCTTCCCCTGAAGTTCTTTCCCTTTCAGTTCAGCCACAGAAAGCTCCTTGCAAAACGAGCTGAATGCAATCGTGCAATTTTTTAAAAAAAATGAAAGGGAAGCGGGCGATTTCAGGCTACGATGACGAAAGTGCCCGACCTCCCCTCCAAAACTGCTTTTGTTTGGAGGCCGTCCTGTGACCTCACAGTGCAAGGTACGCACTTGTGGGGAGTGTGTGTGGAGGATGAGTTGTCAGAGCGGCTCAGCAAAACACACACCGAAAGCGGGAAAAGGGTGGGAATGATGGGCTGTGTGGAAACAGCCTCAGATGTAGACACCCAAATTCAAATTTATTATGGTCCCAGACTAGCAAAAATATTACAGTGGTAAAAGTAGAGCATACAAGTTGGTAAATGAGTAGATCAGTAATAATATTACAGATGTAAACAGTCTGTTTATTCACAGGAAGTTCAACTGGAAAACATGTTCCTACCGAATTTCTCAGCATCTTTTACCATAATATCGATATACTAAAAGTAGGCTCCAATACATTTGCCACATCTATGACATCTGCTTCTTACCTGGGGGGAGATACTGGCAGTAACCTGAAGAGTTCACCAGAACATTGGTGTGGAATGTTGCGTCAAAGCGCTCATCAGCACTGGAATGAAAAACAAATGAAAATGAAGTTATTCTATCTATCTGAAGGGAAAGGAGCCATTATTTTGTTGCCAAGTGCAATGGCTTTCCAGAATTGAGAATCATTTGGAACATCAGATCTACTCTTTAAAAACTCTTTAACACAGTTTCTGTGTCTGTTTTATGGGTGGTTTTAGTGATTCTGGGGCCCTACACAAAAATCCAAGACAGGGCCCCGGAATCACGGCCACCAGTCCCATGGGATCACCTTGAGTTCAAGTAAGGGGCATCCTTTGCCCCAGGAAATGTGGGTGGTCACGCATGGTGGCCAGGACCCAAAGGGTTGAGCAGGAGCACACATGCAGCCTGGGCCCCACCTGAGTCCCAGAGGTGGGTGCGCATGAACATCAACCACCAAGCCAGAAACCCAACAGCCAGAATGGCACACCTACTTCTGGGACTCAGGCAGGGGCCAGGCTGCCATGTGTGCAGTGGGGAGCAGCATTGGGGAGAAGCTGTGGCTCAGCGGTAGAGCATCTGCTTGGCATGCAGAAGTTCCCAGGTTCAATCCTTGAAATCTCCAGTTAAAAGGACCAAGCAGTAGGTGATGTGAAAGACCTCTGCCTGAGACCCTGGAAAGCTGCTGCCAGACTGATTAGACAATATTTTTAAATGTTTTTAAAAAATTATTTTATTTATGTCATTTATAGTCCGCCTTTCTCACTGAGGGCCAAGCTACACATGACGAAAGACACTTGCCTGGCAAGTGGATTGAGTGGAGGGCAAGTGAACAGGGAGAAATACACTTGCCATTCAAGCGTCATTCGTCACTTGTAGCTTGGCCCTCAGACTCAAGGCAGATTACACAGTGTGAGACCAGTACGGTCAGTTTCAAGGATATTTCCATAAACAATGCCATAGGGTAAATATGCACAATTTTACAAAGACATAGCATTAGCAAGGATCCAATCCAGAGATGAAGAAATGCTGAACCAGAACATAAGCAATACTAGGGCTGACATGCATCTGACGAAGAGAGCTGTGGTTCTCGAAAGCTTATGCTACGGTAAAGTTGGTTAGTCTTAAAGGTGCTACTAGACTCTTTTCTATAGGGCTGACATTAGACCACGTGAAGCAAAAGTAGCTCATAGGAGCACATATTTAAGACAACAGTTAGTATGTAAGGCAACATAGTGGTGAAGTCTACGGTCCTTAACTCATTAGCAAAGCATCTGAGACCCTCTCTCCACAATACAAAAGCCTTTTTGAATAATTCAGTTTTGCATCATTTGCGGAAAGCTAGAAGAGTGGGGGCTTTCCTGACCTCCTCAGGCAGGCCGTTCCACAGGGTAGGGGCCACCACAGAGAAAGCCCGTGTACGGGCTGCTGTTGATTTCACCCATATGTAGGGCAGCACCTTCAGGAGACCCAACATGGACTATGATGGATCAGTAGTCTGATTATAAGACAGCTTCATATGTGTTCAAGCCCTACTGGGAGCAGATGAGCAGTGGTCCCAGGGCATCTGGGGCAGCTGCCCTGGGCTCTGGTTGGGAATCTCCAGTTGCTGTTGGCCCTGACCTCCAAAGGAGGAAGAAAGAAGGGGAAGAGCATGCAGGCTGTCACCACAGCCGTCCCCACTGCTGCTCCTGGCTATCCCTCTGCTGTTGTCCCAGCTGTGGAAAGTCTTTCAAGGCTGCATAAAGAGGACTGGGAACAAAAAGAAAACCTTTAAAAAGTAAATAGTGACATTGTTCCAAGTGAGACTAGCCCAAGGCCATAATCTGCCAACTGAAGGCCAATATTCTAAAACACAACAGGGGCACTCAGCTGTCCATCAACTGGGGAAGATTTCAAATTTTGCATCCTATTTTGGTTTCCGTACGTCCTTTTGCAAATAAAATCCATGATTATTTGCATGCTGTCTTCTGGCACCAAATTTTCCCTATACACTGTGTGCATTATTCATATGCCAATAAATCAGCACATATTCTACATATAAACGATGTGTATTGTATGTGCATGTATAAATCCTATGATTAATTCCAGTTAATCTCCAAGCCAACCGGGGGAAATGAAAGATCGAAACGGCTGGCGAAAACAAAAATGAATGGGAAACAATATGAAATGGGGAACGTTTTCTCATCCCTAATGTCAACTGGGCATGCAATTATATTTTTTAAAATTGAAATTACCAAAAAAAGATTTTCAACACGAGTAAATAGAAGAGTCCTGATGAATATCGGTGCACAGAGGAAGATCCACTTTTCAGGCTTCATCCCAACCAATTCAACTTCAGATTAAGAAGAGTTCTGTAATAAGATCTCTTGCAATAACCTGAGTGCATGTCACTAAGGTGATAGGGAGGTCATTAGGAGAAGATAGTTTCCGGTGGGTGGTCATGTTGATCTGTAGTAGAAGAGCAAGATTCCAGTTCTGTTGCACCTTAAAAACCAACTAGATTTCCAAGGTATGAGCTTTTGAGAGTCAAAGCTAAGTTCATCAAAAGGTTCTCTCCAGGGCTTTTTTTCTGGGAAAAGAGGTGGTGGAACTCAGTGGGATGCCCTTGGTGAAAATGATCACATGGCTGGTGGCCCCGCCTCCTGATCTCCACACAGAGGGGAGTTGAGATTGCCCTCCGCGCCGTTCCAGCGGCACGGAGGGCAATCTCAACTCCCCTCTGTCTGGAGATCAGGGGGCGGGGCCACCAGCCATGTGACCATTTTCAAGAGGTTCCGGGACTCTGTTCCCCCACGTTCCCCCTGAAAAAAAAGCCCTGGTTCTCTCCCCCTGCCCTTAATTGATCATTACAGTCTACCGACATCATGGTTAGAAAAGCGTAATGTTTGCTCTGCGGCTTTGGATGCCATCTTCCCCCAAAAGAAACTTTGGAAAGTTGTACATCTTTGAGTGCTCACATATACAAAACCATTTTAGAGGAAAACGGGATTGATTTACGAACAGTTTGCAATAGAACGAAGAGCTAAACTCTAAAGGAATCAAGTTCCCCAGCTGTCGCTCTCTGATTTCTCGAGTTGTGCGCAGAAGGGCTGCCAATGGTTGCGCTTAATATATTTGTCACTTCCTCGGCAAGACTTGCATTTGAAATCAGCAGCCGGAGGAGGCTGCAAGCTACAGCTGTGCCTGCAAGCTGGGAAAGTTGGCTTCTGTGGGACAGCGGGAGATAATTCTCTCGCTCAGCTTTCCTTGAGTTCACAAGAGTTGGGTAGGTACTCCACAATGCCTGGTTTACATGATGGAGGCTTTCCCACCCTTCCAGTGAGTAGGATGGTTGATTGATTGGTTTTGGTTCTGATTGTTTGATTGATTTTGATTGATTTATTCGATTTTCAGCCCTCTCTCCCCGCAAGCAGGCTCAGGGCGGGTTACAATCATAAATAAGGTACAATAGATAAAACCAATAAAATAACATCTCAGTGCAAACATGAAAATCAGCATTCCAGATGGGGCACCCTTCCCCCTTTCCCTGCCCACCATACACAAGGGAAGAAAAGGGTGGTGTGGGTTGGTGAACCTCTAACTCCTCAAGCATGGGGAGGCAGATGGACCATATGCTCCCCCCCCCACTGGCAGGAGACCGGAAGGGAGACTAATTAGATGGATCCAGTGCTGGTCTCAACCATATGCCTGGCAGAACATCTCCGTCTTACAGGCCCGCTGAAAAGATACAAGATCTTGGTGGGCCCGAGTGTCTTCCGAAAGAGAGTTCCGCCAGGTTGGGCCCAGGACAGAAAATGCCCTGGCCCTGGTCGAGGCCAGCCGAGCCTCCCTGGGGCCGTGGACCACCAGTAGGTGTTTACCTGCAGATCTAAGAGCTCTCTGCGGTACATGCAAGGAGAGGTGGTCCCTCAAATATGCTGGCCCCAGTCCATTTAGGACTTTAGGTCAGAACCAGAACCTTGAACCTGATCTGGAATTCCATGGGGAGCCTATGTAGATGCTGCAGAATTGGGGTCACATGTGCCCTGAATGAAATTCCTGTCAGGACACGAGCAGCAGCATTTTGGACCCACTGCAGTTTCTGGGTCAGACCCAAGGGAAGCCCTGCGTAGAGCGAGTTACAATAATCTAATCTGGAGGTGACCATTGCATGGATCACTGTCATTAGGTCATGGGTTGACTCTTCAATGTTCCAGGTAGACCCACTTTATACATGGGATGAGATCTAGAAAGGACCACGCCACTTCAGCCAGCAGGTGGGTGGGCGAGTTCTGTTTTGGATGTTCCTCCATATAAAATAGAAAACGGGCATTGCAGGGATAAAACGTTCATCCCTAATCATTGCTTCTCAAATTGGGGAGGGGGGAAAAACTAAACTAAAGATTAAGTCTATTGGCAGCAAAACTGGGAACAATGGACAGCCCCTGTTCTAGACATTCTCCAATGCGCCAACGTGAATCATCACATTTGCAAGGGAAATAATGCATTATGTGATATTGACATTGAAGAAAACAACTATTCTGGGCATGTACTGATTTTTCTTGTGCCTGGAAAATAGGGAAGGTGGGTAATCCCCCCTTTTGATATATGCACGGCTCAGATCCTGACTTCAGTTGCTTCCGCCAAGAACAATAATCAAGCTTGACAGGCAGACGCAGTTGGCACAACGAACTACGGCGCAGGGTTCATCCCAAACAATTTAACATTAAATGCACTGCAGAGTGGGGAGAGACTCTCGATCTATGTGGTAAGCAAAATGGCTTTGGCAGGCCAGTAGAAGAAGCACTCAGGTGGTTGACAAGAGCCTCGTCTTCTGGGCGGATGGCTAAAGCAATATTATGAGTCAATCCCACCTGCAACAGGCACATTAATCATTCAGTGGACCGATGAGAGGAGGGGTAGCAACTGTAGCTGACATATCAGCTGCTCCATGTGTGTTTAAAACAAAAAGAGAGATGCTCTTGGGGGGGGGGGGTTAATGCAAGCAATCTGGTTTCTCTGTAGTCAGCAGGGATGCATTTAATCAACAGACATATGGCAAAGAGAATTGAGACCTCCACCGGGCACCAAAGCAGTTGTATGGCTGCCATTCATCAAGAACAGCGGGAGAGATCAGAAATCTCTGCTATACAAGCTGACCAAGGAAAAGCATGGCGCAAAGCCAGCGGCCCTGATTGTTTAACCTGTAGAGGCAAGATCTAACACTCTGAGATGCGGGAGATGGAAAGAGGCGAGGCAGCGATCATTGTTTAGGACCTTGGCATGATTCTGTGGGTGGAGAGGCCAACCAACTGCGCCTCTGGTTTTGGAAGCGCAACTCTGTTTCACACCTGCTCTGAAAACTTTATCGAGCCAGTCTGACGTGGAGGACCAAGGGCTGGGTTTGAATGAGGTTGAGGATAAGTGTAATTCCATTCTGGAAAGTTTTGGTGGAGACAAGAAGACATCCGTTCTGCTCCACTGTGGAGTGGATTGTGGAGATGGCATCCTAGCATGGTCCAAGGTGAGCCACAAGCCATTCTAGACTCCACCTTACACATCCCAGTGAAAAGGCCTTTGCGAACAGACACAGAGGGAGATAAGGAAGAAGGTATATACCGGCAGTTGCTCAGGACCGTGGCATTGTTCCTCACTCAGCTGGAGAGGCCCACTAGAAATCTCTCCCATCTTGGAAGCACAGCCCTACATTGTGTAGGGACATTCTAGCATTTGCCCAAAAATCTATGGTTTACCCATAAAGCATTGCCTAATGTGATGATGCCACTTCCTCTTTGCACCAGAAGTGACCTCATGGCGTCAGGGCAATATCAATCGGCTCCCATTTTACCCAGCAACTTCCCCTTGCCATTTAACTGACTGGTGGTGGGCAGACCCAGCTGGGGGTGGGGGGTAGCCCACTGAAGTGGGAGACCTGACCTCACTATTAGATGGAGTATGTTTTGACTCAGAATGAGGTCTAAACGATAACCCCACCATCACTGCAACAGATAGAAGCCACCCTATGGTGTAGTGGTTGGAATGTCAGAAAGGGATCTAAGAGATGCCAGTTGGAATCTCCACTCTGCTGTGGAAGCACGGTGGGTGACCTTGGGCCAGTCACACACCCGAAGCCTTACCTACCTCGCATGGTTGTTGTTAGGCTAAAATTGAGCAGGAGAGAATGTTGCAAGCCACTTTGTACCTCCCCGGGGACAAAAGTGGGGTATAAATGAAGAAAATAAAAAATAGAAAATTTAAAATGTTCCTTGGTGCCCACAGAGTGCCATATCCCAGTAGAAAGCCTTGGAAAGAACTGGCTCGTGTTTTGCCCTGCATGTGCTTGAGTCCGAATTTGTAGCAAGCAGTTCGCCTGATCTTCAACATGTTTTGACTTGCAAGTACACCCTGCTGAGATCAACGGGACATGCTCCTTAGTAAGTACAGTTGGGAATGTAGAACTAATTGCTCATTATGGAAGAACAAGGATGAAAGTGACTCATAATGAAAACCCCTGCTGCTACCTGTGGTGCCGACACTTTTTGCCAAAACTGCCGTGTAAAATAACAGACACGTTTGATCTCCAGCCATTCAAAGTCCATCAAAAAAACTTCAACATACAGGGCAAGCTACTAATAAAACAAGTGTTATGCTGCTATGGAAACTAGTTGAATCGCAAAAGGGAAAGAAGAAGCCCTTTGAAGCTTCTCAAAAAGTCCATATCCAATAAGTTCAGAAGTATATGATGGAGTCGGAGGGAGTGGCCAGTTGCCCTGCTAGAGTCCCTAGATCTCGATCTCAAGGCCTCCCGGGAATCTTCTGTTGTGTCTCATTTCTAACAGCATTTTAAATTGCTGCAAAATTGGGAGCCATTTTTTGGGTTTTTCAAAAGCACAGTTGAGTGTAGTGGTTAGAGCATCAGGCTAGGACTGGCAAAACCCAGGTTTAAATCTCTGCTCATCCGTGATATGTGATTGTTTGACCTGGGGGGGAGGTTGTTCTCTGTCAGCCTCATGCACCTCACAGAGCTGTTGTGAGGATAAAATAAAGAAGGGGAGAAATTTGTACCCTGTCCCCAGCTCCTTAGAGGAAGGGCAGGATAAAGACTAGAGATGGGCATGAACTGCATTACAAGTATCAAACCCCCATGAAAATGGTGATCACGTGATCGTGACCCGGCGGATCGTGATCGTCCACAGTCAACGATCCAGCGGTCGGGAGAGGCCTGGATCGTGGCATTCGGGCACAGTTCGGGAATCCAGACACTCAGGCGCCAGCAATCTATTCCCCTGGCAACAGAGCCAGGGGAATGCCTGAGCTCTGTCTGCTCTCCTTCTGTCGCCCTGGAAACCCAAATGGAAGCCCAGCTTTCCTTGATCAGCAGGGCTTCCTTCCAACCACGGAGCTGCAAAGCAGTTACAAGTTGGGAGAAGACACCCAGGGGAGGGAGGGGGAGGGGGTGTTCTGTAGCCATGGGCACTCCAATCTCATCCCTGCAAACCCTGATAGGCAGCTCTGATGCCGCCACCAAGCGGGCAGACCCCCCACCTCCTCCCCTGCCAGGCCTGGCAGCTGCTGGCATAATCCACCATTCCTGTATCGCTGGGAACAGTGGCGCGCCCTGCTGCGTTTTCCACAATCCACGATCCACGATCCGGGTTCGGGGACAGGAGATGGTTGTTGCTGTTCGAGAATTCGGGAACATGGTCCACACCGAACCACGATCCACTGGTTCGATAATTTTTTTTGGTTCGTGCCCATGTCTAATAAAGACTGTAGAAAAGGAATGTTGAAGGCTTGTCCAAGCTGGGGGACTGAATGCAGCCCTGCCGGCCATGCAAAGTAGCCCCCTCAGTGGTGTTTCTGCATCCTGCCTGTTGGCAGTCAAACCCCTGGGTAGGTCACCCTAGGCAGCAGGCGCCCCTTGGCTGGAGGGTGAGTGTATAAATTCGCGGCCCACCACCCAAATAGTCTGCTGTATTGTGAGCTCATCGTGACCTGGATAGCCCAGGCAAGGCCACCTCATCAGATCTCAAAAGCTAAGCAGGGTTGGATTTGGTTAGTAATTGGAAGGGGGACCTCCAACAAAGACCAGGGTTGCTACGCAGAGGCAAGCAATGGCAAATCACCTTTGTTAGTCTTCTTGCCTTGAAAATCCCAGCAGGGGTCGCCATAAGTCAGAGATGACTTGATGGCACTCTCTTCCACATCGTGAGCACAAGAAGAAGCAATGGGGCGTAGCGTCCCTTAACAGGCTTTTAAATGATGGCAAGTTGTAGTTTCTTTACTTCTAAGAAGCCACTTTCTGGGAGTCAAGGATTCAGGGACTCTAAAATTAACCCCCTTCTCCACTCTATAACAGACTCACCCGTGATGCTCTTCCCTCTACCATCATATCCATAAACTCAGGAAACACTAGTAATAACATGCCCCGTTTTTACTACTACTACCTTCACTAGTGGAAAGACCAGAGGGAATTTTAAAATGATGTCTTCTCTTTTCAGACTGTTCACGCTCAAAAGAGGGTTCTAGTCCCTTGGAAAGTGCCAGCACCCATATATATCAGGCTTGCCTGCAGTGGGCAACTCCCTGCCCTTGGCCATAATCTCCTGCCCTCAAAGAATTAAAGAGTAGAAGAAAAAAATGGCAGGAAAATGGCTTCCATACCGTCGCGGTAAGAATTTCCCCGTATTTCTATGGTTTTTACCATGGAAATTATGGAAAATTCTAGCTTTTTACTCTTTTAAATGGTAGCTCAGGTGGTGAACCCTGTTACTGAGCACTGCTATCTATTTTATACTATTTTTATACTATGTTGTCTTATATTGTTATTTGAACTGTTTTAATATAATTTATATTGTAAAAGTTTTTTATCATACTGTAATCCGCCCTGAGCCTGCTTGTGTGGAGAGGGCGGAATATACATCAAAAATATAAATAAAAATAAATAAATAAAATTCCTAGAGCATTTCCCAGAAATGACATCATATCCTCTCCATTGCCCACTTTCCCCAGGCACCATCCTCAAAATTTCCCAGCATTTGCCGAAGCAGTGATTTGACAGCTCTAACGCTTATTGACTTAGCTAGCTTTGTGGTTTGGGCCAGGGTTTGGATGTAGAGTGTAGGAGCAAGCAAATAGACACATATGCCATAAAACAGGCCCCTTGTTATCTAGCTTGTTTGGGGTAATCTAGTATTCTCCATTTGATCTATCCACTGGGCACTACTTCCTATAGAGGAAAAGAGATGATTATGTCAGATGCTAAGCTTACGGGCAGGGTGCATTTGGCTAGGAAGGCTGCTGTTAACTGCAGCAATCAGAAACAATCCACAGGCTTTAGCAACTGTTTTTCAGCTGAGAATGGTACATGGAATTCCGCAACCGCTGAGGCTGTCAACGGGAATCGGGCGAGTCGAGCCGAACAAGAGGGCGAAAACAAAAATGACAAGTGACCTGGGAATATTCAAACATGCTGTCTAGCTTAATACTTCTCTCTGCTACAGTCACCAAGAAAGCCCTTCTCTCGGGCACATAAATATCAGTTCCCACACATGGATCCAGTGGCCAGCTCTGCAAGATAAATGGGCACGGACAGCCATGAATACAAAACATCATATTCAAGTGGCAATTTGCCAGCAGACGCAGCAGGAGGCCGGGGAACTTCTGAGAGAGGACTGTGAGAGCTCTTTAGCAATTTGCATATTGTTTTATATATAAAAATGATGACACTTTGTAGTTTCTCGGCTCCCCGCAAGCAGCATTCTGAGAGTCAAGGATGTTATGTAGAACACTGGGGCTCTGTACAGAACTCCTGCTTCACTCCCAATTGTAGGGCCATTATTGATGCTCTTTCATCTACCGCTGTACAGATAAACATAGAATACACTTGAAATAATTACATACACTTCTACCACCCTCCACACACCAGTGCTAACATACAGACCAAACTAGATTTCCCTATACACTCTCACGCTTAGTACATTCCATTTGCAAGTCACAAGTGCGACAGCAGGATGGGGTGCAGTTGCCACAATCCTCGCAAAGAATGTGCTTGAAAATCGAGCTCTTTGATCTTGTCCTGCCCATTTTTTTCTCTCTCTCAAATTGCTGGTAGGCTTCAGTTTATGTGCAAGCCCAACTGCTTGCATGCTGCTTTTGCACGTGCAAAAGTTGTCTGTTACTCATCATGTTAGGGGTGCAATTGACAGCTGTTGGTAGAGCATAACTGGAAGTTAATGGATTTCAGGCAAAGTCAGATATGTCCCCAAAGCTGGAGCAGATTGTGGCCATTTCCACACGTCCTTATAGGGACGGCCAACTTGTGGAGCGCTGGCAGCTTTTCCCCATGATTCCAGATGTCTCAGTTTGCAAAACAGTTGCAGGCAGCTTGGTTTCAGTTCTTTTGGCGCCTTTTCTGGGACTGCACTTTCCCTGGTCTTTTCTTTTGCCGTGGGATGACGGAGCGCTTCTTCTGTGTTCTTGGGCATGTGAATGGTTAAAGCGCTCTGGGGAATCGTCCAATCCCAGCCCAGCTCCTCCCCCAAAGCTCTCAGCATGCAATCGCGCATGTGCAGAGGAAAAAAAAACATTTTAAAGGGAAGTGAGTGATGATGACGAAAGTGCCCGATCTCCCCTCCCAAGCTGCAAGGTAAGTGCTTTTGGGGAGTGTGTGTGGAGGCTGAGTTTTTGGAGCGACTCAGCAAAACACACACAAAAAGCAGGCAAGGATGGGAACGGCCGGGTGTGTGGAAATGGCCCAAGTGTTGTTTGAAAACGTGAAGTATTTTATGTGCTGCTTTGGCAACAGGGCCATTAATGGCATTCACCATTCATCCTCACTCTCTGCTGTGGGTGCATGGGCTCAGAATTGTGGGACAACATGCTGTGATGCTCAACATATGCAAAGTATCCCCCAGTGGTCTAGGCAATGCAGTGTCTTCCTCCGTGCATGGGGGAGCACCAGAAATATGACACACACACCCCGTTCTAGTCTACACACGCTTTGAAAACACTGGGCTAGAATTCATCTCCTGGCATTCCTGCTTTGCTATTTTCAGGGTAATTTTTTTAAAATGTATGTTGGGGAGCGTCTAATGTGCTACTCTGGCCATCTCTCCCGCCTTATTATACCATGTGGATTGCTTTCAGATAGATAATAGAGTTGAGAGTGATCACTGCCCTTTGAGACTTCTTCTTAATTTTAAGCAGGGTATTTATCTAAGTCCTACTTTAGATCCTCCAGATGATATTCTTCCTGGGGCTAGAAGAATTAAGTGGTTTGACCAGTTGCTCATGGACTTGGCACAGGTATTGACAAATGATGCACTATTGTCCCGGCGTCAGACTTTATTGCAACCTGGTAGTAACACTATCAAACTTTTTGATGAGATTGTTAGCTCCTTAAAACCCATGATTTCTAACAACAGACCATTAAATTCTTAAAAAACTCGTGGCAGTGGATGGTTTGACCAGGAGTGTAAAATGGCCAAGAAAGAGTTCAGTAACTGTACACGTTTGATTCATTACCGCAAAGATGAAGCATCTGTAACCCAACTCTTACTCCTTAGATCTAAATATAAAAATCTTTACCCTACCCACATCACCTCTCACAGTCAGAAGTGATATAGTCCAGAATTCTTGCAGTTTCCATCTATGGCCCAAAACATTTGTCATTATAAGCATTGTTTGTCACCAAGTTAATTGCTTGTTTTCAACTTTTACAGGAAGTGGCTAGAGGAAAAAAATGTTTTAAATGATTTGCAGAGAAATGGACATTGTAAAGTTCCATTACTGAACCAAAGATGAATTAGTGCATTGTATTATATTCATATACATTTTCATGAGAATGGTTCACCATTTTATAGGTACTAAGACTGCAATCCTAAGTAGAGTTACACCCTTTTGTGCCTGTTAAAGTCAATGAACTTAGAAGGGTGTAAATCTGGGTAGGATTGCACCCATAAGCTTTTTGCATTTTGGGCCACTGTCAGGCCTAGATTTATTTTCCCATTAATAACCACAGAGTTGTTTAATTTGCTCTTTCTTGTTTTTTAATATTCTGACTGCTTGTTTTGGTGAGATATCCACATTTACTTTGGAGCCTGCTCATTTTGCAAAGATTGTGTGAGAGGAGCGGTGATTAACAGAGCATATAAAGTTACATATGCATATTGCTTTAGCTCTTGTCTCTTTTATTTTCATATTATTTCTTACAGTGCTAGCACAAGGCTGTGTAACTTCATTTGCCTTGATCTAACAAAGAACATCATCTTTTATCAAAAGGCTTGTGTGCATGTATTTGGATATGTTTCCAAATGAACAGAACAAGTGAACGAGAAAAGGCCAGGGTTTATCTTCATTTGAACAAGAACAAAGGGAATTAGCACAATTCACGGAAAGCCATTCATTTCCTAATCTTTTGCCTTCATTTGCCATGCATGTTGCCTTTAGTTGCCCACCTTTAATTGCTGTCATATCTGTCTGAAAACCAGGAGGATCCTTAGGGCGAGAGCTACTATTTCTGATAAGAAACTAAAACCAAAGACTCAAAAATGAATCTGAATGCACATCATAAAGCAAGTGTGGGGTAGTGATGAGTAGAGATGGGCACGATCCGCATTACGATTGAAAAAAACCCACAATAATGGCGATCGCATGATCACAATCCAACGGATCATGATCGTCCATGGCCAACAATCCAGCGATCGGAAGAGGCCTGGATCGGGGTGATCGGGCTCGGTTCGGGAAGCCAGACAGGCGCCAGCAATCTATTCCCCTGGCAATGGAGCCAGGGGAAGGCCTGAGCTCTGTTTGCCCTCCTTCTGTTGTCCTGGAAACCCAAATGGAAGCCCAGCTTTCCTTGATCAGCAGGGCTTCCTTCCAACCACGGAGCAGCAAAGCAGTCACAAGTTGGGAGAAGACACCCAGGGGAGGGAGGGGGAAGGGGGTGTTCTGTAGCCATGGTCACTTCAATCTCATCCCTGCAAACCCTGATAGGCAGCTCTGACGGCCAAACACAGACCTCGTTGCCGCCTCCCCATGCCCGCCAGGTCCGGCGGCCACTGCCAACACCCACCTTCCCACATAATACCAGCGTGCTCCGCTTTGGCCTCCACGATCCACGATCCACGATGCACAGCTCGGGAATGGGAGATGATTGGAGCAGATCGTTAATTCGGGATCATCGTAGGCACCGATCTACAATCCGCTGGATCGTTAAAAATTTTTGGATCGTGCCCATCTCTGGTGATGATCCCTGAAAGACCCAGGTTCGAATCCCCACTTTTGCTGATACACTTTTTCCGGATACACACTCTCAGCCTTAGCCTTACTTAACAAGGTTGTTGTGAGAATAAAATGAAGGAGAGGAGAATGGTATAGGCCTCTTCGGGGTCCCCATGGGGGAGAGAGGTATAAACGAATAAGAAACAACAAATAGAACGAAAACAAAATGAAAATGACTGCAAAAGTGAAAATGACACAGGTGCTGAACTCTGCTATTAAAAGGGGGGTGAAATCTTGGGGAACATTTGCCCTCCAAACTTATAGCTGGTTTGCAGCTAGGCGTGTCTGTATAATTTGCAAAATTTTATAATCTCACCTGCGGCTGGACTGGAGCCATTCTGAAAATTGTTTTTTTGTGGGCAGCATTATCAAAGGCTAATGAGATTTCCCAGTTCACAAATGAGATACGTATTTATTAGTCTCTGTTTAAGTCTCTTCAGGCAGCGGCTGCTGTTGCTATTAAAGAAGCGACATTTCTAGGATAGACTTGAATTATATTGAATAAAAAAAAAATTAAGTGCTTTCTTTCACTTCCTCTTTTCTTAATGAAATGTGCCTTTGTAATTAAGGCTGGGATGAAAGCATTATTATAACGGTAATAATATTGTGGCATTAAGGGACAAGTTTGTGCTGTTTTGCACATATCATTTTTAAAACATTATCAGTGCAATCTTAAAGAGAGCTTGTGGTTGCCAGCTCTGGGTTAGGAAATTCCTGGAGATTTCAAGGTGGAGCCTGGAGAAGGTGGGGTTTGGGGAGGGGAGGAGGGGGGCTCAGTAGGGATGTGATGCCGTTGAGCCCACCCTCCAAAGCAGCCATTTTCTCTAGGGGAAATGATCTCTATAGTCTGGAAACCAGAAGAAATTCTGGGGAGATATCCAGATCCCACCTGGAGGTTGGCAACCAGAGCAGCGTCACATCCTTCTATGTCTATTGACATTAATGGATATTAAATAAACAAAATTAATTAAGAGGGGCTCGCTCTTGCAATGTAGAATTGCCCTGCTGTGGTTTGCCCTCTCTTAGGTGCCGGAGTTGTTTATAACGACCTTCGGGAAGAACTGGACTGCTGATGTCCAGTTCTTCCCATTGCCCAAGGAGGAGAAGCGGAGAGCTTGGGTGGGATATAGCACAAAATTTCCACTGGTGCTAGCGCTTTTGTGCAAGCGGAAAGTCTGCAGTAGCTGCTTGCACGAAGTCTGAGTTTTTGTATTCCTACTTGTGCTTCTGTTTGCACGTAATCTGGTGCAACCAATTTCTGGTCCATATAGTTTACGGGGCTGGCCTGGATAGCACAGGCATGCCCAATCTCATCAGATCTCGGAAGCTAAGCAGAGCGGGCCTTGGTTAGTAATTGGATGGGAGACCTCCAATGAAGACCAGAGTTGCGGAGGCAGGCAATGGCAAAACCACCTCTGTTAGTCTCTTGCCTTGAAAACCCCAGCAAGGGTTGCCATAAGGCAGCTATGACTTGACGGCACTCTCCACCACCACCATAGTATATACGGAGGGAAGAAGTAGATGTTGTAAAAGATCTTGCCCAAGCAGAACTTCACTGTTTTTGTTTCCGTTTGCATTTCATTAGATCCAGGCCTTCGTCTGCACCAGATTTGAGAGCTTTTCTGTTGCCTCTCTGTCCCTTTTCTTCCAGCCCATAGAAGAAACATTGAGGTTCTTCCTCCCACCCTCCTGTGTATGCCTACCTGTTATATAGAAGAATATCAGGTTTCCATATCTGGCCATCAGGAAATCGTACGTTCTTCACACCGGGGTAATCAGACATATTCCACTGTAAGTAATAGTCTGTCCAATACTGGCAAAGGAAAAAGAAGTTTAATTTAACTTTCACTAATATTAGCTAGCTCGTTTTTAGAGCACTGTGTAATTTACCCTCCCCTGCATTCCACATTTCTCAAAACAAAATTTTTGCCATTGGGATCCAGTATGGTGAAGGAGTTGGAGCGCACAGCTAAGGAGACCGGGGTTCATAATCCTGCTTTCCTTGAAAACTCACTCTGTGATCTTTGGACACTCCCTCTCTCCCAACCTGGCCTCCCTTGCAAGGTTGTTGTGAGGATAAAATAGAGGAGGGCAAGAGCCATGTCTGCCATTTTGAACTCCTTGGAGTAAAAGCACATTTTTTAAAAATTGTGTTAGCCATAGAGGGGAGTTAACTCTTTGCAAATTTTGTGTTTAGCCTGAGGGGGGGGGGGCGGCTTTCAAAACATTAAAATTGCATTTTTTAAAAAACACTCACTGTACACCATAGTCTGTGGAAGAAATGTCAATGTTTGTGGCCTATAGTTCATGCCGTCTCAAGCATAAAATTGGAATATAGCAGTATTTTTAAAAGACACTGCATTCACTACAATTACATCTCTCTTTAGAGCCATAACAGGTAGTCCTTTTTGAGTAGGAAATGATTAAACTGTAATAACCTATTAGAAGCGAATGAGCCGGATGGCCAAAGGTCTCTCTGCTGATAAGATTCGTGATCAAATTCACTTCTCCAAAGGAACAACGTTGGTCTATTACTAGAAAAAAATGCCTATGGTGACAATCGCACTCCTTTTATATTTCCCTTTCATTGTGGGCTCAAGAAAGAACAGTTTAGGAACAGTTAAAGCTTAAAGGGAGAGCTCTCAATTAACATGACATGTTTTTTTTTTAATTTATTTAAATATTTATACCCCGCCTTTCTCCCCAGTGAGGACACAAAGTGGCTTACACCCTCATTCTCTCCTCCATTCCGCTCCCACAACAACCCTGCAAGGTAGGTTAGGTTGAGAATATGTAAGTGACCCATGGTCACTCAGTAAGCTTCCATGACAGAGTGGGGATTTGAACCTGCGTCGCCCAGACCCAAGTTTCACACTCTAATCTCTATTATTGTTGTTGTTGTTGTTGTTGTTGTTGTTGTTAATAATAATAATATTTATTAGTACAGTCTAGGACCAGCACAGAACATCCAAAACTGTTCCTTTGAATAAAAATAATTACATAATAAATAATAATAATGAATAAACATAAAATTACAGCACATAAAACATAGTTTATACATAATTTACACATAAAATTCTTCGGAAATAGATAATATTCGTTAAAAATCAGACTATACTTCTTACTATATCCTTATGAATTTTACATGCTGCAGCAAGAAATCTACCACAGGGAGCAGTAATCAATGGGTTATCACCTAAACGCAGTTTTCTGGTAAGTTCCAAGTCAGAACAGCCCGAAAACCTACCTAGCAAAGGAAAAATAAACTTTGTTCGGATATCCAAATAGAATTTACAATGGAGCAAAACATGCTCACGAATGAGCTAAATGAATCACATTGACTCTGATGACCTGCAATGTAAGTGTGTGTGTGTGTGTGTGTGTGTGTGTGGTACCCTCAAGTCATAGCTCACTCATGGTGACCCCTGCTGGGGTTTTCAAGGCAAGAGACTAACAGAGGTGGTTTTGCCATTGCCTGCCTCTGCAGCCCTGGTCTTCGTTGGAGGTCTCCCATCCAATTACTAACCAAGGCCCACCCTGCTTAGCTTCTGAGATTTGATGAGATCAAGGTCACCTGGGCTATCCAGGTCAGGGCAACCTGTAACTTGAGGGTGGCCAAATCAGAGTTTACAGTGCTAGCCTAGTGATTATGGCAAATTTCAGAATTCCCTCAGTTCAATCATTCGCAGCCCATTATGTGTCAAGTCCAAAGCACTCAAAGTTTGGGACCAGCCCAAACTTTATTGACAGTTTTCCTCTTTCATTCCCCAGCAAAAATACCCTTCTGGTTTCAGGGACTACTGGCTTAAGACTGGGCTCATGGCCTCCTCCTAAAGGCCCAGATCCTGCTACACCTGATCAAACACATTTAATTTCTGAACAAGACAGGTCCAGCAGCACCTTAAAGACCAAATAGATTTCCAGGGTATGAGCTTTCAAGAGTCAGAGCTCTCTTCATCAGATCTGAAATCAAGTTGATCTTGAAGATGCTCCTGGACCCAAATCTGATGCTTTGACTACAGACCAACACAGCTACCCACCTGACAGAGATGGGCACGAACCAAAATACGAACCAAAGTTTGTCATGAACCAGGCTGGGTTTTTTTAGTTCACAAACCGGCAGTTCGTCAGAGAGCATTTCTGACGAACTTTGACGAACCACTATGATTTTTAGGCCAGTTCATTTGGTTCATTTTTCAGTTTGTCACTGCAGACAGTCTGATGCCAATCAATCAGTTTCCTAGGCAACTGGGAGGATGGGCTTTCTGCAGACCTTCTTCTGCCCTGGAAGTGACATGTTCACAAACTAAACAAACCAGTTCGCAAACCTGGCAATTTCATGCCAGTTCATGGTTTGTGAAACGCGACGAACCATGAACTGCAATGAACCGTTGTTCTCCCAGTTTGTGCCCACTTCTAATCTTTAATTTTTGATAGGATGAAGAAGAATTTTCATTTCCTGTACATGCTGGTCCAAGGCACTAAACCATAGAGTGTCCCAAATGACAACTGCTATACACCCTCGCAGTAGAGTTGCCCACTGGACAGGAGGGAAAAAAATATTGTGTCCCTTTAAGAGAGGCTTTGTGAATGGAAACAGACAGTAGACGTTTTCATTGGCACACAGGTAAACAGCAACTCCTAATACTGGCTGCAGATCAAACTGACATTTAAGGGACAGCTAGAGGGACCCATTTAAAAGTTGGCAACCGTACCTAGCAAGAACACATCACTCTTGTGAAAATTCTACATTGGCTCACTTTTTATTTTCCTCACTTGCATGATTCCTGAGTAGTTTCTTGCAAACTGTAGAGTAAGGAATGGATGAGGGAGGCAGTTGTTGCTCAGGCAACTGTGTGATACTTCCAAACTCACCGTTTGCTTGTTTAAAAGATTGCTCTTACATTATTGGTGCCCTCATCTTGCACTGTATGTGACTTTTTTCCCCTTCTTATTTGGAAATTACAGGTGAATTCCCCGTTCAAGTCAGGAACCAGAGTATTGGATTTTAAAAAAAGTTTCACTTCTGTTTTAAAAAGTTCTAGTCCATTTCAGCTATCAAGGGCACTTGTAGATTAAGTAAAGGGTTAGAGTGACTGGTAGGTTTGCCAGGTGCCTGCCTGTAGCTGGCAAACTAACACCCCCCACCTGTCTGATGCCCATGTTCGATCCAGTGAGCCAAAAGAGAAATTGGAAACTGAGCTCAGACGCTTGCCCGTGTTTTGTGTCATTTTGGCTGCTCTCCCCCATAAAAGGTACAACTAAGCAACAGGTTTGATTGGACTTGAATGAAACAGCTAATTTTGGAGGCGGCAGGCTTTTAGACAATGCATGTCTTCTGAGTTCCCTTTATAGCCATGTCATTTCTCCAGTTATATATTTTTAGAGCAAGTCAGAAATTACTGTTTGGCTCTATGCTACTGAAAGCCCAACCTCTTATCTCACCCCTGCTTGCACGGTTTGCATCAACGAAGGCTGTTTTCTCCCCTTTTTACTTGTGTTAGGGTCTGCTTTTGCAGTTCAGCTCTCTGTTTTCATCACCATTAAACCAGCAAATGATCAAAGCAGTGTTCCCAATGCTTCCTCCAGCTCTACAGATGTCAGTTGCAAGGAGTTGATTTAAATCCGGAAACGTGATTTGTTAGCTGTTGTCTTTTAGCAATACTCTGTCCTTAAATAAACTGCTGGGGTGTTCTAGTCCCGATTTCACAAGCCAAGGAACCATATTTATTTATTTTCCCCTAAAGAACTCATTTTATACTCCCCATATCTTCTTTTTAAAAAACACAATGGTAATAAAACTTGGTCTTCCTAAAGGTCTGTAGATCTTTTTTATTGCTGAACGTAGGACTACATCAAAATGACTCACTTTTCCGAGAACATTTTTGGTTGCATCAAAAATAAATACATTCCCTTTCCTGCCAATTTTGCACATCCTTTGCAAAAAGGTTCTATTAAGATGTCCTCAGATATCCCTCATTTACCCTCAGGCATATCAACACATCACCAAATCTGATTGGTCATGTGATATTGTGATATCATCTCGTTCATAATGGGATTCCTAATGAGGACTGGGATCGAAACCAGAAAAATCAGTTGCTTGAAGAAAGGAGGAATCATGCTGAAGAAATAATGGTGCCAACAAATTTTTAAAGAGGTGATTTACAGTGCAATCCTATGCAGAATTTCTCTAGTCTAAGCCCCTTGATTTCCACCCCAACCAAGTAACAATGGGGACTTCCAACCCAATCAGGGCTTGGGGATTTCCACCCCAAACAAGCAGATGTATTCAACCAAAAACTGAGAGCAGAAGACATTCAGTGCAGACCTACTTTTGAGTCTTGGTTTTAAATCTCACTGGTGGGGACCAAGCTGTAACTCCGAAGCACACAGATTGCACTTGACAGTTTTAATGCTGCAGTAAACAGCTTGCGCTAAACATTCCAAATATGTCATCCTCGTTTTGCGACGACAATCTTTGCATTGCTGGGAGCAATCTATGGACTGCAGCCCCCTTCCTCCCCCTCCAAAAGTGGCATGTGTGGAGAGATGAAAAATCACACACCTCCCATGCTGTCCTAATTCGCGTGTTTATGAATTTGTTTAGGGAGCGTATTTTTTTAAAAAAACACTCAAGTAAAAGCTGTCCAAAAACATCCATCGCAATTAAAAACCCAAAAATAAACACAGTACCACAATCTCCCAACCAGCCTTATAAAAATTAAGAGCTTGTGTGGAGCTTAGAGTGTTGAACTGTTTATTTTCTTTATTTACTCAAGTTGTATCCCTTCTTTTCTCTCTGGTGGGGACCCAAAGCATCTTACATCATTCTCCTCTCCTCCGTCTTTATCCTCACAACAATCTTGTGATGAAGACTAGGATAAGAGAGTTAATTCATTTATGCACCCTGCCTCTCTCCCCAATGAGGACTCAAAGTGGCTCGCATCATTCTCTTCTCCTCCATTTTATCTTCACAATAGCCCTGCGAGGCAGGTTAGGCTGAGAGCAGGTGACTGGCTCAAGGTCACCTAGCAAGCTTCGATGGCAGAGTAGGGATTCAAACCTGAGCCTCCCAGATCCTAGTCGGACATCCTGTTCATTACACCATGCTGGTTCTCTAGCATCTCTTCTGATATCCCACGAAGCTTTTTGAGCCAACCACTCCCTCTTGGCTTTACACTATTCTGTGTTCTCCTATGACTGACACGAGATAATAATAATGATAAATAATAATAACATTCTATTGATATACCGCCCTTCAGGACAACTTGATGTCCACTCAGAGCAGTTTACAAAGCATGTTATCATTATCCCCACAACAAAACACCCTGTGAGGTGGATGGGGCTGAGAGAGCTCTGAGAGAGCTGTGACTGACCCAAGGTCAACCAGCTGGCTTCAAGGGGAGGAGTGGGGAAAACCCGGCTCTCCAGATTAGAGTCCCACGCTCATAACTACTACACCAAACTGGCACCAAGATGGCAGCCCTAGGCAGGGACTTCTCTTTGGCAGCCCCAAAGTTGCCCTCCCAAGGGAGACTGGAACGGCCTCTTCACTGAGATCAGTTAGAGGTGAAACTGTTTGGTACCATTGGGTATTGAGTTTAAGGTTTGGCTGATTTTATTTTTGCTTTTTTAGAAGCTCTTCGGACTGCCTGCCCTGAGATTTCCTTGGGGTGGCTGAGCAACTCCTCCAGTGCAATCCTAAGCAGAGTCATGCCCTTCTAAGCCTATGGACATGAATGCATTTAGAAGGGTATGAGTCAGCATAGGATGGCACAACTGGTTTTCCTAATGCTGATACCCAGTTAATAGAAACATAGACTTGGAAGGAACCCCCAAGGTCATCTAGTCCAACCCCCTTCACCATGCAGGGAATACACAACTATCTCTCCCTCACCTCCCCCACTGATCCTTGCTGTATGCTCAGAGGACAGCAAAAAAACCTCCAGGGATCAGGCCAATCTGTCTTGGAAGAAAATTCCTTCCTGACTCCAAAGTGGCAATTAGAAAGGGCTACGAGAGGCTAGCTCATCTCTTCAGGCCTTCCCTCTCCTGGGAGAGAGGGCATTAAGGGGAAGCACATACATTTTGCCGAAAATTTCCAGTGTAAAGAAATGAAAAAACCAGCATGGAAATAAAGAGCCTTCAGCTCAAAGGAGAAGTGAAATTGGTGGTTGGAAGGTCAAATATGCAGTGCTGAGAAACTGGATATCCCCCAACCTCTGGGGTTTAGATTGTATCATTTTATATTGTTGTCAGTTTACGGAAGGATCTATCTGGTCAGAAAATGGGGAAGTATACAGATGCTTTAAATACATTTTTTAAAAAGCAATTACTGCATCTGGGCGCCAGTTTTTAAGCGCAGGAGAACTTAAAACTCCACTGGACAGCTTTGCTAAGAGAATGTGGATTCAGAAAGAGGGGAAACAGGCTTGCACTGACATCTCTCAAAGGCCAACATGGGTGGTAAATTATATTGCAGAACCACTTCTTTAATTAGCCCATTTTGTGGGCAAAGTTTTTAATTGGTGTCCTAAACATCACCCCCCCCCCACCCCTTCCACTGCTCTTTCTGGATCACTGATGCTTCAATAATTTGTTTCAGAAGCTCTTGCAATAAGGCCAACACCCACACACTGACAAATTGAATTAATATCCCCTTCCAGTGTTTTTTTTGACAAAGGAGGCAGGCCGAGAGAGATTGGTATGCCCACTGTTCAAAAGAATGGCAACAGATCAAACAGAAAATAAACCCCTCCTTCAGGATAACGCTTTCCTCTGAAACAGAAACCATCTGGACAGAATCTCTGAACACTGGCTGTAAGATATGGGATCAGGTCTCAGGTGGGATGTATCTGTCAACTGCATCCTTCTTTCACGTAAAAAAAAATTAGTTTAGGAAAGGATGCAAAGTTTATTAGAATAATTGCTGTTGCGTAGTATGCATACAGGAAGCTGCCTTCTCCATCCTGAGCCAGACACTTGGTCAATCAAAGTCAGTATTGTCTACTCTGACTGGCAGCTGCTCTACAGGTTCTCAGGCAGAGGGCTTTCACATCACGCCCCTCTTGGTCCTTTTAACTGGCATCACCAGAGATTGAACCAGGTAGCTTCTCATGCCAAGCAGATGTTCTACCAACTGTGTGGCCCTTCCTAAGGAAGTCACCCTAGTTTCTGAAGAGGGTGGGATAAAAAATGCACCAAAAGTAGCGTATGCTCTACTTTGTGTTAAGGTTATTTTTGCCCACCTACCCAGCCATCACAATACAGAGACACCTGTGCAGATAGGGAGATTATATGTATTGAAAACTTGCAGACACCTCCTCAATACTAGGCATTAGGACTGGTGCTAAGGAACCAGTTCCATAGCCAGTTGGTGAGAGCCAGTTTGGTGTAGAGGTTAAGAGCGGCAGGACTCTAATGTGGAGAACCAGGTTTGATTCCCCACTCCTCCACTTGATGTCAGCTGAGTGACCTTGGGTCAGTCACAGCTCTCTCAGAGATCTCTCAGCACCACCCACCTCACAGCATGATTGTTGTGGGGATAATAATAGCATACTCTGTAAACCATTCTGAGTGGGCGTTAAGTTGTCCTGAAGGGCGGTATATAAATCGAAAACAATAACGATAACGATAACAATAACGATAACAACAACAACAACAACAACAACAACAACAACAACAAATCAGCTTTCCCATGCTGTTCTGGAATGGCGTGATTATATTTCATGAACTGCTCTTTTTCCATGGATCCGCTCATTATAATCAGCCTATGCACGTTACATTTTTTAAAATCAATTTTTTTCTTTTTACAGTAAGTGCTTTTAATTCTTTGTGTATGTGTGCTACAAACAGATTAATGTTAATACTTCCTTAAGAAAGTATTTGACAAGGTGTATCACGGAAAAGCAGCCGGTATTTGACAGGTAACACCCCAAAGGGGCCATCTCTTGACAATATTCAATTAATGGCTTGCAGTCAAATTTAGTATCTTTTCTTAGCAACTGCCTTCATTCATTTGAACAAGACACAACAGGCCAATATCGAAGCTGGGTTTAAATTTCTGTCGGCCTATAGGGTCACAGGGTCCGTGGTTGATTTTGGAAAACTCACCATGTGTAGCCAAATGTTGGTGGTTAACACCTGATTCTTTTCATCCTGTGAAACGAAAGAAATGGAACAAATCAACGTCTGAATTAAGAAAAAGTAGATCTAACGGCTGTCGCGGAAAGGTGAAGCACTCATTTTTTGTCCGCTATGTTTGTTAAGCGCAGTGTTCAATCTACTCAATGAGTATAACAGTGGTTATAAGAGCAAGATTTGAGATCAAGAAGATTTCCAGGGTATAAGCTTTTATATTTTTTTTTTCCAAAACAAAGCAGGGTACAGAAGAAAGAAGGGAGGGGATAACAGGGTCCAAGGAATGGTAAAATGTTGCACTACAAGGGTTGTTAAAACACAATGTACACAACAACATACCTTCATCAGAGTTCATCAATGTTAAGATGAAGATTGCATCTAATATTCCAGCTTCCGTGTACCTTACTAACCAAATACATTCTTTTTCTACAGAGTGTTCACTTTTAGATCAACTAAAGATCATAACGAGTGGTCTCCACGCACATTCTTACTGCTATATCTTAATATAGTCTAATGCCTCTATACAGATCATTTCTATTTCTTTTAACTATTATACCAAAGTTTCCATATCTTGTGTTCTACCCCATCACTGATATTAAAGCATTTTTCATCTTATCGGATCCTAACCTTATATTCAGTTTAGAACAATATATCAATATACTATCTTATTCAGATTTCTGAAACTAAAACATTTTATGCATTTTCTCCTTTGCAAGTAAAGTAATTCCCCCATTTCTCTTCGACAGGGTATAAGCTTTTGAGAGCCAAGCTCCCTTAGTCAGGTAACAGTAGTTAGAAAGTTGTGTGTCTAAATCAAACCTGCCCTTCTGTATATTCTTGCCATTTTCTCTCTCTTCGCACTGTTTCTCCCCAGATCAAATGTGCTAATTTCCTCTCATGTTTTGCATGTTACTAAATCAACATGCTACTTTACACATACACCAAGCATATGCTGCACATATATGTCACATACAAAGACCACGCCACATGCATAACCCAGTTGCAAATAAGAAGGGAAAGTGGAGCCCCCCAAACCCCATTGATAAAAATATCAAAATATAAAAGGAGACAAAAATAGGGAACATTTCTTAAGCATTGGCATCTGAGCCCCCTGTAAGCAAGCCATTCCCTTTTGTGGACATGGCATCCATAAAAGTTTACTAGAATGGCATCCCCTGACCAATGGAATACTTGTCGATTTCCTTGCCTCTTTCTCTCTTTCATTAGCGAATGCCAACTTTCCAGCCAAACGGTGATTTAAGGACTTGGGTGAATACAGGCTCCCTTTCCCACTAAAGCTTTGCCTTGATGGTGTGCAAAAACAAGCCATTAGTCATAATCAGCACGCGGCTTCCTCGGAGGCTTTCTTAATGGATTCATAAAGGTGCTGCTTGCAACCGTGCAAGCTTCAAGTAATACCTCATCAGCGTTAATGGCAACGCTCTTACTTCCAAGCCACACAAACATTTGTGTAATGCATCGCTGGCTGAATGATCTGCATATTAAAAAAAATTAAAACCTCCTCAAAGAGGGCATAAATCCATGCTGTGAGCGTATGCCCGCTGGAGTCGATGGTAAAAGCTACACTGATTTTCCCCAAGTGGGACCCCAGGCCAGGCTGGAAGAAATGAGCCCAATGGACTTCTCTACATAAGCGCTCTTTAAACGGGGATGTGAGTTTTAAATCAAGCAAAAGCCAAAACTTCCTTACTAGTCGGTTGGGCTGGTGTGACTGCAAGTCCCAATCCCAAACCTATGAATTAAATTAGTTCCTCGCATAGGATCAAAAGCAACCTCTGCTGCCGCAACTTGGTGATGTGGGGTGGAAAGAAAGCCATTTCCACACTTCGATAAAGCTGAGGATGTTTCTTTGGCAGCTGGTAGCTCCCAATGAGTGAACACTCGATCTGTTTGGATGGAAATTGGAGGGTCGGAAATCCCACTCTCGGTCCTGAGCATGTTGCTAGCAAAGCAAACAGAAATCTGACCTTCTGCAGCTGGTTTTGAGGCCTCTAGACAATCAAGCTTCTTTGAAACGTTATTACAGGCATTCTGTCTGCCTATCTAAGCTAGGATGGAGAGAGCATGTCTTGCCCTCATAGGGGTTAGAGAAGCAGGAAGAGAAAAGCCCTGTTCGTAAATTAACACATTCAAAAAGAGCAAGAGTCCAGTAGCACCTATAAGATTAACAAAATGTGTGGTAGCTGTGTACAATGAGTGCATGTAAAATCTGTGTACAGTGTGCATTTGTTTTTGTTTTTTAAAAATGTTGTGAGTAATTATCATTTTACATTCAAGGTACGTACAGCTGGGCATGTGATTGAAATTCCCAACACAGAGCTGGCAACCCTAAACCGCACATTTATCTAGATATTGGCCCCCCACTTTTGTAAAGCTGACTTATGGTGACCCCCTGCTGGCGTTTTCAAGGCAAGAGACTAACAGAGGTGGTTTTGCCATTGCCTGCCTCTGCAACCCGGGTCTTCCTTGGAGGTCTCCCATCCAGTTACTATCCAGGGCCATCCCTGCTTAGCTTCTGAGATCTGATGAGATCAGGCTCACCTGGGTCAAATCCACATTACTCATTCTAAGTCGCATGTTCCCCGCATTCCCCACGCAATCCCGAGTGCCGGTCACATTACCTCATTAAACAGACGCATTTCATTCGCATTTCTCCCAAATATGTGGTCACAGGTTTTCAACGGGAGTTTCATGGTGGCCGTGAACGGGCCAATGCGCAATTTACGTGGTTTTTTTAAAAACCACCCCCCTTCCTGTCTCTTTGGCCGTTCCGAGAGTTCCTATTGGCTGATTCAACTTGCAAGTGCTCCGTAGTCTGCAAAAGACTGTTTTTGACTTCATAGCATTGGATTTATTGATTATGCTGTTGCTGAATCAAATCTGGTAGTTTGAAAAATCATTTTGGGGTGAATCCATCCTCAGAACGGACTCGCGAAACTTCCTTTTTAACTGTTTTTTATTTTTTTTATTTTATATTACTGTAATATCGAAATTATGAAATATTGAAATAATGACACTCCAAGGAAGTGAAACTTCAGTAAAATTCAGGCACTGAACTGTCCTGCGTAGGAAATGCCCATGAAAGCTTCCCACATGCTTCCAAATTCCCCAAAAAGAAACGGGAGAGAGCCATCAGTGCTGTCAGTGGGGGAAAGAGAGGCATCATTATCTTCAATGATGTTTCTTTATAAGGCAAGATCGAAATAACGGAAAAGTGCGCTCAAAAAAATAAAAAAAAATGGGCGGGAAAAAAGGTCCCGCCCAAAAAAGCGGTTTTCGAGCGGCTGTGTGACCAGAGGGACGCGCGAGAAAGACGGATTGGAAGCAGGAATGTGAACGAAGAGGAAAAAATCACGGATTGGAGGCAAACGGAAGATATCCGATAAACATGCGGGTAATGGGTGAATGTGGATTCGACCCTGGACTATCCAGGCCAGGCCAAACATATGTTGGCTCATTCTTATACACATATGTGCAAGATGTACGTACATACATTTACTGTACCTTGTGAACATAGCTAAAGATTTAGCCAGAAGGAAGGAACCCCTAAAGAGCAGCATTCTGGGGAAACAAAGAGGCAGTGGCAGAGCAGGTGGGAGGAAAAATACTAGAAACTGACCTTGCTAGCCTGGCTAGCTATAATCACAGCCGGATCTAGGGGCTGGATCTAGGGGCGCGGGCACCTGGTGCAACCCTTGCCTGGGTATGTGCATGTGTGCGCAGCACCGGCACTGTGTGATGATGTCACTTTCATGACATTATCACGCAGGGCAGGAGGCATGCCCACCTCACACGGCAAGCTGGCCGCCTCAGTGCCTGATGAGCCATGGAGCTGGCAGCGGCAGCTGGTTTGCCGCGTGCACAGGACCTCCCAGTCCTATGCTCAGCTACCTGCGCGGCAAGCCAACTGCCCCAGCATACGCCCTCACTGCCACTGCCAGCTCCGTGGTGCACCGTACACTGTGGCAGCCAGCTGAGCACAGGGCTAGGGGGCCCTCTGCGTGGTTTGCGTGCCCCACTGCCCTGTGCTGCCCGCGTGGTAAGCTGGCCGCCCCAGTGCATGGTGTGCCGTGGAGCTAGCGGTGGCAGCGGCAGCAAGGGCATGCGCTGGGGCAGCTGGCTTGCCACGCGGGTGGCTGAGCGCAGGGCTGGGAGGTCCTGCATGCATGGCAAGCCAGACGCCCCATCGGAAGGGCTGGTAAGGGCCTCCCAAACCTGTGTTCAGCCTCCTGTGCGGCAAGCCGCGGCACGCTCCCAGGTGGCTGGCAGCTGCGGCCGGCACCCCCTCTTTGGTGGCACCGGGGGCAGGCTACCCCCCTGCCCCCCCATCGATCCGGCCCTGGCTATAATGCCCCCTTTTTTGTGCTCTGCACAAATGAACATTGTACGACCCTTCATTGTAGAAACTGGGCCCAGTTCTCCTGGGTTTTTAGTCCATCACTGGGGAATTTTCTCTGCACCAGCTTTCCTCAGCCACTCTGTTCAAAAGCTAAGAACTGAACCAGAAAGAAGGAAGCCAAGACCCCTGATCTGTTTTTCCCATCCTGAAAATTTAACCTGTCTTGTCTAGCAAAGCAGTTCAAGCAAAGAGAAAGCATCTTCCAATAAATGGCTGGTTTCCTCTTGTGCATTTTGTCACTTAGAGAATTCAAAATGCATGAGTGTTTTTGGACATAAAAGCTCCCCTTTGGATTGCTGCACTGGAGATTCCTTCCCTCTCAAACCCCATCTCCCAAGCGGTTGTTACCCAGCCGTAAAAATATCCCCGCATACCAGTGCTCTGAGAGTATGGTTTCTGCAGAACAGAGACTGGATTTTCAGGGCTTATGCTAAAGGTGCTTTGGCAGTTTCTCATCAAGACAAGAGAGAGATTGGCAGGCCTCTGCTTCCAGAAGCTTTGTTCCTCTCTGCTGCCTTTCCAACAGCTTCATTGGGAAACAAAAGGGACTGACTTCAGGTTGTTAGTGTCTCCCACTGAACAATGAGAATGATGGATCCATCTGCAAAATAGCAATCTTTCACATTTACAAGGAAAGGGATATATCATGCCTTTCTGCAGGAAAAACAGAAGTTTCTTAGGAAAATTCCGAAAAATTTCTATCGTTTCGCTTTGTTTTTAGCCACAATTAACAACAAGCAAGTAGATGGAAGAGGAAATTGTTTTCCAAATACTCACTCGTTTTGGTTCCTTTTGCCCCATAGTATCAGCTCCAACTTGTCTCATGACAGCAGATTTGTCTCTTGAGCCAATATTAGGAGCATGCTCTAGGGCAAGGATGTGCAACTGGTTGTTCAGTATCCAGATTGTTAATTGCTGGGGGAAGTGGTGGCTTTGGAGGGCAGATGCTACGGCATTATTCCCTGCTGAGTAAACTCCACCCCCACCCCACCCCACCCCACCCCCACCCTGCTATCCCCAGGGTGCACCCTAAATCTCCAGGAATTTCCCAGCCAAGAGTTGGCAAGCTTATATTCCTCAGGTAACAGTTTTCCCCAGGATAACCTATCCCATAATATTAAAATTGTGCAACCCTGGACACCTTACAATTTCTCTACTGGGTTAATAGTACATCAGATCACAAAGATCTCTGTGCCCCTTTCTTAGGGTTGCCAGCTCCAAGTTGGGGAATTCCTGGAGATCTGAGGGGTGAAACCTGGAGAAATTTGGAGAAAGTGGGGTTTGGGGACAGAAAGACCTTGGCATGGCATAATTCCCCCCCAAAGTAGCCATTTTCTCCAGGTAAACTGATCTCTGTGGCCTGGAGACCAGTTGCAATTCTGGAAGATCTCCAGCCACTACCTGGAGGATAGCAACTCTACCCTTTCTATTTCCAGGTAGTTTGAATTTCCAAAAAATTAGAGGTTGTCCCATCTTTATGAAGGGGTTGGGGTTGGCTGAAGAAGCATTCTAGCTTATCGGTAAGAAAAGGACTTCTTGGGAAAAAGGAGATAGGTGCTTGTTTACCTGTAAGGAGGAAGGTCTACTCCTTTGGATAATAGCTAGCTTTAAATCAAAAAAGAATTATGGGTGAGAGCAGCTGGGGAGAAATGAATGGTCAACCCATTTAGCTGACTAGAGCAGCGTTTAATTGACACGGTTTTTCTTTTCTCCTTTGCCCCAGCTGTTCTTGGAATTGAGCTAACCCTTTCTCCTCCATCTTTCGTTGGTCAAGCGAACCCTTAGAGGTTGAATTGTTGCAGTAATAAGTGAAGTTAATTGCAGTAGCAGGTGAAGACCAAATAACTAAGGAAGAGAAGGTAGTTGACGCTGGGAAGGGAAGCTGTAAATTTCTTTCTACCAGAGCTGATTGCTATGGTGGGGGCAGGGGGCAGTTCTGTAATGTACTGGTCACTAAAGACCCCCGGCATCCTTTCTTTTTCTTGCATCAATTTTATTGAAAGGTTTTTAAAAAGCAGATACAGGTTTTAAAAAAGATAAGTAAAAAAGAACCAAAATGAAAGAAGAAAGAAACAAGAAAGAAACAAAAGGAATATATAGAAAAAACTTTCAATTTTCTCTACGACCAATATTGGCAGGAACAGGCATCGTTTGGGAGGGGAGGGGAGAGGATAAAAAATTCAAGCACGACTGTTTTCCTGAAAGATGTCTGTATGCTTCTCCAGAACCTTTCCACCAAATCCAGTGTAACTAGAAGGGGTGAAACGTTTCCGTACGTAGGCAAGAAACAGAATCCTCTTGTATGTATTAGGGCTGTCGCAAGCAACCTTTCTTTGGAAAATAAACAATTGCAATAGCAAATTTTATTAGTCATTTCCCAGCCAGTTTGGTGTAGTGCTTAAGAGCGCAGGACTCCCATCTGGAGAACCGTGTTTGATTCCCACTCCTCCACTTGAAGCCAGCTGGATGACCTCGGGTCAATCACAGCTCTTCCAGAGCTCTCTCAGCCCCTCCCACCTCATAGAATCATAGAGTTGGATGGGGCCATACAGACCATCTAGTCCAACCCCCTGCCCAGTGCAGGATCAGCCTAAAGCATCTCTGACAAGTATTCATCCAGCCTCTTCTTGAAAACTGCCATAAGGTGATTGTTGTGGGGATAATAATAACATACTTTGTAAACCGCTCTGAGTGGATGTTAAGTCATCCTGAAGGGCAGTATATAAATCCAATGTTGTTGTTGTTGTTGTTACCACTTGTTTTTAGGATCACTGATCTCCACTTGGTCCATTGTCATCATCTGTACCTAGAGTTGCCAACTCCAGTCTGGAAAACTCCTGGAGATTGGGAGGCAGTGCTTGGGGTGGGTGGAGTTTGGGATGCAGAGTGCGAGGCCCCTTCCCAGCACACAGCAATGCTGCTTAAGCCGGGGGCCGTTGATTGCCATCCTGGAAGGATGGAGGCAGCACCACCACCACCCTTTCCAATTAAGGGTTGTCTGGGAGGGCGGAGTTAAGGGGCCTTAGGAGGCCTCTCCGCCCTGCCTAGCTGCAGTTGCAGAATACACGGTACCATGCCATAGAGTCCACCCTCCAAAGCTGCCCTTTCCTCCAAGGGAACTACTCTCTATTGTCTGGAGAACTGCTGTAATTTCAGGAGAACTCCAGGCCCCGCCAAGAAGTTGGAAACCCTATCTGTACTCCCCCCAATCTCTCAGCCTAAAGATGCTTTCCCGCTCCCTCTCCCAGGCTTATTGCAATGCTTAAAAATGCTACTCTGAATTCCTCAGAAGGAAGCTTGGATATAAATGAAATAAATAAGTACCCAAATACATTCCTTATTGCCACTGGCTTGCCAGCCTGCAGAGCAGAGTTCTATAATGAGACCAGTATGTGCCGTTTAATCCCTGTATTAAGGAGCAGAGTTGTTGAAACTGTTTCCTTTCTCACCCCGCAGAGACTTGCTGTTATTTACTTGATTGTTGCGCTATTGAAAACCAGGAGGTTAATCAGTTCATTATCTCATATCTGATTTGTCTCAACGCTTCCAAGGTAATTATTCTACCCTTCATCGGATTTTGCAAGGTTAAATTCCCGGGTGCTTGGCAAAGGTTTGATCCAGGTGCTGGATGATGGACTAGGCACTGGTTATTTTATTTATTGGAAATGAAATAAAATGCGTTCTGCAGTTCTGGTAATCTCAGCCCAGGAATGGCCGTCTACCAATGAGAGCAGCAGTTCTCCAAATAATGCCAACTTCAGAGAACCGATTGTACTTTTTGCCCTACTATCCTTCGTTTCTTTAACCATGGAAAATCGGTGTATTTAGAGTTTCCAAATACTGACCCAATGTGCTTAGCATCAGTCAGGTTGCTGTCTCGGGTGCCTTCAGTCTCTTCTATATGAGCTCACATACCAATTATGTCCAGGAACATAGGAAGGAGTAAACTGTTTTGAAGCGGATTTCTTTGATTTCTAATTGACAGGTTTTTCCCATTGCAGGTCAACTTCTCATTAGAAAGCTTAGATGTATGAAAGATGTCAGGATGTACAAGACACATGCAAATTGCTCTTGTCCCAGCAAAGTTTGGGAAGTAATTGCTGGGAAATCCTTGTGAGAACTTTTGCTAGAAAACTCAAATGACTTTCCTCTGCACAGATGGGTACCCAAAAGGAAATTAATTTAAAACTTGCAAAAGATACCAGCTCTTGTATAAGATCTCTTTAAATTCCTGGCAGCACACCTCATGCCCTTAGGAAAGAAATCCTTAAAAATCATATGTTTCCATTAACTAAGGCTTCTGCACACGTTTTATGTGTTTATTTAGGGCATTTTTAACCCACTGTTCTCCAAAGAAGGACTTAAGGTTTCTCAATGCTCAGGTGTATTGATCCCTGTCCATTTCGGCCACTTATGTCCTGTCTCAGTATTTTTTCTACTCTGTATTGGATTCTTGCTGATGCTATGTCTTTTAAATTTGTATCTATTTACCCTATGGCATTGTTTATGGAAACGTCCTTGATACTGTATTGAAATATACTTGATACGGATTGTACTAACCTCATACTGTGTAATCCGCCTTGAGTCTCAGTGAGAAAGGCGGACTATAAATGACTAGATAGATAGATAGATAGATAGATAGATAGATAGATAGATAGATAGATAGATAGATAGATAGATAGATAGATAGATAGATAGATAGATAGATAGATAGATAGATAGATAGATAGATAGATAGATAGATAGATAGATAGATAGATTAAACCAAGTGGTGAATAGCCACTCAAGAGAGAAGCCCTGATGGAACAGACCAATGATTTGGTCCAGAACTTGGTTTTCCAAAGTGGACAACTGGATCTCCTGCAAAACCCAGAAATTGGGGCACAAAGTCCTCCCCGCATTGTTGGCCATTGGACAACTGGATTTGGGTTCATTTCCTCTGAACGTAAAGGTCCCATTTACCCAACATGGCTAGTTCTCATTGACAGACCTCTTGCCCTGAATTTGCAAAGCCATTAAGCTGAGCATCCGTTACTCCATCTTTTGTTAGTAAATTCCAAACATCAGTTGCATGAGGAAATGTGGCCTTTCTCTGCCAGACACAAAGCACCATGGGCATTTTCTACGATTGAGCCACCCTGACCCCAGAGAGGTGGAAATTCTTCCTGTCATCAACATTTTAGATTCGCACAGAGGGTGGGAAAACTCTCTTTTGAAATGGGCTTCATACCATGACTTGTAAATTATCAATCGGCCAATGCCGTGAAGGTGTCCCTTCCCTATTCATGAAGGTTTTAGGTTAAAATGGAGGAGTGGGTGAAAATGCTTTCTCTTTCTCTTTCTCTCTCTCTGTGGCGAGGGGATTTTATGCAAAGAGACCCACGTGGATTGACTATCGTTGTTCCAAGTTGGGGGGATTGTCTGGTGGTAACCATGTGGGCAGCATCATTTTGGACTCTTAGAGAGGTCTTAACCTAGGATTGTCAACCGGCTGGTAGGGGCTGGCGTTCTCCCAGAATTACAAGACATCTCCAGAGTACAGAGATCAGTTCCCTGGAGAAAATGACACATTCAGAGGGCGGATTCCTACTGACCTCCTTCCACCTTCCCCCAGGCTCTGTCCCCAAATCTCCAGGAATTTCCCATCCTGGAACTGGCAACCCCACCTTAAGCGAGGGAAGTACTAACATACTCGTTCTCTTTCTCTTTGAGTTCCTCTGTAAGCCTTTTTGTTCAATTAGTTTTCGTTGCTGGCATTCCAGAATCCTTTCTTACCTTTATGCCTTTTTACACCATTTTTATGCCATTGATACATCATATCCCATAATAATAAAAATAACAAAAACAACAACATGTGCTTTATATACCACCCTTCAGGACAACTTAAGGCCCACTCAGAGCAGTTTACAAAGTATGTCATTATTATCCCCGCAACAACAAACACCCTGTGAGGGTGAGTGGGGCTGAGAGAGCTCCTAGAAGCTGTGACTGGCTTCAAGTGGAGGAGTGGGGAATCAAACCCGGCTCTCCAGATTAGAGTTCCACGCTCTTAAGTCTTAACCACTACACCAAACTGGATCTCTCAGCATTAATGCAACAAACAAACCCATAGGTGTTGCCAATTTCACCAGTAATGTTCCTTCTGATTTTTGTCAGTACAATCAGCAGCAGAGGGGAAGATGACTGTAATTTCCTTCCTGTCGTATATGTTAGATTTGACTTCTTGACAGTAGTAGCTAGGCCAAGCACTGAAGAAAGTGCCTCCATCTACTAACTCCTTCATTTTCCTTATTATTTTTGTGCAACATTTTTTCCCGCTTTGTCTCAGTAATGAATGACTTACTTCATTTCCTAAGATTTTTGTCCAGAGGCATCAAGTTTATGCTCAAGTTACACTCAAGAGACTTCTGGGACTTCTTTGATTATTTAGGAAAGCCTTTTGCCCAGCTCAGCCTGGGGCAAGGTAAAGTTGTTCATTTCTTTCATATAAGACGATTGCTTCAGGCTTCCAAAGTGACCCCTTAGAAGTCTCAGGTTGCCTATCACCTGTTATAATTAAAGATGGGATTTAAGAAATGGTCCTTGTTAACGGAGTAAATTGCAAACAGAGAGTTTGGCTTCCTTGCAAGTGGATCCAAGGAGAGCATCACCTGGTAAATAACACCCCATTAAGCGTCTGTTAAAGGGAAAGGCCAGCTGGCAACCTGACTTCCCCCCAGGAGCTCAGAGGAAGCGAACCTGGTTCTCCAGACTGTCTTTCTCTGTAAATGGTCATGCATCTGATAAAAGGTTGTTGTCTTTCTCGTGCTAGTCCTATAGAGTTCAACGGGACTTTCTCCGGCATTGTTTCTCAACAATAAGTCTTGTTTGTTATTCCCAAATATGAGTGGATAGGCTTGAGGCCTCATACTGTGCCATACTAAAAAAAAATCCTTGCATGTAGAAAACTAGTGTCTCATGGACTAGTCTTTTCCTTGAACTGCTACATTTCTAAATGTGTTGATTTTTAGAATGGAAGAACATCAAATTATAAGACCCCCACCGGAAATCTGAAATGGTATAAACTCAGACACCACTTCAGTGAGATCTAGGCCTAGCTAGGATTAGAGTTGCCTCCCGCTATGCTTGGAGACCTGCCAGCATCCTTTGTCTGAGCAGCAGAACAAAAAAAAATTAAAAACCAGTGTGTTGTGCACTGAGGCATCACTTCTGGGGAAAACCCAAATAAGACATCACATAAGACATCACATGGCAATTCTTAGAGTGATGTGACATCACTTCCAGTTTTTCCTGGAAGTGACGTCACTGCATGTGTAACACCAGACCCCCAACCCCACCCCATGTCCCTGCCCTCAAAGATCCCACTGGTTGCAAATCATAGCCTGGAAACTCTAGCTAGGATACATTAGACATCTGAAAATGTTAATCTTTCAGCAATTAACTTCCCGGTACTCACCGTCTGTATCCTTGAAAACTGTGGGTGGTTATTAATCTTGATGGCAAATTTATTTAAGTAACTTTTAAAAATAATGTACAAATAAGTATATGAGACCTTAGTAAAGAAAGTTAATGTGTTTCCTTAATTTATTGGCATGCATTAAGATTGCATTCGAATATGGAAATTTATACCAATGTACTTGTCGTGCAAAGTCAGAGCAGAGATTTTTGGAACGCTTTTCCTTTGGCCTCTGAAATATACTGTTCGGAAGATTTTAAAAGAATTTCACTTAATGTCCGAAGCCTCTACTGATCTTCAGCATTGGAAAGTCTTTTGAATTCTCTCTTCTTACCACGGAGTATGCAGTTGAAGCAAATAAAACCTGACTGCTCAGCTTAATCCTAATGAGATCTTGTTTTTTTAACTGATGCACAACAAATTACCTTTCTTATTAGGCAGTAAAAATAATCAAATAGAATCTGTGGAAAGTATATTTGCAGTTCTAGCCCACAAAAGCTGCCTTCATTTCTGCTCCTTTTTGCATTTTCAGGTCAGAAGATTTTAATCAATTATAGCAATGTGCTGATATGAATGGCGTTTTAAGTTATTCGTTCACTGGGGTTTCCCAAACAGAGACATCAGTATAATAATGTTCAGGCTTCAGATTGTATCTTGGACAGGACTAAGAAATCTATATTGAGTTTCGAAGAAAGTAGTTTATTGAAATAGCTGTATTAGAAGATGGGGTTTACTGGCATTTTACTCCAACAAGACCAAAACCAACAACAGGTAGTATATTGTTATCCATTCCTGCCCTTTCTCTGAGGGTCTCAGGATACTTAATTCCTCATTTTATCCTTACAACAATGCTGTGAGGTAGACAGATAGTGAAATCCTAAACAGATTTACTCCAAGCTAAACTTGATTTCAATGGACTTAGACTGGGGTAACTCTGATTAGGATTTCACTGTAAGAGACGTTGACTAGACAAAGGTAGGGATACCAGACCCCCGGTGGGGGCAGGTGATGCCCCGCCCCACTCCCCACCCCCCGCCCCCACTTACCTAACCAGCAGGGGGCGCACCTTGTGTGTGTGCTCCCCCACAGCACTGCATGCTCCCATGTGCAGCAGCTGCTGGGATTGGGCCTGTTTTGGCCTGGATTGGGGCCACTGCAGAGCGCGGGAGCACTCCTGCACTCCACAGCACTTCAAAACGGACCCATCTGGGCCAAAATCAGGCTCATTTTTAAGGCATTGCAGAGCACAGGAGCACTCCTGCGCTCTGCAGTGCCTCAAAACGGGCCTGATCCATGGCAAAATGGACCCGTTTTCGGGCACTGCAGACCACAGGAGCGCTCCTGCACTCTGCAGTGCCTCAAAATGGGCCTGATCCACGGTAAAATGGGCCCATTTTCAGGCACTACAGAGCACAGGAGCACTCCTGAGCTCTGTAGTGCCTCAAAATGGGCCCAATCCATGGCAAAATGGGCCAGTTTTCAGGCACTGCGGCGTGCAGAAGCTCTCCTCCAGTCCACAGTGCCTCAAAATGGGCCCGTTTCGGCACAGATCGGGCCTGTTTTGAGCCGCTGCGGAGCGTGGGTGCGCTCCCAGGGGTCGTGTGATGACATCACTCCCGAAGTGATGTCATTGTGCTTGTGGGGGGGGTGCGTGTGCACCCCCCCTCCCCCAAGGTGAGTGCCAGGTCCCTATCCCCCCACCGGGAGGTTGAGGGGGCCTGGCAACCCTAGCCCAAGGTCACCCAGCAAGCTTCCATAGCAGAGCGGGAATCCAAACACTCTGTTTCCCATAGTCTGAGACCAAAATGCTAACCAATTCCATACTGGTGGCCATCTTTCAAATACAATTATTAAGATTAATACAGATACAGGTTAGGATGGAATGCCCACATAATCATGTTTTTCTCGTTGTGGGGAGGAAGTTCTTTAGTTTAAACATATTGGATTCAAGGAATATTGTTGAACAGACATCTAGTCAGAAGTTAAGAAGGGAGTCATGGATTTATCAGAAAATAAAAGCAAATAAACTGATGGACCATGAAAAGTTTAACAGCCTTATAAACAATTGAAATTTAGCTAATTTGCATAATTTATGCCGGTCTTGTTAGTCAGAAGCCCTGCCCAAAATTGCCAAAAATCACTTCCAGTCATTTCTCTGGATTCTGAAAATTCAGCCCATACCCTTTCCAAGTAAATCTTTACTTCCATAAAGGCTAAAACCCGGCTTTTTATTTCTAAAAACAGATTTTTTGAAAGCTGAAAGGGTATCAGTGTTCAGAAAATCTCACTCTTGTGCTCTGTTTTTTTTCCCCCTGGATATAAGTCTGTGTGACTAGTGAATTCCCCAAATCTGTGCATGAATCGGGGAGTGTTTTAATGCTGCAAGTCCTAAAATTGTCCTAAACTGCTATTGGAAAACTGTTGTGATCAATTCCAGACAAGTAGAGTGACTGCCCAGGCAGTCAATGATTGGTTGCCTTCCCTCTGTTCATCCATCAATTCTCCATTACCTGTTCTGGCCTAAGTTTCAAGCCTTTTAGTAGCACAATTATCTCATCCATCTGAACAAGGGGTCTGTTTTTTTGGACAGCGATGATGGAAGATTCCCCGGGAATCTTCCTGAGGCATCCCGGCTAAGCAACGCTCGGAAACAGTTCGACACGGAGAACAAACCTATAAAAACAGATAGCTGAGCTGTTCTTGAGATAAACACGTCCCACTGAGCATTGTCCACAACGTTTGGAACGTTGATCGATCAAGTTGCCAGGAGGAACATCCCTTTAAAAATGTACAGAAACAAAACACAGTTGACATCTTTTTCACAAGAGAAAAATCCTCCTGCCGGCACTCTTCTGACAATTATGCATGCCGGAAGGAAGGGAGGGAGGAAGGAAGGAAGGATCTTTATACTGACAACTGAATTCTGAAATGCTAATTTTTGCTTCTGAATTGAAAATGTAGAGCTTAGAAAGTGGAAGCCTTTTTAGGATGTGCATTCCTAAAAAGGCCCGTTCCCTTTCACTAGGGATTGCCCAGTCCACCGGCTGAATTCTGAACCCAGTAAGCTGCATTTTTAAAAACAATATGGGTTATAAATGATCTGAACTGAACCATTTTTGGTAATATCTGGGAGCATTCTGATCCTAACTATTATTCTGACTTGTATCTGTCTGGCTTAGTGTTCAAGACGGGCAGAGGGAGCAAAAGAATGAGGGGAACGTGACTGCAAATGTGGAAGGGACTTTCACACATCAGCAGAGTTTCACACGGTTTGCTCTACTAAAGAGGATTGGACAAACAGTTCTAAGAACGTAAAGGCAGCCCTGCCAGATCACACCAGTGGTCCACCTAGTCCAGCATTCTGTTTCACCCAGTGGCCAATCAGGCCTTAGAGGTCCAACAAAGGGGATAGAGACCAATGCCTTCTCCTTGATGTTGACTAGAGATGGGTATGAACCAGAAAAAAACCGAACCATGTGGTTCATGGTTCATCAAATTTCATGAACCACGGACTTTCATGAACCTGCCCTGGTTCGTGAACCGGTTTGTTTGTTTCATGAAAATGGCACACATCCAGGTCAGAAAATCATCACTTCCGGGCCAGCAGAAGGCCATTTCCAGGCCAGCAGAAGTTCACTTCCGGGTCAGCAGAAGGTTTGCAGGAAGTTTATCCCCTGTTGCCTAGGATTGATTGATTGGCACCTGGCTGTCTGCAGTGACGAACCAAAAAACAAACAAAAATGAACCAGCCTAAAGTTCATGGTGGTTCATCAGAAATGGGATCTGACGAACCGTGGTTCACGAACCACGAACCAGCCTGGTTCGTGCTTAATTTTGGATCGTATTTCAGTTCATGCCCATCTCTAATGTTGACTCTCAGCATTGGGATTTAGAAGGCGATTGTCCAATCAGCCTGCCACAATTGCTACTCTCGTGGTATTGACTCTTGGGCTTACCATTGACTCCAAGTAGGGTTGCTAACTTCCAGGCTTGGAGATCTCCTGGAAAGCCAACTTATCTCCAGACTACAGAGATCAGTTCCCCTGGAGAAAATGGCTGCTTTAGAAGGTGGACTTCAGGCCCTACCTGGAGGTTGACATCCCTCAATAGGATTTATTGAGGGCCCCGTGCTTACATAGCATTTAAAATGACTTGCACAAAGCAATCTGAAGTCACTCACACCCAAATCAGAAAAATGACACACACTGACACACTCTGATGGTTCAGAGTAGAAAGATAAGATTTATGAATATGCATCAATAGCCAGATTAGCTACTTATCTACCTAATAGACCAATAGCCGAATTTTGGGGGAAATGGAAGGATTTATTTGACTAAGGCAGAAATCAACATTAATTAAGTTAACTCAGTATAAAGATAAGAAAATAAAACATAGGGAAATGATTAATAAAAAGTTAATATTATAGTTTGTATAAGTAACTAAGGAGGGGGAAGGAGAGCCATTATATAATTATGTTGAGTTATGTCAAATTTTGAATGTATTTTTCCATTAGTTCATTGTAATTTTAAATGCTGTGCTTGTATAAGTCTTAAACTAATTCCAAATGTACTGTTTATATACGTTTGTATAAGTCTCAATTCAACTTGAAGCGTAAGTTGTATAATCTTTTGATATGCACTTTCTATTTACATGTCTTTTCTTTTAAATAAAATTTCTATTTAAAAAGAAAGAAAAATGACACACACTGGGCTGTGTTTCTATTGCATTCATTGTTTACTTCAAGTTCTGACCAAACTTATTTGGGGACATACATATTTGCTGGCTCCAGTGTTAAATAGGGACACTTGCATCCCAGCCTTGAGAGTCTATTGTGGCAATCCATCATGAGCAATCTTTCTTCGAGGACCCCAGTCATTTTCACAAGGCTTCAGTGAAAACCTCTTTAATCATAGCTGGCACATCACTAAATGCCCACTTAACGTATGTATATGAGAAAGGTGTGTGTTAACTGCTGTACCTTCGGAATTAATGGCGCCTTTGTTCCTGCCTGGGCAATGCAAAGAAAGACCGTGGGTCTCTTGCTTCATTCAACCCTGGTCATTTCTTAATTCATTGCAAATTAGACCTTTGCAATTATGGGCCAAGGAGAAATAAAAGAAACTTTGAGAGCGTGCAACTATTCCTGTGCTGACAAAACAGCTCTTCCTTTAATAATGTATATATTTTTTAAAAAGTCTATCAAAGCGAAGTCCCTTTCCCAAGAATTCTCTCATTTTACATATTTAAAATGGCCTTTGAGACCATTTGTTCAAGCCCCTCCCATCCAGGTACATCAATCATGTTCAACGTCTTATTAGAATAAAAATGAGTCTGCCTGATAACTTTATTTTCAGTAGGAACTTGGGGGGCACAGAGGGTACACGCCCTGAATTTTATTCCCGATATTCTGGCATTTGCATTGTGCCTATAAAACGACAATTTTAAGTTACCGCTTAAAAACTTTTCACCACTTTGCCAGAAGTACTGAGCCTGCCCCTCCCTCTTGCTGTGAAAGGCCTGCCCCTCCAGTAGTTGTTTTAGAAAGCTCTGGGGTTCGTGATCTGGCCTTGTTGGTTTATTCAAGGTATAGAGGATTCAGAGACCGTTGGGACTCTTGGTGTATGGCAAAAGATTCTAGGGTTACCAGCTCCCTGGTTGGACTGGAGGGGTCTCCTGCTCCTGGCCTCTGCCCCCTGCCACCTGGTGTGTGTGGGGGGAGATACAGGAACGGGGCTGGAGATTCCACTCTGAAACCCTCCCATGTTGTATGGGAAATGACTTCATTCTTGGTGTGATGTGGACATGATGGGTTATACCAGGGGCTGATTCAGTAAAAATCTGCCCCAAACAATTATTTGGGGGGGGTCCTTCCCAACAACTCCCCACCCCCAACTTTCATTCCTGGGGGACCTGGGATAGAACTTGTACATCAGAAGAACAGTTCAAGCCTAGCTGGTCTCTTGCCCTTTGGAAGATCCAGAGCGGGGGATGGAAGCTATGGTTGGAAGGGAAATATTGAACAGGCTGCAATAATGGATGTGACATTATACAGGAAATACACCTGCTCCAGTAAGTGTTTTACGGTGCAATCCTAAGCAGAGTTACTCCAGTCTAAGTGCATTGAAATCAATGGACTTAGACTGGAGTAATTCTGCTGAGGATTGCACTGTTAATTACTATTTTATGCGGACAGACAAAATATAAAGCATTTCAGAGTTCATCTTTTGCTTAAAGCAAATAATTGAATACCATTACAGTAGAAATTTGAGTGGAAATCTCGGCACATTATAATCTGTCTTAAGATGTAGATCTTTTTTTAAAAAAACGAATATTACCACCCATTCATTATTTCTATTTAGGCCTTTTCTAGTTGAAGTATCATATAAAATCACCAGTGCATGCCAAAGACAGTTATTTAAATCTATTTAGAATGAGGGAAGTGATTGCGTTTCTAAAGCAATATTGCAGGTTTAGACTTCTCAGTGTGATTCAAGGATATCACACCTAAAATTGCATGAATCTGCATGCTATTTGCATGTTAAGCAAATGTAGATTATATGGAATAAGACCCTTGATTAATGATTTAGCAATCCAGTCTACTGTTCTTACTTGGAAGCAAATTCAGAAGAGTAAATATGTTCTGGATCAGGCCGCAAGTTTGTATGAAATCCTTTGTTGGCATTTAGTTCTGGGCAATTTGTTAAGGATTATTGCCCTGCAATTTACACAATAAGACCCAATAAGCAAACTGATTAAAATAATATGAAGCAGATCCTTCCATAAAATATAATCATAACTGCAAGAAAAATAGTCACATGGATGCCATTAAAGGTACATGAGGAAAGAAAGGATATCAGCCAGTTCACCGTCTATCCACCAGCTCTGAACAGGGAGTCAGTTTTCCACTGATTAGTTTGGCTGTTCACAACATGCCTAAAGCCATCTAATAAGTGCATACCAGAGGTGTGATTCAAACCAGAGATTTCCAGATCTACATCTCCGACTTTGGGACATTACGTATGCTACTTAAAATATCTTATTTGCGTTTCCACATTGGATTTTTAGTTTCTTATTTCACTGATGGTGTTCTATGGTGCCTTGAAGTCTTTAACTGGCTTGACTGCCCATTGGGTAGAATGACATTAGACATTTAGAAAAATGAATAAATATAGAACTCTAAGATGTCTCAGGAAACAGAAATAAGAAGACTCTCTCTCTCTCTCTCTCTCTCTCTCTCTCTCTCTCTCTCTCTCTCTCTCTCTCTCTTTCTCTCTCTGAGTAAAATAACGGAGCAGGAGACAAAGAGAATTTGACCCTCTCCCTTTAATCTACCTACAGAAAGCAAACAATTAAAAGAACAATGCCAATTTGATGGGGTTCTGCTAGGGTTACAGAAAGCAGGAGGCTGCTTATGTTTGATAAGCAGCTTTTATCTATCTTTTGGGTGCCGGTTTCAAAACATGCTTGCTGATTTAACGTCATTTGATTCACTTGTCCAGATTCTTTCCCCCCTTCCTCTTCATTGTGGGAGGGGTATTTTAGTTTTGGAAGAAGCCCATTCTCATCTCAGAGGATGTATAGCATATCCATCTATGCTTTTGCTATTGGGGATGGGTGGGGGAAATGTGCCAAATGAGATAGGGAGGTTGTGGGAAGACTGGGCATAGAATAGAAGTGGGTCAGGGGCAGACACAGGGGCAGACTGGATCTTGGTGCTCCACGGGTCTATATGTACAAAAGGTAGTAAAATCTTAAAAGAAGGATAGCTTTGCAACTGTTTTAGATGGTATCAGAGAGACCTGCTTTTGGTGCTAATTAGAGATGGGCATGAACCAGAAAAAAACCAAACCATGTGGTTCGTGGTTCGCCAAATTTCACGAACCACGAACTTTCACAAACCTGCCCTTGGTTCACGAACCGGTTCGTTTGGTTTGTGAAAACGTCACATCCAGGTCAGCAAATCATCACTTCCAGGTCAGCAGAACATCACTTCTGGGTCAGCAGAAAGTCCTCAGGAAGTCCATCCCCTGTTGCCTAGGAAACTGATTGATTGGCACCAGGCTGCCTGCAGTGACAAACCAAAAAATGAACCAAACGAACCAGCCTAAAAGTTCGTGGCGGTTCATTAGAAATGGGATCTGACGAACCATGGTTCATGAACCACCAACTGGCCTGGTACGTGCTTAATTTTGGTTCATATTTCGGTTCATGCCCGTCTCTAGTGCTAATCAGAGTCCCCACCTGGGGAGACTTGCACTCAATACTCCACTCAGCTATGAAGGCTCACCTTAGACTTCTAGTGAAATCCTAAGCAGAGTTACTCCAGTCTGCTTAGGATTGCACTGTTAGTCAACCTTTCCCAGCCAGGACTGCTACCTGCTCTCTGGGAGCAGAAGATCTCCTGGCCTCCAGCAGGTCTTGCCTGCCAGCACTCCAGGAGAAACAAAATATTTTTAAAATTGCCACGATCAGTGTCGGTGTGGCTTCACTTCTGGGAAAGCTGGAAGGAATTGTTATTCTAATGTAGATGTTTGGAAGAGATTGAGGGTAAAAAAGATTACACTTGGGACTGCTGTTTTCAGCGGCAGTCATGCGTCCTCCTCTGCAATGTCTACTTCCAGCCTAATTGGAAGCAAAGGTGAGAGAGAGTGGGTGGGGAGAGAGCCATTTCTGCGGTTTTCCCTTGCAGTTAAAAGAAAATCCATCCCACAATCTGTCCCTAATGTTTCTTGCTATGAACATCTGTTGAGACAGTTCAGACACAGGGAGGTCTTCGAAAGGCCAGAGGTCCATCTTTAAATAACCATTGTTAATTAACATAGGACTGTGCACATCAGTAACAGATGACAGTTGCATAAAGGGGTGGTGGTGGAACTCTTCATGCCTTCGGATTAGAAATTCTGGCCCTAAGAGGAAATTATTTCAGAGTTCACTTCTTTTAGTTAGAGAGTTCAGATACATAGGTAAATGTTACACTAAAGTTTGAATTTGTGCTCCAAGGTACTTCTGGGGTCTCCCTATCACAGAGGAACTGTGCAGGTTTTCTTTCCACATTCACAAGGACAAACAGGTGGGCCCATTTGGGGCCCAAATTGGCCCACTGCAAAGCGTGAGAGCACTCCCAGGCCTTGTGCAACAGCATCACTTCCAGGAGCGCTGACACTTCCCAGAAGTGATGCCATTGCTCCGCCCCCAGGAGTGCTCCCGCACTTTGCACATGTGTGAAGATGTTGCAAAAGGTGAGTGCTGGGTCTTCCCTTCCACCGGGAGGGTAAGGGGGCGTGGTAATCCTAGCACAGGGGGATGTGCAGTCAAAGTTGGTCAGAGACCAAAATAATGAGTTAGGTAGACCGGTGATCTGACTTATAATAACATTAATAATAACATTCGATTTATATACCACCCTTCAGGACAACTTAATGCCCACTCAGAGCGGTTTACAAAGTATGTCATTATTATCCCCACAACAACACACACCCTGTGAGGTGAGTGGGGCTGAGAGAGCTCTGAGAGAGCTGTGACTGCCCCAAGGTCGCCCAGCTGGCTTCAAGCAGAGGAGTGGGGAATCGAACCCGGCTCTCCAGATTAGAGTCTCGCGCTCTTAACCACTACACCAAACCGGCTCTCATTTTAAGATAATTGTTTATAAACTTGCAATTAATCCTCATGTTTGAAGTAGGGAAGGATTTTTCCTCCTCCAAGGCAACTACCTTACGGCTCATTTTATTGTCTGGGGTTGTTGAAAGATCTTGCTTCCTCTGTGTTCCCTGTGATGCACAGACTGAATTAGGTGGGGTTGAACTCAATGGCATCCAAAAGCGTTTGAAGCCCTGAAATTCCAGGAACGACTCCAGCGGAACAGACAAGAAGCCTTGGCCAATTTTGTGATGTCGGTTGACTTCAAAGGCCGTTTTGCACATTTCAGTGGGTTCCATATGCCAGCCTTCATCGCCGAGAGCAATAACAAATGGCAAAATGCAGAACACACTCTGGGGCTCTTCTGTTCTTAAATAAACCAATAAATCCCCACACTGCATGGAAACTAAACTCTGTATCAATTATGCAACTTACTCCAACACCGCTAACTTTCCTTTTTTGCATGAATCGCCCAGCGGCTGATCAACCAACCACACAAGATGAGGCTTTTCAACACAAGCCTGCGTGCAGACAATCTTAGTCGCCGTAAGTTAAGAACATAAGAACATAAGCAAAGCCATGTTGGATCAGGCCAGTGGCCCATCCAGTCCAACATTCTGTCACACACAGTGGCTAGAAATCCAGTGCCATCTAAAGGACTGTCAGTGAGGCCAGGACACCAGAAGCCCTCCCACTGCCTTCCTTCCAGCACCAAGACAACAGAGCACCACCTCCCCACAAAGAGGGGAGGGTTTTTATTTACTTCTTCATTTTTAAATGATCAGTCCCGACTTTCTCCCACAAAACGGGACCCAAGATACCTTACAGTAAATGACAATCAATGAAAAGGGCATTGTAATTTAAAAACCACTAATGTAATAAAAAATAGGACAGGTCTCAAGCAAGACAGGACACAGAGGAGGGCAGAGATGAGCAGCCCTGGACAGAATATTCTCCCATGCAAGCAGCAGCAAGTTGGGAAGGGGCAATGACTCAGTAGCAGAAGGCCCCGGGTTCAAATGCTGACATATACAGTTCAACAGATCCGGTAGAAAATGACGTGGAAGATCTTTTTCTGCCTAAAAGAGCCAATGTTCCGAATCAGTATAAGGCAACTTCGTGTGTTCATGTGACCTGATAGGAACCTTCACCTTGCCCAACGATTCTTCTTTTTAGCCATCCTGCCATTTAAGGTGGGGGTTCTGAGCCTCTTCAAGATCAGAACTTTGTTGACCCTGGAAGTTCTCCGATTTGTTCTGTTCCATTCAAGACCCGTTAGGGTTTTATCCTCAAGGCTTGAGAACAAGTGGGTGCCACAAAACACATCAGCAGGTGTTACCCACTGGGGGATTCCTAAGCTACGCCAAGTAGAACGTCAGCAAAATCCTGAGATTCTATAGGGCAGAAGCTCCATCCCATAGTCAGGTGTGGTCTTAGTGAAGAGCATCCAAGGCAGCTGTCTGGAACAGGCCAAACCCAACACCCATAGGCTTGCCCCCAATGGAGCGGCCAAAGAACAGGGAAAGCAGCACTGAAGTATGATGTGCTTAATTGTCCCAACTTTGCCTTCTCCACAAGGGCAGACCCTCTCTGCCATTGGGACCAGCCCAGGGGCGTCAATTCCTTTGCCCGTGGCTTTGGGGTCTGCTCCAGAGGCACCCCTGGCCCCAGTGAGTGACTGGCAGGGAGCCTGCTGAGTCCACCCATCCCTCTGTCAATGCAAGAGGTAGGCTAGGACACCCAAAATTCTTGGGCAGGCCCTGCAAAGAAATTATACATGGCTGTCCTGGAAGAATAAACATGAAGCAAGCATGGCACGGCATTGCCCCAAATAATGCACGGATGATTTTTGTTAAAAGGGAAGGAAAGACTTACCACGTCCATAATTTGCATGAGACTGAGACCAAAGGAGACGGTGAGGGGCTGAGAGTCATTGGCCACCGGTCTTTCCAAAGGGTTGTAATTCTTCAGGAGTTCTTTGTAGAGTTTCCTCTGAAATTCTCCTTGCAGGGTCACTGGGAGCATGGAAAGACAGAGAAGATCTTAAGAACAATGGCCCACTGGGTGGCAGGAAAAGAGCTCAAAAATAACTATAAATGTCTATAAAGTGCCGTTAAGTCACAACATAGCGACCTCTGCTGGAGTTTCAAGGCAAGTGAGAAGCAGAGGTGGCTTGCTGTTGCCTTCCTCTGCAGAGCCCTCCTTGGTGGTCTGGCCTCCCATCCAAGTACTGACAGGTCAAATATTTATTGTGAAATCTCCGTTTTTCCAACTTCAAGTAGGATTCTATGGATGGTCAGTAGTAGGGATCCCGCTCCCCACACCCCGCCCCCACTTACCTGAGCAGCAGGGGGGCGCGCATCTTCCTTGAGTGCTCCCTCGCGGCACAGTGCGCTCCCGTGCACCGCAGCCACTGGGATTGGGCCCGTTTTGGCCCAGATCAGGGCCACTGTGGAGTGCAGAAGAGCTCCTGTGCTCTGCAGCACTCAAAATGGGCCTGATCCACGGCAAACCAGGCCCGTTTTCAGCAGCTGCAGAGTGCAAGAGTGCTCCTGCGCTCCACAGTGCCCCAAAATGGGCCCGTTCTGCTGCAGATTGGGCCTGTTTTGAGGCACTGTGGAGCGCAGCGCTCCACAGCGCCCAAAATGGGCCATTTTGGCACGGATTGGGCCTGTTTGAGCTGCTGCGGAGCACAAGAACGCTCCTGCGCTCCGCAGTGCCCAGAACGGGCCCGATCTGTGGCAGAACAGCCCATTTCCAGTGCCATGGAGCGCTGAAAATGGGCCTGCCCAGGGGCCACATGGTGATGTCACTCCTGAACTGACATTATCACGCCTGTGCTCTGTGCACGCACACACCCCTCTTCCCAAAGGTAAGTGCCAGGCCCCTGTCCCCTGCCGGGAGGTTGAGGGAGCCTGGCAACCCTAGTCAGTAGCCATGATGGATACATAGAACCTCAATGTTCAGAAGCAGTGTACCTGGGAAATCAAGTTTTTGCAGGGAAACAGGGTCTCAAAGAGCATCAGGGAAATGGGATGCTGGAATAGATGGACCAGTGGTCTTATCTAGCAAGGTGCTTCCTTCCAACCAAAGATGGCTAGCTTCTAATTGATTGGATGCGGAGCATCAATTTTCCATGTACTTTTTTTTTGTTCACCCAAAACCGAAATGAATCATGCAAAATAGAGCAAATTGTCAGATCTGCCACAAGCAAATATACTTAAGTTCCTGATGTGTGCCAGTTTCAGGATTCTGTTTGAGTTTGGAAATTGAATGTAACATTTTAAAGCACAATATATGTGCTGTTTTAGCCTATCAACAGCTTCCTTCCTAGGCTGCTTCCGAAAAAGTAATCTTTTGAGAGACAAGAATCTAATTCCATTCAGAGTTGTACCTGATGAGATTCAACAGCTTTTACCAGACAAACTATATGGCTCTCCCACACTTTCATATTGCTGCAGCTAAGCATACAATCTAAACCTTCGCAGTAAAGTCCAGAGGGGAAGCTCTGGGGATGGCGCTGCGCGCATTCATCCAAATAATTTGGGCATTACCAGCAAAGAAGGGACTGAGGAGAATGAATGACAAGGTTGGCTGAAGTCAAAATGACCTGCCAAGATCCATTACGCTTCCAAATTCATCTTCCTAATAAATCACCACCAAGTCTTCCCCAAACTTTATTCACAATGGCGTGGGCAATGTGTATACTGCTCCTATAAAATGAAATTTAGCCAGCTCTCAGAGATATGCGTGAAACTGCCTGATACTAGCGTTTTTATGGGGAGGGAAATTTCTTTTTCTGAAGCTCACTTTTGTAGACAGTCATTTCTTCCTCTTATTCTTTTTTTTAAAGGACTTCTCTTTCATTTCTCTTTGAAGAGGAATCAAGGCTCCCTTTTTGAACTTCAATCCTTTGCAGTTGTTTTATGTTACATGCCCCCAAGTGCTTCTCTAACAGATGGACTGCAAGGTTTGGGATCACCTGCCTCTGAGCATCTGCAGAGTGAAATTCTGACATTTGTGTTGCACTTCCCTTCCTGCCCCTCCTCTCTTCAAATTTCTCTTTAGATCAGAAAGGAACTGATTAGAAACTGACGACAAACTCCTAAGAAGAAGAAAAGCGACAGATTGTTGGGTTGCAGGGAGAAATTGGGCAAAGAGGAATTAAGGAAGTTTCTCTTAACTATGCTACCTGATAGCAGCAACTGGTCCATCCAACTGGCAGTGACCCCTTGAGGCCTCATACACAACCAAATCCCAGTCCAGCTATCTGAGAGGAACCAGAAGTGCCTAGAACGTCATGCATGCCCCACAGGGCTTGCTGAACCCTCGTGTCTCTCTGCTGCCTCTCCGAATCCAGCTGCTGTGGCCAACCACCTTGCCTCATGGTAGAACCAGGTGTGCCGTTTATGCTCGGAGAACCTGTCCCCCGAAAAACTTCCTAGCCAATGTAATTAAATCTGCACTCTCTCTCTCTCTCCATGACTCATTCCAAATCCATAAATGTAAAGTCCACAAACTTTTGTGGAAACTAGGAAAAAGGCCCTGTTTTGCTCAGCCTGCCCTTTGCCAAACTAGGAACAAAGTGTCCAAAACAGAAATGTTTTCCACAGGGCCAAGCTACAAGTGACGAATGACACTTGAACGGCAAGTGTACTTCTCCCTGTTCACTTGCCCTCCACTTGTGCTCCACACGATCCACTTGCCGTTCAAGTGTCATTCATCCCTTGTAGCTCGGCCCACAGTCAGCTGTCTGCCAAACTAAGCTTAGCTTATTGCTTTAAGAGTGATAATAGCTTGCACTTCTTGTGTTTGCATCCGCAGGGCTGTATATCTGCACCGTATCATTTCGGACTTCAGGTGTGGAGGAAATAATTTGGAATACTCCTCCTTATAAAAGCCCCTCCCTAAATGTCATAAAGTGGCACATTAAGGTGTAAGATTTAGTGTTGTGTGCTCTTCCTCTCCCCGGCATGCTGGTTTATATGGTGAAGCGTTCAAAAAAATATCACAGGCACGCACATAAATTCCAGATACTGTTCAGGACACAAGCGCAGCAGTTTCCGACCCCATTTCACAGCTCTGAGGCCCCGGCTTGCGCCGGCAGGAAAACAAAGTGGAAGGATGGATTACACCACTGCAGGCTGTCAGCAGGGGGTGCCAGATTTGAGTAGTCCTTTGTACATGCTTGCACGTATGCCTTTTTAAAACCTCCATTTGCGAATGTTTCTTTGCATTAAAAAAAAAACTTCCATTCTAAAGGCAAACCAGCAAAGAGAAACGACTACAAACAAAGGGACGGGGGGAACCTGTGTTTTTAACACAGGGAGCATTCCAAAGTGGAATCTTCCATGAACCTTTACCTGCTCTCTGGAGTAGCACAGTCCATTCTATCAACTACCAGTACCACCATCACCACCCCTAGTTTCTGCTTCCTCATTACCCCATTATTCCCCTGCTTGTGTTACTCAGGCCAAGTGAGAACCAATGTAGCATAGAAGTTAGGATCTTAGAACAGGACCTAGGAGACCCGAGTTCAAGACCCCACTTTGCAATGAAAAGCACTGGGTGGGCAATAACTTTCTCACAGGGCCAAGCTACACATGACGAATGACACTTGAACAGCAAGTATATTTCTCCCTGTTCACTTGCCCTCCACTCAATCCACTTGCCGTTCAAGTGTCATTCGTCACGTGTAGCTTGGCCCTCAGCCTCACCCACTTCCCAGAGTTGCTGTATAGATAAAACCGAAAATACGAGAATGATATTGTATACCTCTTTGAGTCTCCACCGGGTCCCCATGAAGTAAATAAATAAATTAAATGCGCAGAAAGTTTTCAGCAGAATTCTGGAGATGCAGCATATACATTTTCTAAATAATAAGAGATCTCAGCTTTTCACAGAGTGACTTGCCATTTCAGTGTGTTCCATGGTGCCTAAGGATGGGACTCTTGCAATGCACTGAAGTCAATGTGCTCAGAAGAGCATAACTCTACTTAGGACGGCACTGCCAGCCATGTGATTCTTCAAATAACAATGGCAACCAGCTCAGATTGGGCAGAGAGCCAACTTGTAATTATACACTAAATCTTCAGATCTAAAGCCATCCTTTCAACTAGTGTGATTATCAAGTTCTGGCCAAGAGATACCAGGTTGCGCCATGTAAAGATGTGCAGAACATCAGCAGCTAATCAAAGGTCTTCTTAAAGACGGGGTTGCCCTCTCTTACGATTTTGCTGCTAGGTTCTGGGTTTGATTTGACTGTGTTTTTTTTTAAAGGTTTTAACTTTTTCAGTCTAATAGCAGGATGCTGGTCTATGAACCTGAGAGAGAGAAAGAAAAAGAATTTGCAAATGGTTGCATTTGCAATAGAATTTTCCTGCCTTCTTCCCACTGCGTTTCCTGAAATTCCTGGCAAAAAGCCATTCTTGAGGGTCAGGAGACCCTCTCTGGAATTTACGGGGGAGCCATAACTAGGGGGGAACTGGCAGAAATGGAGGGGGGGCTTGCAAGAGCAAAGCTTTCTTCTTTTCATGAAACAGGTTCTCTGGATCCTGCACTGTGTGTTCAAACTTGCCTCCTTCATGAGAAACTTGTATTCCTATGAAGGTCCCACTTCATTCCCACAACAAACCTCGAACGCATGAAGTCACCCTATATTGAGCCCAAACCCTTGGTTTTTTAAGTTAACATCATTGTCTCTGACTGGCAAAAGTTCTCCAGGACCCCACATCGAGGTCTTTCACGTCACCTGCCAATGGAGGTGCCAAAGATCAGACCTGGGGCTTTCTGTATGCCTGATAGATGTTCTGCCACTTAGTCATAGCCCTTCCCCTAACTCCAGGCAGACCACTATGAGCCAAGGTACAAGTGACGCCTGACACAGGTTGGACACTTGTCAGCTTCCCTCAAGTTTTGATGGGAAATGTAGGCGTCCTGGTTTTACAGCTTGGCTCTCCATTACAGCTGCAAGACCAGGATGCCTACATTTCCCATCAAAACTTGAGGGAAGCTGACAAGTGTCCAACCTGTGTCAGGCGTCACTTGTAGCTTGGCTCTATGTCCCCCTCCCTCATTCTTCAAAAGGAAACCTGGGGAAGAGAGAAAGGGGCTTGTCATTGGAGCAAGAACCTTCCCTTTTCTTTTGCAGTTGAGTTGCTCTGCAAAACGTCACATGTAGTGATGTCGTATCTGGCTACAAGCCCACATCAGTTTCCCTGCATGTGATATTAAGAGCGAAGGCCGTGCTTGGCCTTGTAATCATAGATGGATGAGGATCAAAATGTCTGGAACTATTGGGTGAGAATCAGCCCTCCGCTCTGGCCTAAGCAGAGATACTCCCTTCTAACTCCAGATTTAGAAGGGTGAACTCTGCTTAGCATTGCCCTGCCATTCATTCTTGTAACATCAAAGCAAGTCAGTTTATATCGGTCTCATTTCTGGGATAGACCACTGAGTACAAATGAGACACAGTTTCCCATTTGGGGTTCCGCCCTCAGTCCAAATATATGGAGGTGTCCTGCTGGAAAATCCCTTTCCCCCCATTTCTTCCTGTGCTCCACCTTTTGGTTACAGAATAACACAGAAAGCTGCCACCAGCTGAAATGAAGTTTCCTACAAATTTAGGATTTTCAACACCCAACATTTGAATTATGGGTGTCAAACATCAAATTTCTGTTTTTTCGACATTCAACAAGTATCAAACGAGTATTAAAATACACATTAAAGCCAAACAGTGGGTCATATTTCTGAATATAATTGATAAGAACCAGTTATGGGGGTTTTTTTTACTTTGAGGGATACATTAACAAACTTAATTTGTATACGTTTAAATAAGACCAGTGGAACAATGCTAAATTGAATAAGCCCAGTTGCTCTTCTTATGCATTGGGTGCTGATCCAGCCAAACTCTTTTACATCCCCTTGGTTTCAACAAGAGAATTAAAATCTTCCCAATGAGTGGGAAGATTTTCAATGTTTACATTTCATTAGGCCCCCTCAATGGTCATTGAAGGGAAATATAAGAAGATCCCATACGAGGACAGATGCTGCCATTGCTCCATTGGTGAAGTTGAATCGCTTGTTCATATGTTTTTTCACTGTACTTTCCACCAAGTCTATAGGGACAAGTTTATTTCCCCACTCTTAGATAGACCAATTGTAGAGGCAAATAAGGCCTGCCTAGAGAAACTCCTAATTGATGAAAATCCAACGATCTCCAGGCAAATAGCCAAATTCTGTCTCCATTTGGTTAAATTCCATAATAAGAAGTATGGCCATACATAGTCTCTCCTGCTCTTTTTACGATTTTAACTATTTTAATGTCAATATTTTAAATATTAGACTCACTTCTGTTCCTAGAGAACTATATACGTTTTAATGTGTCTTCTAAGATTTTAAATGCTAAATGTATTTTTCAATGTCCTTCTACACTTTTATGCTGGAATTAAGTATTCTATTGACTGTTAAGGATGTATTGCCATTGTAATGGTCTCTGACCGCAAATAAATTCATTCATTCATTCATTCATTCATTCATTCATTCATTCATTAGGCCCTTAAAATTAAATGAGAAATATATGAAATTTTGCAAACAAATTTCAGCTTGGGATGTCCTTCCCCCCTTCACAAGCCCTTTTTGTTCTAATATGGACACATTTCAAGAGAGTTCTAAGAAGAACCGAGATTTCACACCCCACGTTCTGCCTGCAGGAGCCTCCATCAATCCTTAAAGCATCCCTGGCTCTCTGCATTGCTCAGGTAAGCCACTTCTAGCCTTTACCTGGAGAGACTTGTTTATTAAGAGCCATGCAGAGTGAGTCCCAAGTAACACATTAAATGCAAAGTTCCTGCCGGAAACCTAAACATCATAAGGAAAAAGAGAACTAGCTAGGGTCTGAGCCCCTCCCAGCAGACACATGGCTAACTGACAGCGGATAGTTTCAGGTAGGTCACCATGTTGGTCTGCAGTAGAACAGCAAGACTGGAGTCAGTCCAGCAGCACCTTAGAGACCAACAAGATTTTTCATGTATAAGCTCTCAAGAGTTAAAGCTTATCTGCAGACTGTCAAAACCAAAAATCTTGTTGATCTCTAAGGTGCCACTGTGCTCAAATCAGCTTATACACCAAAAATCTTGTTGATCTCTAAGGTGCCACTGTGCTCAAATCCTGCTGGCTGTGAACGATCACTGGTAGTGATGGGAAAGCACTCTGTGCATGCTCAGAAGCACTCCCGGCCAGCCTACAACCAGATAATCCCTGCCAATGTCTGAAACCGGTGCTGTAAAAAAACTAGCATTCCAAAAAATCTTAATAGCACATTAGTTTCTGAAACTGACACCTTCTCCTCTGCTCTGCAAACCCTTTCCTTCAAACATAGGCAAGAACCAGTGGTGTGTAGTGGTTAGAGTGTCGGGCTAGGATCTGAGAGACCCAGGTTCAAACACCCACTCTGTACTGAAAGCTCACTGGGGAAACTTGAGCAATCACACACTCCCAGCCTAACCTACCTCACAGGGTTGTTGTGAGGTTAAAATAGAGGAGGACAGAAGCCACTTTGTGTCACCGCTGAGAAGAAAGGTGGAGTAGAAATGAAGTTAGTAAGTAACATGTTTCAGGTAGGTAGCTGTCTTGGTCTGCAGTAGAATAGCAGTATCTGAGTTCAGTGATACTTTAGAGACTAACCACATTTTCCGGGTATAAACTATACAGTGCAATTCTAAGCAGAGTTACTCCCTTCTAAGTCCATGGAAATCAAAGGAAGACGCCCATTGACTTCCATGGACTTAGAAGGGTGTAACACTCCTTAGGATAGGTTCAGGTAGGTAGCCATATCGTTCGGCAGTAGAACCGCAGGATTTGAGTCCGGTGGCACCTTTGAAACCAACAAGATTTTCAGGATATGAGCCTTGGAGAGTCAGAGCTTCAGATAAAGAAACTGGTGGTGGCTACTGGGCAATGGAAAGGGCACTCTGTGCATGCTCAGAAGCACTCCCCTCTCCCTCCCCGCAGCCAGATCCTCCCCCCGCCTCGTGCCCGAAGGCTAGCTGGGAAGAGACTCCCAAGTCTTGGCCTCGCACCCAAGTCCGGCCAGGCCGGCGGCGCGCAGAGAGAGGCGCTCCACTCACCGCGCACGAGTCCCCCGGCGAGGATCAGCACCACGGACAGCTCCCGGAGCCCCATCCCGGGCGGCGCGCCCGAGGCCGGGGAGGGCAGCGGCGCTTCGGCCCCGGCTCGGGGCTCCCGAGTTGGGCTCCAGGAAGGGGGCAGGCGCCGCGGAGCCCCCGGGCTGGGGCTGCCGCTCGTGGTGCCCGCGCCGGGCCGCCGCCGGAGCTCCGCTTCCCCCAGCTCCGCCGCGGCTCCGGAATGCTAATGGCCCGGCTGCGCCTGCCCCCTCCACGTGATGGATTTCCCTCCTTCCGAGTAATCCTCCGGCGAGAGAAGTTGCCAAGAGGCGCCCGGTGCTGCAGCCGCCGGAGAAATGCGGAGCCCGAGCCGAGCTCGGCGGCGCTTTATAGGGGGAGCGCCCAGCCAAGCTCCCCTCCTCCCTTGCCGGGATCCCACCCACCTCTTCGCCTGGGTCGCGCAGCCTCATCCCGGAGAGCTTCTGCAGCAGCGGCGGTGGCGGCAGGGCTTGGCTGGAGCCCAGGAGGCGCGCAGGGGGCCTTACTCCCGCGTAGACGCGCTCCAGGCTCGTCCTGGCGGAGCTGAGCTCAGCTTAGGGGTTAGTCCATTGGAAGCGGTGCGGCTGGCTCTCGGGTCGAGGCGCACAGCAGACCGGGTTGCCGGGGTGCAAAGGGAAAATGCGAAGCGAGCTCGGGAGGTGGATGGTGAAGACGCACGCAGCGAATGCGTGGGGAGTGTCGCAGGGGGCTCCGCGCGGCTGGAAAGGCGCTCTTGCCATGCTCAGAGGCTCAGAGGCACTCTTCTCTCGGGGCAGCTTGCAGCAAATTTGGAAGGCTGAGCTATGCGTTCAATGAGAAAGAGTAGAGGGTTTTTTTTCTTTAAGGACAGTATTTGTCGACCCTGAACTTTGGTTTTACTTTGGCCGAACTCATACAGCAAGAGAACTAACGTAGCAGTTACTCAAATCTAAATGCTTCGATTGCATTGGGGTGGGATTACTGTTTAGGATTGCGCTGTTAAACTACCAATTTGGCACCCCCGCACAAAAAATTTAAGGTGCTACTCTCGAGCGCCTCCGGTGCCAGAAAGTGGTATTGCAACCTGCTGTCTCTCACGCTAAACTGCTGACTCAGCCTCATGTCAGCTGACATAAGAGACCAATGGAATTTCTCCCTGCCCTATAAACTCTTCCAAGCGGGGCTGATTCGTCAAGGCTGAACAAAGTTTGCAAAGGGAGAGAAACACGTGTAAGGAAGGAATTTTTCCCCTGAAACGCTGCAGGTGTTTTGTTGGGCTGGGTTAAAGATAGCTATAGTTCCCGGTCATGTAGCAGAAGGGGGTGTGGCACAGAAGCTGTGAGCAGGGAGGTTGTGGTTCAGCACTTTCAAGAGCTCCCTAATTGATTTAGACAGTCCCCCACCTCAGCTGTAATCATCTATCTGTAATATTATTTAGTCGTTACTTATTTTTTTACTTTGTTCATAGTCTGCCTTTCTCAATGAGGCTCAGGGCGAATTACAAGATGAGAACCAATGCATCAGTCAGCATAAAGTAACCAAAGAATAATGTAGTGTCACAGAATTAGAGAATAAGGGTGAAAAAACAAAACATCTAAGGCAGAGGTATATTGTGAAGGACACCAAAAGCGGATTGCAAGGTGCAGGGCAATGCAGTAAAAAGCAGGTCGTACAATCATCACTGCGGAGGAATAAATGAATGAATGAACTAACAAATAGCTACAGTCTCATGTCAGTTCTGGCCTACCCTGCAGGGCTGACAGAATCACTGTGATGCTACATAGGAAGAGCTTTAAATTCACAAAGGGCTTCATGCGAAGGGTTGTCATCACCTGATTTGAAACTTGCCCCTCTATGTATTCTGAGTGAAGGTTACTCCTAGACCAGAGAACATAATACTTCCCTTCTGGCATACATATGCATGCGGATGCAAATTCAATAGCCGCTTGCCTCTGGCGGAGCAAGACTCATATTAAAAGATGTGCAGCCCGTTGTGAGACCTGCATTGGCTGTCTGGTGACCCTGATTATTAATAATAATAATAACATTCGATTTATATACCACCCTTCAGGACAACTTAACGCCCACTCAGAGCAGTTTACAAAGTATGTCATTATTATCCCCACAACAAAACACCCTGTGAGGTGGGTGGGGCTGAGAGAGCTCTGAGAGAGCTGTGACTAGCCCAAGGTAGGGTTGCCAGCTCCAAGTTGGGGAATTCCTGGAGATCTAAGGGGAGAAACCTGGAGAAAGTGGGGCTTGGGGAGGGAAAGGACCTTGACATGGCATAATTCTATAGAGTCGTCCCCCCCCCCCCCGAAGTAGCCATTTTCTCCAGGTGATCTCTGTGGCCTGGTGACCAGTTGTAAATCTGGGAGATCTCCAGCCACTACCTGGCGGCTGGCAACCCTAGCCCAAGGTCACCCAGCTGGCTTCAAGTGGGAGAGTGGGGAATCAAACCCGGCTCTCCAGATTAGAGTCCCGCGCTCTTTGCCACTACACCAAACTGGCTCTCTGATTAGAAAGCTGGGCAGGGAGATTTGGTTCCCAATGGAGGTGAAGAAAGATTTTATCAGGCATGCGGAGGGGATCTCTAGACTTTGTATCTGCAATGACCTGTCTGGCCAAATTGCCAACTTCCAGTTTATACTTTTCTGCCCCTTCAGCTGGACAGCCCTAAAACATCAGATTTAAGGCCAGAGAGGGAAAGAGGGGGGATTCTGGTATTTAGGGGCCACACTTGAACAAATGCCTGCTGGTTCTAAACATGGAAATACTAGCATATGCTGGAGCTTGTGTGCATGGAGCATTTGGGAAATGGTTCATATCTTTTTGTGAGTTCGGATTATCTTCCCTATATTGAAATGGCACATATGGAAGAGTTTTGCATCAGGGGACACTCAAGCAGATAGTTAGATGAGTGGGTGCTGCATGTGGAAATAGCAGGTGTGACACTTTGGGTTCCCCCTGCTCTAAATTTCTCTGATCTCTATTTAATGCACCTAGATGTACTCCTAATGTCATTCTTAGGCAAGAAGCTGGTTTGCCCAGAGTTGAAATAAAAATCTGGGAACATGTCATCTATTACTGGCTAAGAATTCATCTTGAGCCAAAGGGCTTAATTCCCTTGTTGTTAGCTTCTGACCCTTCTCCTACATGGTGCTCAAAAATAGCTGATAAAATTAAACTGATTGGCTTGGACCCGGTAGCCCTGTTTGATATGGGCCTCAACAAAGCAAAAGCTTTAATCACCCAAAGACTAATTAATATAGAGTCCCAAAATGATGAGGCAATGCTCCCTCTAAGCTATAAGAGCTTTAAAAAAGGACCAAGTTACACTATATCCCCATATCTTTCAAACATTACAAATGAAAGATGTAGATGTTACGACCTGAAATTGTCGTAACATTGAATTCTGCCCACCCCAAAACTCCTTTACCAATGCAGAATTTTAGAATTCATGCAAAGGTTGTCAAATGAAAACCCTTAATGTTATTCCAGAGCGTTTTGAAACAGGTCTCAAACTTTGGGCATTATGTAGCTCTTAATTAATCCGACAGGGGAAGCTTTTGAAATGTTGTCAACTCTCTGATAGTTTAATAGGTAATAAATTAAAACATTCACACAAACCGACAGCGTGGATCTTACTTTCAGCTTGCTGTCAAGCACCGATGTGCGAACAGGCGTCTCCATCTTAGTGAAAGACCTTATGAATCTTTCATTTATATAGATTAGCATCTGTGGGATATTTTACAGTTCACTAAACTGCATGGGACAGTAAAATCACATTTCCAGAGGAATAAACAATTATGTTGTCATCTTAAAGTCATAAATCCAAAGTAATTAATTCCTCAAAGGAAAAAAAAAGGTATAAACATCAGTTGTTTTGAATTGCAAGTGAATGGAGAAAAAGATAAAATTCATTCATTTATTTATTATTTTACTTCATTTATATCCCATATTTCTCTCCAATGGGGGCCCAAAGCAGCTTATACTGCTCTCCTCCATTTTATCCTCACAACAGCCCTGCAAGGTAGGTTAGGCTGAGAGTGTGTGACTGGCCCATGATCACCAAGCAAGCTTTCCTGGCAGAGTAGAGATTCGAACATGAGTTTCTCAGATCCAAATCCAACACTATCGCACACTGGCTACATTTGAATGTACTCCAGCCTTTGGCTGTAGAAATCTCTCGAGAGTTCTCTCATGAAAATCCTCAGTCAGTGGAGGATAATAGCAGTGTGCATTTGTGGGTAATCTACCATGCACACAGTCCAGGGGTGAAAAATAGCCGAAGGATAACTATTTCTCTGGATCCCATTGGCTGCTATGATGTCACAGAGGAGTAAGGAGAAATAGGAATGAGCAGTGCTGGGGAGTTGGAGCTGGAGAACGTAGGGGCTCAGTGCTGAGGCATAGGCTTTGCAGGCACAAAAATTCCATTCCCAGAATCCCTAGTTAAAGAATCTCAAGCAGCAGATGTTAGGAAAGACCTTTCTCTGCCCAAGGCCTTGGAGACTGGCCGACAGCCCAGATGGACAGTGCTGAGCTTGGCCGACTAATTGACTAAAGTTAAGGCTTTCTATGTTCCCCTCTGATAAGACTAAGCCATAGAAGTACGGCCTAAGAGGCATGAATGTTCCAAATGGCCCTTGGTGAAGGCAAACCAGTTTGAGTGGTCTGGAATTTTTGTAACAAGCATACACAACAAAGTTTGCGTGATGTAGGGATGCAATGCCGCCACTTAAGCCACGTTCTCTTGAGTAAATAATATTTGGAATGTAAATGCCAGCGCGCCCAAGATTCTGCCAACCTCTGTGCCCAAAACTTGGTAGCATAGTGGTTAAGTGCCTGGGCTCCAAGCCAGCACTCTGCTAGTTTGAGCCTCAGGACTGCTGTGAGCTCAGCTGGTGGCCTTGGGTAAACCCCTCCTCTCGGCCTCAGGTGTATTGCGGGGATAATAATAACACTGACTTTGTTCACCGCTCTAAGCGTGGCAGTGATCTGTCCAGACAGGCGGAATATAAGCACACCGTTGTTATTCATATTGTTTTAAAACGTAAACCACCTATTCGATTAATATTTCAATAATACAGTCACATTCTCTCAGCTTAGCCTATCTTGCAGAGCGCGTGCGATGATAAAAAAGAGAAATTGAGTTTGGCTTCCTGAGCAATCACAGTCTGATTGATAGATAGGCAGTATGTTGCACACACATGTTCACATGGCTTTCATTAAAAGATGCATATTAACCGATCCAATACATGCAATAGCAATATTGTACCCAACAGAATATCCTGCTGCTTTTGACTGCCCTTCTGCCTTAGAATGAGACCGCCCCCCCCCTGCTACACACACACACAATTGTCTTGAAGATCTACTGTCTTTTTTGGAAAAGGGGTTGAGGCCTTGCTTTTAAGATATTGGTGTATCTGACTTCCTGTGAGCCTTTTCTAAAGTTATTTAAGCAAAAGAAAAGTAAACAGCGGGTGGGGTCCCTGATTTTACATTCTCCAGTATATTAGAGGTCTGTGCATCTGCATTTAGGAAAAACAATATATACTTCAGGGTGGCAGGAAGCAAATGATTCTGTATTGAATGTTGTAGGAAATTAACAACAGCAATTTGTCAAGAGCCCTACCTAAATCAGAATAACGAACAACCACAATATACCTTTTAAAGAGACAAATTTTAGATGGAGGTCCCCAGACACAGGGAGAGAATCTCTGGAAGCAAGCAAAGATATATCTGAAGAGGACTAAAGATTTGCTAATATGTTCAATGATGAGATTTCTCCTTCCTGGTGCAAATCACACTTGTGTTTCTTTGTCCTCACACCATGTGGCTGCTATGCGAGATCCTTCAAACTTGAGGGGTCACATATCAAACTTGGGAATAGATCCAGAGGAGTTAGCCGTGTTAGTCTGTAGTTGCAAAATAGTAAAGAGTCCAGTAGCACCTTTAAGAGTAATCAACTGTATTGTAGCATTTGCATCTGACGAAGAGAGCTGTGGTTCTCAAAAGCTTATGCTACAATAAAGTTGATTAGTTTAAAAGGTGCCACTGGGCTCTTTGTTATATCAGACTTGGGACTTCCTGCATGTAGATTGTGAGCTCTTCACAGACAGTGAGGGGCTATCCATCATCTTTTCAGAATTGCTTATGAGCATAACAGTCATAAGGTTTGGACACCGGATTTCTGAACAGCGCAGAATACGAAGTGCTGCAGGTTTGCCTACATCCATAGTATAGACTATAGCATAGACTAGAGATGGGCACAAACTGAAATACGAACCAAAATTAAGCATGAACCAGGCCGGTTCGTGGTTCGCGAACCACAGTTCGTCAGATCCCATTTCTGACGAACTGCCATGAACTTTTAGGCTGGTTCGTTTGGTTTGTTTTTTGGTTCGTCATTGTAAACAGCCTGGTGCCAATCAGTTTCCGAGGCAACAGGGGATGGACTTCCTGCAGACCTTCTGCTGACCCGGGAGTGAACTTCTGCTGGCCCGAAAGTGATAGTTTTCTGATCTGGATGTGCCATTTTTACGAACCAAACAAACCAGTTCACAAACCAGGGACAGGTTCATGAAAGTTCATGGTTCGTGGTTTGTGAAGTTTGACGAACCACTAACCACATGGTTCGTTTTTTTTCCAGTTCATGCCCATCTCTAGTATAGACTAAAACCACACATCTTGTCATCCTGTTATCAACATATCCTATATGTTCCCTGATAGATTTTTCACCCAGTCAGTTATTTTTGTCAAAGGAGTCTCTTGATTGAAAATACGGGGAAATTATCTCGTAAATTAAAAATAAGAAATGACATGGCAGACTTGCAAACTCCGCCTCTTCCAGGGCATTAGACGTACCAATCAAGAGGGGCAATCTCTCTCCCTACCATGTGTACGTCGTGTCCGCTACGTGGGGAGTTGTTCTTACTTTGACTCCATCATGTTTATTTTAGAAGTGTACGGCTTTAAAATGTCATTAGCAATCAGGACAAGAAGATGGAAGGTCAGATTTGGAGGCACTGGTTCAGAGGCGGGAGCCTGGCTTAATTAACACGGCATAATTGATATGCACAGAGGTGAGTTAATTTAGAGCCCAACTGGACGTGTGGCAGAAGAGTTGGGTCTGTTGAAATCTCGCTTGGCTTTCAGCATAAGTCCGAAACTGGGAGGGGGGGTCTTGACATACATCTCTGTGTGATTGTGCACATTCCAGTAATTTTATTTATTTATTTATTTAATTGATTGATTAATTGATTAATTGATTAATTGATTAATTGATTAATTGATTACGCTTCTAGACCGCCCTCCCTATCTGACAGGCTCAGGGCGTAGACAACATTGGCCTTGATAGACCAATATCTGATACAGCAAAGTGGAATTGTTCATTTTGCCCTTTATATAAATGGGGTAGAAATATTGTTAATGTCTATGTAATTTGGGGTAGTTTCCTTTGCTTTGTCTACTGTCAAACTGGGGTGGAGCCAACCGTCCTCCAAGATAAGCAGCTCTTCCTTCAACCAGAACTTGAGCCAAAAGGAAAGGTGGGGTATAAATATTTTAGTAAATAAATTTTGCTCAACGGAGTGATAACATAGGAGTAGGGTATTGTCTCTAATTTGTGGATCCAGTTTTGTTGTGTTTTTGATGGGCTGTTCAGTAATCTGGTTTTATTGTGTTGTCAGTTGTACTTATTACACTGCCCTTATTGCATAGTTTGTAATTGTGTAACCAGCCTGGAGGCTCGGTGAGAAAAGCAGGATACAAAAGAAATAAATACGAGACCACTTCATGTGCTTAGATAGGAATACCATGAAAAAGTTTAATATCAAATAGATAAACCTCTGGGAGGAAGTTTTTGTCTGGGGCAGAGGCGGGGGTGGAGGAACACTTCTTCCCATACTCTCACACTTCCTCTCCATTCTGGTGGCGGAGAGTGCCCTCAAGTCATAGTTGACTTATGGCGACCCCTGGTGGAATTTTCATGGCAACAGACTAACTGGTAGTTTGCCATTGCCTGCCTCTGCAACCCTGGTCTTCCTTCGAGGTCTCCCATCCAATTACTAACCAAGGCCAGCGCTGCTTAGCTTCTGAGATCTGATGAAATCAGGCTCACCTGGGCTATCCAGTCAGGGCTCCTCTCCATTCTCTTCCTCCCATGATCCCATACATCTCAAACCTTTTCCTGTGTGCCCCCCCCTCTTCCTGGTGTCTGAAAGTGAGGCAGGTGGCAACAAGAAGCAGGACTTTCTTGGTGGTGGCACCTCTTTTGAAGTCCTCTGTCCCTTGAGGTTTGCCTTGTGCCTATTCTGCTGGCATTTAGGCACCAAATTAAAGCATTTCCCTTTGCCTAAGTGTTTAATTCAAGTTGTATTCCATCTTTTCATGTGTCTTGTTTTCTATTTCACAGGCTGTGTTCTGTCCATTTGATGTGTTTACGGCTCGCTCTTAAGAAATGTTTCGTTCTGCTTCGGTTGGCTGGTGGTTTTATGAGCGCTAAGTGTGGGCTGACTTTATAGGTGGTGGGAGTTTTTTTTATTGTACTGTTTTACCGAATTTTGATTGTTTTTTTAAATAACTTCATTGTTAGCTTCCTCAAATATGTCTCAGTAAAGGCAGGCGATACATTTTTAAAATGCACTAATCAAAATATATCCCCCACCCACCCCAGTCTGAAGCACTCTAGCAGCTCATTCCAAATAACACGGAGAATCGTTCTTCAAAGCAAAACAGAATGGAAGAACACCGAAAGCCTCAAAATACACCACTGTGAATCCTCCCGATTTCTTTTTGTGTACCACTAAGAATGTAATGCAGCTGGTGATAGATCTATCAAAATACCCAAAAGGGGTTTTCAGCGGCACTCTGAACACGGGATTCAAAAGCTGACAAATTAGTCGTGAGTCCTGATCTTGAACCCATTTCCTGAGAGGCAAGCCCAATTTATTTCTGTGGCGCTTGCTTCAAAGGAAGGCGGCTTCAGAACGTACGCTCAAAGCCCAAAGAGGAAATGTGTCCTTGATGTGACTACCAGCTTTCATATCATTTGCTCTGAAACGCTGTGGTCAGAATTGAATGGAATTACATTATTTTTAAAAAAAAACAGCGCATGGCACATAACAAAAAGGAAAAGAAAGCGCAGATCGACAATCAAGAGGCAGATCGAGTCCGGCCCTTAAGAAGCCCTTGGTGTTTCCCTCATCCGTGGCCTTTCATTTTGAAGATCGTCTCATGGCCGTGGGATGTGCACTAAATGTTTTCATTTGCGATCCCAAATTACAGGATGCTCCAGGACCTGCAACGGGCAAAGAAAGAATCTGTGGTTCAGTGCTGCCCCCTTGTGTGACATTTAGACACTTACTCGGGTCATTTATTACTATTTTTGATTGATCTGCTTGTTCGTTTGAGCGATATCCTGAGAGATCGATCCTGTTGGGGATTCAATCTCCGATAGCATAGTGATTTTGTCCTCTGTCTCTCTTTCTGGTGAGCAGTATGTGTTTCTCTGGTGTCTATCCTCCAGGGAAGTAATGATACTAATTTTCTTGTGAGTCAGGTACCCTTTAGCTTCATATTGATGGTTTGCTAATCTTTAATTTTTTTTTCCTAGCATGCTTGCTGTTTGGAAGGTGGCTGGATTTCAGCTGCAATTAGCAGCACCCTAGGCAGCAGGAACTAGCTGCTGTTATAGTGTGTTTGGGATCACGGGGCCCGGCATTTGGACGTATGATGCGCATAGTCGCCTAAGCAATGCAGAACATGCCCAGGCACACACTGAGGAACCCCAGTTCCCAAAAGCCACACATGCGCAAAGTCTTTATGATCCTATTTAGATGAATAAAAAGTGTTGGTATGTTTATGAGTGTTTATGAGATGCCGTTCTCAATTGGCAATCAAATTGGAATTCAAGCACAGTTTGGTTTCCATAGATGAAACCAAAAGCCCTGGCAAAACTGGGAAAACAAACACCCCAAAATAAAAACCAAGTGACAGTCAGGAAAAAAAGCAAACCAAGGAAGGTGTTAATACCCCAGCTGCGTCCTCAGTAATCACCTTGAGAAGGTATAGTGCGCTCACTCCTCATTTTCCAAGCCGCCGCCAGCCTACAATGTTGTCTAAAAAGTAACACATTTGTCAACATCAACACAGGACATGTCATTGCCTGAACATTTCCAAACAACCTCATAAGAAATCTGTCTCCAGGACGCTTAGCAAGATAGCGTGCCGTGCCTTCCCCAGAATTTTTGCTTGCATAATAACCCTATCAATGACTTTCAGGAACCCCGGAGTATCTTCCATCTAAATACACTGGTTGCGAAATGCAATTTTATACAGTAGTCTTCACCGAGAGGCAAGATAAGTGCAAAACAGTTCGTGGTTTAATGAATTCAGAAATGAATAAGGGATACATCTCACGAGGGGGACTTGCACAGCCATTTGGATAGCAAATAGCCATCTTGTGTCAAGGTGTGTGTGTTTTTTAATGCAGACTCATTCTTTCAAAGCTCTTTCATTCACCTCCATGTTATTTAAACTTGACTTTCACGTGCCTTCACTCTCTTCCTCCCACTTATCTATTTGTTCTAGGGGCAGTCTTGGTGATTCTGGGTCCCTTGGTCAAAATTCCAGGATGGGACCCCACTGCTGGACCCTCATGCCTGGGCCAAGCAAGGGGTGACCCCCATGCGAATTGAGTGGGAGCCGCCTCTGGAAGCCAGCTGCCTGAGCCCCAGATGGGGCAGGTGTAAGTATGGGCAGTATCCTGCTCTTCTTCTTCTCCCCCCCCCTTTGGGGGGCAGAGGCATGGGTGGGTGTCCCCCCACGTGTGGGGCCTGGGGCAGCTGCCACTGCTGAGAGCCAGTTTGGTGTGGTCTTTAAGAGCAGCAGAACTCTAATTTGGAGAGCCAGGTTTGATTCCCCACTCCTCTGCTTGAAGCCAGCTGGGTGACCTGGGGTCAGTCACAGCTTCTCGGAGCTCTCTCAGCCCCGCCACCTCCCAGGGTGATTGTTGTTGTGAGGATAATAATAACACACTTTGTAAGCTGCTCTGAGTGATCATTAAGTTGCCCTGGAGGGTGGTATATAAATCGAATGTTGTTGGTTTTGTGGTTGTTATTGCCCATTGGCTAACATCGCCTCTGATCCATTCTTCTCTGCATCTTTTCTCTCTCTCTTCATCCCCCATATACTTTTGTCCTCCATCAATACAAAAAGTGCACCCTCCTCTCTCCAGTTGTGTCTTTCTGCTCCTTAACACTAGAGATTGTTCGTCACCACTTGGAATCCATCTTGTTCCTTCCCTTGCTGTCTTGAAACACCTGTTAAACATTTAGCTCTTCAGTTTTCCATACGGAAGACCAGGGCTTTTTTTCAGGGGGAACGCGGGGGAACGGAGTTCTGGAACCTCTTGAAAATGGTCACATGGGCTGGTGGCCCCGCCCCCTGATCTCCAGACAGAGGGGAGTTGAGATTGCCCTCTGCGCCGCTTGGCCACCAGCACATGTGACCATTTTCTCCGAGGGCAACCCACTGAGTTCAACCACCTCTTTTCCCAGAAAAAAAGCCGTGCTGAAGACCAAGCTGGACATTACACATATAATTAAACCTTGAAAACAACTGAGTGGAGGCTGAACTAGATCTAAGTGTCATTTGAGTGGGAATACAGCATTAACCCTTTTCTTCTATACTATTCCCCAAACTTAGAAATGTATCATTCCGTGCTACTGTTATACACCTGCCCTTTTCCATCCCAACTTGGCAAACAAAGACATTTTCTACTAAGGGGAAAAGGCAGGCTCACTTGTCCCTTGTCATCACAGCCTCAACCAAATTGTTGCCTGCCCTTGCAAGATTATAAAAAATCCGGAAAGCCAGCTATGAATCTCCTGCGTAACATGCAGTTGTGCCTACAAACTGCCCTAATTCCTCTATCTTTCATTCTTATCCCCCTCTTCATTTGTATATCTTGTCTGTCAGATTGTAAGCCTGAGGCCTTACAATAAAAAAAATTGCAAGGGCTGTGTCCTTTATTGTATTTTTATATACAGTGCCTAGTTATTCCGGGTGCTCTAGAAATAAAATTGATATAATAACCACTCAGGCCTACTTGGCAGTGATGACTTCTTCAAGGGGGACATTTCACCTGTTTTATTCATGTCCTCAGAAAAAAAGAGTGAATTCTCACAACAGAAGTGGAGTTCTCTTCTGTGTGGGTTTCCCATGGCAACAGAGCATTTTCAAAGGCCAGAAAGCCGTCCCGAGAAGTAAATCCTTGAATGGAGGGGCTCCCACAGGGTAAGATGCATTAAGAGAGCGGTCAAAGAAGAAACCAGATAATAATAGCGTATTGGTCCTCTCTCTCTGTTAAAAGAAACTTCTCAGATATTCTTCAGGTCATTCCCTCGCTGAATCGGACCTTAGCGCATTGCCAATTGCTAGGTTCAAGGGAAAAAATGTAATGAAAAGTGACAAAAACTGGCCCAATAAAAATGGAAACAGCTAAGTGGCTTGTCAAAACTGTTTCCGGAAGGCTTTTCATTTGCTGTCACCTGAACAGATTAAAGATTGGCGATGTCGCATAGCGTTAGCAATACAGCAATTGGCAGCCTGGGTGAAGGTGCCCCTCTCTGAGGTTGGTGTCCTCATGAACACTGATTAATATTGGGTGGCACTTAGCTGTCAACGTCTCACTAAAATGTCCTATTCTTCAGGCTTCAAAGGAGAATCCAGTCTGCTTCTCGTAACACAATCTCCTTGGAGACAAACCCAAATACACTATCTTTTGCTGGAATTCTGAACATGCCTTGGAGTTTGTTCTCTGCAGGTTTAGGAATGATTTCGAGTGCCCCAACCCTGCTATTTTGCCATGAAGACCCCTCCTCATTTCAGTTTCACTTCTTGCTGCCAATTGAATGCCCGGTGCTTTATTTTGCCCTGTTTGCAAAATATATCCTCACGCCAGGATGTAATGGTTAGCTTCGCCTATGAATTGCTTTGATCAATTGACTAAAAATCTGTTGATTGATTTTAAAAGATGAAATCCATGAATGGCAAGAGACTTCTAAGAACAAGTTTCACACGCATGACTCATGAGTAGAGATGGGCATGAACAGCAATACGAACCAAAAAAAGCCACGAACAGCCCAGTCTGCTGTTTGAGAACAAGCTGTTTGTGAGGCCCCATTCTAAATGAACAGGTGGTCGTTGCAAGCCTCATCGTTCGTTGCTGTTCGTCAAGCCAGACAGTCTGGCACCTGCAACAATTCCCTTGGCAACTTAGGCAGGGATTGTCTGAACTCTGTCTGAACGCCTGCTGTTGCCCTGGAAACCCCAATCTAAGCCCAATTTAGCTTGATAGGCAGGTCTTCCTTTCAAGTGTGGAGCTCCAAATTTGTTACAAGGGAACAAAGACCAGGGGGGAGGGGGGCTCCCAGCTCTGGCTTTGGAGAGGGCAAGACAGTTGCTGTTGGCATTTTGAGAGAGAGAGTGCATTGGAGCTTGAATTTTCTTTGTATGTGGTGGGATAGGGATCTACCCCTTCCAGGGCTGCTGCCAGGCTCTGAGGGCAAGCTATTATTTATTATTGGTACCTTTCCTGCTGCCTGCTCAGGTAAGGTTTCTGGGAGTGGTGCAGTAGGGATCTTGACTTGGATGATGGCTGGAGGAGAGCCTGCTGGCCCTAACGAACAGCCAACCACGAACATGTTCATGAACAGGGCCATGTTCGTGGTTGTTTGTGAGTCCCTATTCGTGGACGGCAATGAACAACGAACATCATGTTTGTTTGTTTTTTCTGTTCGTGCCCATCTCTATTCATGACCACTTCCTCTAAAAACCAAGGAAGGATATTTTTTACTCCTTCTTCAGGATTGTTCCACTTTATATACACATTTATGCAGATTCCATTGATCAACAAGTCTATTCCCTGATTTAAAGCTCATATAACAAACCGACTTTTAAAAAATTATCTATTTATTGAAGAGATTTCTACACCACTTCGTCAGAGTACTGCTTGAGGCAGCTTAAGTTAAAACAACAATTGAGGGTACAGTTAAATACAGTTAAAACAATAATTCTAAGCAGGTCATCTCAGAAAGAAGTTCTACTTTATTCAATAGAATTTACTCCCAGAAAAGGGTTCTTATGTCTGCAATCTGAGGATCCTAAGAAAAGACATATGTTATTAATGTTGTTGTTAATATTTTAATAATAATAAATACACATCTGGACCTCTATGAAAGTAGATGCTCTTGGGAGAAATTTTGAATGGGTAAAAGAGCTCATAGGGACAAGATGAAGTATTCCCCTCCAGACTGGACTGCCCCAAATCCTCTTGAGTGTTTTTTCTTTTAAAATCATTATTGGTTTATTATTAGTTGCTTCATTTTCAGTCGACCCTCAAACCAATGGCTTCCCTTTCTCATGCCTCGGGCCTTAGGAGAAATAAATTTAAGACCAATATACCAATCTTGGTATAAGTTCAATAGTCATTAAATTCCATGTAAGAGCTGGAATTAACCTGCTGTGGCTAGTATTGACAATGATTTATGAAAGGCCTTGGATTTCTTAAATTAAAACAAGTGTTTTCCTTGCACAAACTCGTAACTCCTCTGATAACAATGCTCAGTAGACGGTTCCAGATCTGCAATGGTTTAACTTATAAGAGGGTGGGTTGCCAACCTCCTGCTCGGGCCTTGTGTGCTCCCAGGATTACAGTTGATCTCCGAACTACAGAAATCAGTTCCCCTGCAGAAAATGGCAGCTTGAGAGGGAATACCGTAGATTTTAGTTGCGATTTCTCCCAAGATTCCCTCTCCACTAGTTCTGCCCCTAAATCTCCAGGAATTTCTCCAACCGGAGTTGGCAGTTCTAATATGCCAGTTCATGGCTTGTTAAACTGGGGTGAGTTTTTTGGCATGCCCTCTTTCGGATGGCACATGAAGCTTCAATCAGTTGGAGAAGAGACCATTTTATTCTTCATGCCAGTGGATAGGGGTTTGGGAGCAGCTATTTGAATTGCCTCCACTTTGTCTGCGCTCACCCGCCAGTCCCATCTGCTACTGTTAAATTTAAAGAGTTGGGAGATCCAGTCACAGACCTCTAACACCACCTCATCCCATTTGAGATCTCCACTCAGCCATGGTATTCACTGAGGGTCCTTGACCTTGGGCTAGTCACATACACTCTTGAAAAGCAGGCCACTCATATCAGCCCCCTGTGACATGACCCTTCCTTCTTTGACCTGCACAGTCTAGGCCTAGTGTCTCTCTCAGCCTAACCTACCTCACAGGGTTGTTATGAGGATAAAATGGAGGAGAGAATGATGCAAACCCCCCCGAGGTCTTTGGGAGGAGGGCAGGATAAAAACGTACTAAATACACCAGTTTGGTGTAGTGGTTAAGAGTGGCAGGACTCTAATCTGGAGAGCCAGGTTTGATTCTCCACTCCTCCATTTGAAGCCAGCTGGGTGACCTTGGATCAGTCACAGCCCCACCCACCTCACAGGGTGATTGTGGTGAGGATAATAATAACACACTTTGTAAACCGCTCTGAGTGGGCGTTAAGTTGTCCTGAAGGGCAGTATATAAATCGAATGTTATTTTTATTATTATTATAATACCTAAGTAGTGTGTTGCGCTAGGACCAGGGGAGATGACTCCCTGTGGCTTCAACTGATGGTTGTCAGACACTAGGAGAAATGTCCTAGCGGTAAGAGAACTTAACAATGAAATTAATCAAAGGGTGGAGGAAGCTGTCCCTTATTTTAAGTCTTCAGGCAGAGGCAAGACAGTCCTCTATCAAGGAGGCTACACTGAGCAAGGAGTTAGACTAGATGCTCTATACCATCCCTTTCTACTCTATGATTATATAAGATGTATGGTCTCCAAGCCATAAGGGAATGAACGGAACTGATACCCATGGGAAGAGCTGATCATGTGGGGTTTTCTCACATGCTGAGGACAGATAACTAGGGGTGGTTACCTCCAGCACCCGGTTTTGGGAGTGATCAGAAGAAACCAAAATGCCCAATGAGATGGCCCTTTGGTCCCATCCAGTGTGGCTACTGCAATGTTCCTTGTCTAGATTCTCAGAAGTAACACTCTTTCTACAGGTTGCAAAATAGGAAAGAGTCCAGTAGCACCTTTAAGACTAACCATCTTTATTGTAGCATAAGCTTTCGAGAACCACAGCTGTTTTGGTCAGATGCAACCTGACGAAGAGAGCTGTGGTTCTCAAAAGTTTATGCTACAATAAAGTTGGTTAGTCATAAAGCTGCTACTGGACTCTTTACTATTTTGCAACTACAGACACACGGCTAACTCCTCTGGATCTATTTCGACAGGTTGTGTCCTACAGAGCTGAATGCTATCAATTCTCTTTGGGGGGAAGTTTAAAGAGTGTTTGCTGTACTAGTTTTCAGTTCAGAGCCTCTACTTCTCAAGACACCTGCTTTTGAAAGTGTCTGTGCCAGCTGCAACTTGAGGGTGTAGCAGAGAAAGGCAGCCCACAGTAGCTCCACTCTGCCTTGTCAACTAAAATCCAACATTCTAAAAAGCATTTGAAGTGCCGCATGCATGCCACCTTGAAATGACAAAGAGAACTAGCGTTCTCCTTTTCAATAGCTTTCTACCTGGCTTCTGGGGGAGAAAGGCAGCTGCAGAAGAAATCTGTGCCGTTAATGTTGAAGAGTCTGACTCATCAGGTTGGTGAGTCACACAAAGTCTAGCAGTTATTTATTAATAATCTTGGGGAGGAGGGGGGACTAAATGAGCACCAGCTCAGAGATTTATTGATTCCTAGGGGGTAACCGCGTGCAACACCAAATGTACTGAATGAATTGGTTGTAAACTTTAGGAGGCTGAATGGTTCAAAAAGTCACAAAAGTTGGGAGGGGACTTCTAGTTTCAATTAGGGAAAGCTAGAAAAACCCCAATAGATGTTCTTCTTGAAGACCTCCAATGAGGTAGTACCTCTCTCCTCCCAGTAGATGGCTCCATTGTTGAACTTGGAGGGGGAACACACAACAGAGAGGGGGAAAGTGCATAACTGGGGCTAGGGGAGAGAAGTTGTGCGTCAGGAAGTGAGGTGGCACCCCATTGCCTTCGCTTCCCAGGATCCCAGATGTCTATGAAGCAGAGTCCCCCCCCCCTTTAATAATCGGCAAAAAGAGTTTTATCAGGAAGCATGGTTTGTCCAGCTTTCGTTCAAGCAGTCGCATACATCTCTGCATATCTTAAAATTGTCTTGCTAGTCCGCAAACATTTCGATCCACAGAAAGAGACAGGGAGAGAGAGAAAGAGAGAGCGAGAGAACGGGCTGCTTTATTAAAGCCATGTCCTTTTATTTAGTAACACACATCAGTGAATCCAGATAACGGAAGCTCTTTTCCTAATGAATCCTTTGGTATGTCTTATTAAAGGCCTCTTGCCCTCTTTAGCCCTTCTTGTTGGCGTGCCAAGGCCTCCCATTCCAAATCTGCATCAAAGGTAATAATGTAAAACTGTCGCAACAGAGGCAAGGATAACACGCCTAAATGAAAGGAAGCCATCAGATAACGGGAGCTGCTTCGATGGCTTGGTATCGCATCTGCTCGATTGAATTAATCAATTGGTTTCATTAATGCAATTTCCTACAAGAGAGATACTGTGAGGATTTCATTTTTGTCTGTCGCTTGAACAAAAGAGTGAAGAGGTCCAATCGTTCAACAAGAAAAAAGTGCCTATCTTCTCTGCAGTCTTCCGAAAAAGATGATCAGGATTCCAAGATTCATATATCATAACAGCTCTGTTTAGAAACCTGGATAGCAACAAATTTTGATCACCATTTGACGGTTCCACTGAGTCATCTGTTCTCTCTGACTTATTCCTTCCTTACTCGTTTTAGCATCTTCAGACTGGGCACCTCTAAGGGTTATCCCTAGGGCTGCTAGCCCAATGAAGATTTGGGCGGGGGGGGGGGGGGTTGATCATTTATTGGACTGCTAATTTATAAATTGACTGATTCAAATGAAACACTTTTGCATATTAGCCATGCTTCTAAATAACCACTTCCCCAGATGGCCTACAGACTTCTGTAATGAAGTATTCTTTTCAACATGCTTTCTCTCTGGTTTAGCAGTAGGGTCTAAGGGCCAAGCTACAAGTGACAAATGACACTTGAACGGCAAGTGTATTTCTCCCTGTTCACTTGCACTCCACTCAATCCACTTGCCGTTCAAGTGTCATTTGTCACTTGTAGTTTGGCCCTAAGAAGCTGAGCTATGAATTAAGAAGTCCCTAGTTCGAATGCTGCCTCTGTTTTGAGTTCATGAATTGGAGAACCACTGTAAGGGTTATGGTTACAGTTACTAGACTAGCCTGTGGAAGTTCAAATCCTCATTTGTCTCTGGATGATCTTGAATCCCTTGTACACTATCGGCCTAACCTATCTCACAGGCTTGTGGTGAAGATGAAATGGGGGCGGGGAGCAGGTCTGTGTTTCTTTAAGGAAGGGTGGGGGAAAATGTGCTAACTAGATAGAAGGATTTAGGGAGCCCACAGTTCCACAGCCACAGCTTCCTCTCCCATCTGTAATACGGGGATCATTGAGGCCTACCTTATGGAGTTTTCGTTGTTAAAATTACAATAAGATGAAATACGCAAAGCACTTTGAATGTTCAAAAATCGCTATGCAAATGCTAAACATCATCAGCGCCCTCAGTGAAAATAAGTATCTTACGTTTTAAGTCCTCTCTAAATGGAATAAAATGTTCAGCAGCCAGCAGGCATCAGGGCCAAGCTACAAGTGATGAATGACACTTGAACGGCAAGTGTATTTCTCCCTGTTCACTTGCCCTCCACTCAATCCACTTGCCGTTCAAGTGTCATTCGTCACGTGTAGCTTGGCCCTCAGTTTGCAAAACGAAAGCACATCTGCAGTTTTCAGATGCATAGACATCAAACATTTTCTAGGCATGGCTTAAGTTTCTCAAATCTCCTTGCAGGGAAAAAAAAAGAATATTACCTAAGTACAGGTGACATCTAGTGGCCTAGAACTGAAGAAGTCCAGACTTTCTAGGCAGCTTCCTTTTCAATATTTCCTGTGCCAGGGTTTGTCGTACAGGACATCTTTCGGATTTGACCATTGCTGAAATCTGAGTTTTGTTTCTTCTTTAGCACTCTGTACAACTTAAATAAATGAGTTGGGAATATAAACCCTGCACCTTTTAGGAATCTTTGTGGACTGATGTTGTCAGAGATAAAGAGTCAATTCATTATTTTTAATAGCTTTTTCAAATGTGGAAAAATAGCTGCCTGAAAAAATGGTGCTACAGTCCAGTTTGTTAAGTCTAAACAACACACAAACAGCACGAAATGAATTCCAAAATCAACTCGCTCAGCTGTTTTAAATGTACTGAATATTTCACGGGCCAGTGTTAAATTGTGTTGCTCTAGTACATATAACTGCTTCAAGTAGATAGAACCACTAGCTAAGTGAGAAACAGTGGGGTGTAGTGGTTAGAGTGGAAGACCCAGGTTCGAATCTTCACTCTGCCGTGGACGCTTGCTGGGTGACCTTGGGCCAGTCGCACACTCTGCACCTAACCTACTTCGCAAGGTTGTTATGAAGATTAAATGGAGCAGAGAAAAACGATGAAAGCCACGGTGGGGAGAAAGGCAGAGTATACATGAAGTAAAGAATATTGGTGAAGTGCAATTGTTTCTCCCCTAAAATAGCAAATTTGAAAGATGAAAAGTATCCATTCTTGAATGCTCGGAAAGAAGAGTGCTTCTTTATCAAGTGCTCAAAATTGGATTGCAATTAATCTTGCTCATTTGAATTTCTGCACTGCTCCTTGGGAACTGTGCGGCACTGCGTTGCCTAGACAAATATTTTAAAACTTTGGAAGAGAATGTTTAGGAGAGTTTTTTTTTTTTTATAATAAGCAAACACTTTGAATTTTCAGTAGCCCTTGTGTTTTTATTTCTAGTCACATATTTAAATGATGCCTGCCCTGTCCTGGTGAAACTGAGGCATCTGGCTGGTTGTTTTAACTAGCCAGTCACCTGATTCAAAAACCTTGGTGGATTCTCTTGTATGCAAATCAAATTTCTATGGATTAAAATTATTTGAAAATCAAAGGGCATCCTTTAATTTTAGAGGATGGACAGACATATTCAAAAGCAAATTTGGTTGCAAGCAGAAGATTTTATTTTCTCTATTTAGTCACCACAGCATAGACGGTATGCACTTTCTCTCCAGGTTCAGAAGTTGGTTTGCCATCCGGTAACGAAGAGATGCCTTTTCTGGGCGCTGTCACCAATGAATACACAGGTTCAATCCTGTCTATATCATTCCGGCTGCTTACTGCATATGGGGAGCCTGTAAGAGCAAAAGAAGTCCAAGAAAGAGTTTGAATCCTAAGAATTAAAACCAAAATAAGTTTAAAACAAGCAAATTAAAAGTTAACTCTTTTGGCTTTTAAATTGGGACACTAAAAGAAAGGATTTTTCATTTCAAAGCTAAGCCATACATCGTTCTGTCCCTATCTTTTCTACCGATCAGTATTCAGAAATATGACTGCTTCAAATAAACACCAGCATGCAATGTGGAATGGGACTTGTAGGGATCCCATTCCCTCGGTGGGGGCCGGAGATTCCCTGCTTCCACCCTCCACCCACCACCACCACCACTCACCTAGGGGAAGGTGGGGGAACAGGGGTCCCGGGCAGACTTGCAGTGCAGCATGATGACATCACTTCCCAGGAATTACATTATCACACTGCCATGAGAGCAGGCTAATTGGGGCTCAGGGCCAAGCTACACATGACGAATGACACTTGAACAGCAAGTGTATTTCTCCCTGTTCACTTGCCCTCCACTAAATCCACTTGCCGTTCAAGTGTCATTCATCATGTGTAGCTTGGCCCTCAGATTGGCCCACTGAGAGAACACATGTGTGCTCCCAAGCATGCACAATGATGTCACTTCCTGGAAGTGATGTCATCACACAGGCATGGGAGAACACTGAGAGCAATGAGAAGGTAAGTGCTGGGTCCTCCCCCTCCTGTTGGGATGGTAAGGGGACCTGGCAACTCTATTACTTGTCCAGAAATGCTGTTCTCCATTCCACCACCCCCACTGGCACTGCACAGCAGGCATCTTCCCCAAGCCCTGCCCTGGTCCCTCTGTCAGCCCCGCAGCTGCAGGCACCTCCACAAATGCCCAGGCCACCTTCTGCAGTGGAACAGCAGCCACCGACACCCAGCCCTGGGCAGCAAGCAACCCTCTGCCCTGCAACAGCACAGGCAGCCCAGTCCCAGCCAGGCCTCCAGGAGTGCTTTGGCAACCAGGGTAGGCACAGACTCCAGACTCCCAAGGGAGCCACTGAGGAAGCTCCAGCAGCAGCCAGGACAATCCAGGCAGAGAGCTGAGCCAATGCCCCGTCTTAGGCTGGGGGGGGGGACTGAAGAGGCAACCCCCCCTTCAAGCCTGAACAGGCTGCGAGAAGGACTAATCAGGGAGGCTGGGTGGGGGTTGGGAGGAAAGCCAGGGAGAAGGGAAAGAGAATCCCTTAAAAGCAGGTTCTTGTGAGGGCCAAAGGAGACGTCAAGGGATGAGACAGCTGGAGTGTGCTGCTGGACCCAGGGAAGGAGAAGGAACAAGGGGGTGCAACCGCCTTCCCTCCCCATCACAAGCCTGAGGATAGCTTCCTTCAGCATCTGCCAGGCCAGCTGATAGCCAGACAGGGGCGTCGATAAGAGAAGAGCTTCATACCACTGCTCGATTTTCCTGAGAGTGGAACTCAGCTCTCAGCTAATCCAAACTGAGCAAGAACTTTTTCCCCTGATGCACTATTTTTTTTTTAACTTGCAGTCAGGGTATTGTAGGGAGTAACGTGGGAAAACACAGTGCTTCCCGCTCCCTGATGTGTATGGTAAATGTGTTATTCCTGAACACGCATGAACACACACAGACACACACACTCCATTTTCATTTGTCCTTTGTGTAAATGGACTCTGAATCATACTTTTGCATGATTTTCAGTTCCATCAAGCACAATTTTTTCAGCTTTAGCAGAACTTTTAACTCTTTTAAAATTTCAGTTACAAATAAATAACATATAACGACTAAATGCAGTAAAAATGACATGTTAAGAAACAAGCAAATGTATTGTCGAAGGCTTTCACGGCCGGAGAACGATGGTTGTTGGGGGTTTTCAGGGCTGTATTGCCGTGGTCTTGGCATTGTAGTTCCTGACGTTTCGCCAGCAGCTGTGGCTGGCATCTTCAGAGGTGTAGCACCAAAAGACAGAGATCTCTCAGTGTCACAGTGTGGAAAAGATGTAGGTCATTTGTATCTACTCAGGAGGGGTGGGGTTGAGCTGAGTCATTCTGTAAGAGTTTCCCAGGGTGTGGAATGCTAATGGCGGGAGGCTTCACTGTATCCTGAGGAGGTTCTTTTGCATATGGATTGGTGCTTGATGTGCTAATCTTCTCTGCAGGGCTATTGTCGGGTGTGGAGTGTTTTGTTGGCCTGGTGTTTTTCAGAACTGGAGCCCATGCTCTGTTCATTCTTAAGGTTTCTTCTTTCCTGTTGAAGTTTTGCTTATGCTTGTGAATTTCAATGGCTTCCCTGTGCAGTCTGACAAAGTAGTTGGAAGTGTTGTCCAGTATTTTGGTGTCCTGGAATAAGATACTGTGCCCTGTTTGAGTTAGGCTATGTTCAGCCACTGCTGATTTTTCAGGCTGTCCAAGTCTGCAGTGTCTTTCATGTTCTTTTATTCTTGTCTGGATGCTACGCTTTGTGGTCCCGATGTAAACTTGTCCACAGCTGCAGGGTATACGGTATACTCCTGCAGAGGTAAGGGGGTCTCTGCTGTCTTTTGCTGATCGTAGCATCTGTTGTATTTTTCGGGTGGGTCTGAATACTGCTTGACATCCAACAACATCCACCTGAACATCCACCAACAACATCCACCTGAACATACAATTCACAATGGAGAAAGAAAGTGAGGGAAAACTCTCATTCCTGGATACCTTGGTCATCCGCAAAGCAAACTTTCAGTTAGGTCACAAGGTCTACAGGAAACCAACTCATACTGATCGGTACTTACACAAAAACTCCAATCACCACCCCCGACAGAAAAGAGGCATAATGAAAACATTAGTGGATCGTGCAAGACGGATATGTGAGCCGCGCTTTCTCAATGAGGAAATTAATCATCTAAACCACGCACTTCAGGCAAATGGCTACTCCAGAAATGAAATCCGAAGAGCAATCAAACCCAGGATGAATCAAACAACCAAGGAAAAACAGTCACCTACAGGAAAAGTGTTTTTGCCATATATCAAAGGAATTACTGATCAGATGGGAAAGCTTATGAAAAAGCACAACCTTCAAGCAGTATTCAGACCCACCCGAAAAATACAACAGGGCACAGTATCTTATTCCAGGACACCAAAATACTGGACAACACTTCCAACTACTTTGTCAGACTGCACAGGGAAGCCATTGAAATTCACAAGCATAAGCAAAACTTCAACAGGAAAGAAGAAACCTTAAGAATGAACAGAGCATGGGCTCCAGTTCTGAAAAAACACCAGGCCAACAAAACACTCCACACCCGACAATAGCCCTGCAGAGAAGATTAGCACATCAAGCACCAATCCATATGCAAAAGAACCTCCTCAGGATACAGTGAAGCCTCCCGCCATTAGCATTCCACACCCTGGGAAACTCTTACAGGATGACTCAGCTCAACCCCACCCCTCCTGAGTAGATACAAATGACCTACATCTTTTCCACACTGTGACACTGAGAGATCTCTGTCTTTTGGTGCTACACCTCTGAAGATGCCAGCCACAGCTGCTGGCGAAACGTCAGGAACTACAATGCCAAGACCACGGCAATACAGCCCGGAAAACCCCCAACAACCAAACAAGCAAATCTTGAATAGCAGTGATGAAAACACTCAAAATAAAAAGGCTTCCAACGACAGCATTTAGAAAAAGAAATTTAAATGGAAAGGGCCTCCACCCCATACCAAGCCTGCATTTAGCACAAGACATACTGAATCTGATTCAAAGTTTTAACAGTCTGAATTCAGCTTCCTGGTCCATATTCATGGTGTGTTTTGCAACATATTCGTTGAGAACCTCTCATGCAGTTTTCTAAATTTTTTATGTTCATTTATTCATACTTCATTTATACTTCATTTCTTTTACTTTATAATTGACGTGAGCCAGCGCTTCCAGTGAAATAATAAAAAAATATTATGCTTACACTCATCTCCTTCCATTTCAACTGCTGCCTGATTCCTAAATAAAAATAGACAACAAATGAATTTAGAATAATTTCTATCTGGCTGGGGGGGGGGGGAATCTAAGAAAAAGTATAGCAAATAGATTACCTTCCAAGTCGTTCGACAGGATTTCCTGTAAAAGATAAATGAGCATTTTGAAGTTCCTGTACGCAACTGCTTCTACAAATTATACACTTAGGGTTTCACTTTGTCTTGTTCTTCTTTGGTTACCTTTTGACTTCTTCTTCCAGTAAAGGAGCCACATTATCCCACAAATGAGAATTACACCTCCAATCACTCCGAGGGAGATGGGTAATGCGTTTGTAGAAGGGGGAGCTAAAAAGAGAGTTAGAAATAATATTACATCTATAGGCTAGCCCAGTCTCATCAGATCTCAGAAGATAAGCAGGGCTGGCCGGATGGGGGACCTCCAAGGAAATCTAGGGTTGCATTGGTGACCCATCTCCAAACACCACTTGCCTTAAAAACCCTACGGGGTCGGCCTAAGGTGGCTGCGACTTGATGGCACATTACACATACACAGGCAAAAAAGCTATTTAATCGTATTTGTTGAGTGAGGCATTGTTTTCAAATTATTTATTAATGTTTTTACAGTGAATAATATGCCTCCGATGAGGATCTATCAGTGCAATCCTAAACAGAGTTACTCCAGTCTGAGCCCATTGAAATCAATGGGTGTAGACTACAGTAACTCTACTTAAGATTGCACTGTAAGAATGTAGTAAGTGTTGAAATTCTCGGAGTATTTTTTTCAGTCTTGGATTTTTTGTAATGACACCTGAGCAGAGACTGGAGGCAAGAAAACTAAAGTGGAAACTAGGGATATTTCTCATGGAATTAAATCCCCTTTTCAGTTTCTCTCCTTCCTTGTGAGGACCTAGAGCCAGTTTGGCAAGGGGGTGGGGGACGAAAGTTGGGAGGAGGGCAGAGTAAGTGGCAAGAAAGGGGAAAGGAGACATCCTCGCTCGCCATCATACGCACTTAGGGGTCCCCTCTAGCTGATTCCATTAGCAGTTGTAAACTCACACAGTGTTGTGGGATTCTCAGCATTTATGGACATGTTATAGGTATTCTCAACTTCTATAGACACATTATAAGCAATCTTCCACACGTGTTTATGTTCCCAAGCAGTAACCACGCACAAATACATTCCGCTGTCAGAAGAAGTGGCATTGAAGATCGTAAGCGTGTGGTTTATCTTCCTGTCATCCGAGATTACTGAATGATTGTCTCTCCTTTCTTTGACTGTAGGATCCACACAGCAGTTGACATCAAAGGACAAATTACTCCCATGATTGCCTTCATTTGAAGCTGAAAGAAGACAAGCGCTTGGACTGGTGTCCTTAATCCAGTACAAGGCAAATGTTTTGGATTTATGCTTAATTTCAACTTCACAGGAAAGGGTGAAGTTGCCTTTTTCTTTGACTGCCAGAACAGGTTTCAATGATTCCGTGACGTTACCAAAGACTTCCTTTTCTGCAATACAAAATGAAATAAACCAAGATTATGCAATCGTCTCTCATACTACTGACTAGGTGCACGTAAACGCTGCTCTATTATTTCTGCAGAGACTTGCACCTAATGATGTTTGTATTTGTTATCCGCCCTGAGCCTGCGAAAGCGGGGAGGGCGGAATATAAATATAATAAATTAAATTAAATTAAATTAAATTAATTAAAAAGCAAAGTTGCCTCTTCGGGACAATTCTTGCTGAAGCACCCCGGAATGAAGACATGAATCACAGAGATGGGTTATATTCAGGGGTGTTGCCAGGGTTTCTGGCACCCACGGCTGTCCCTACGTGTGCGCGCATGCGCACAATGCGTGCGTGCGTGCCCTGGGCCTGCATGATGACATCAATACGTGATGATGTCATCATGCAGCAAGCCGGGCCCATTGGCCGGCAGGCAGCTGGGACAGCGTGCGAAGGCTGCCTGTGCTCCCAGTTGGGCGCGGTGGGTGGCTGGGGAAGTTCTGCACACCGCCCCGGACGCCTGCCGTGCCAGGCCCGTGGCTGCTGTTCCTGGCCGGGGGCATGTGTTGGTGGCGGCAGCGGCGCGGGGCTGGCCAGCTGCAGCAGCTGCAGGCCAAGCACACCAGCTCTGTGGCATGTGCCTCTGCCCCTGGTGCCCCCTTCAGCGCCCCAGTGCCTGCGGCGCCCGCCTCACCACCTCGATGGTGGCACCAGCCCTGGTTATATTAAAGGAACTTACTAACTTCTAGGTCACCTCTAGGTCATCATGCTATCAGCTGTCCACGTATAAGCAGCCCCATCCTGGCCCAAAATTCGACTGATTGGGTCTCCCATTTTGTCACCTGATCATAAATATTTACTTCATTTACACCCTGCATTCCTCCCCAACGGGAACCCAAAGCAACTTACATCTTTCTTCTCTCTTCCATTTTATCCTTTCAACAGCCCTGTGCTATACACTAGGCTGTGTGTGTTGGACTGGCCCAAGGTCACCCGCCAAGCTTCCATAGTAGAGTGGGGATTTGAATATGGACCTCCCAAATCTTAGCCTGACACTCTAACTATGACACCACACTGTCTCTCTACAACCCCATACTGAGAGGTGCTGAGCCCCAGCTCTTTTCCCTCCTCCATGCTGCATATCTCTGCAACCTGCATGCGCCTGCTCCCTCTGAAAAAGGACAGTATTCTTTCCAACAGGTGTCCTGTCTCAGCTTCACGCCATCCAAGTTCTCTAAAGTCATCCCAAAAAACGTCAGATACCGTAAAGATGTTTCTCACCTGCTGTACGGTTTCTGATTGCGACAAGGTAGAAATCAGAAATGCTGCAATGGGTATAATTAGTAAAAAGGGGGGTCCAGGGAGCACATGCAAATATTCCACCAAGAGAGAAAGTAGTATAGGGTAAGACCTTTTGGGGGCAAAGTGAACGTTCCACACATCGTTGTTGAGAATCCTTGGTTTGAGTGCTACTAATAGGTTCAAATTGTTGTAGGGACCATGAACGGCCTTTGTACCAAACATATTCAGTAGCCGATTGGCTGCAGTTCAGCTTGTGATTTCCATTCTCAAATTGGCGGAAGAAGGTAGCCCCTGTGAAAAGATTTCATGAATGAATGATATCCTAAGGTCCAAACTTCAAGTTTTCTTAATAGGATTCCCCCTTGTCCCTGAAATCCAGAAACTGTTAACCCCACTCTCCCTATGATACCAGTTTTAGACCACATGACTTGGATGGATCCCATAAAGATTTCTGGGAATTGTAGTTTGGAGATGTGGCTAAAAGCTCTCTGCCAGAGATCCCAATCAGAAATTAGAACACTCCTGGAGGGCTCCTTTATAATGGAACAGGATTGCAATCCACCGCAAGGATCTTTGCAGATATCACCTTTATTGGCGTATACCATAATCCACCTTCCGTGTTGCATTAATGGTATAGCTCTCCTTTGGTAGTTTGCTGCTTGCATTGGTCTCTGATTCTGCGATCCTTGTCCTACTGCACTCTTCATTGCACTATTTTTTATTCTGCAATCCAGTGGCTGTTCGAGACCACTGGGTCAAATGAATGGTAATAAAGAAAGAATATTCTGCAATCCACATTGAGTCTTAGTGAGAAAAGCAGGCTGTGAAGTAAAGTAAAATAAAAATGGACCACCCTGAGTTCTTTGTGGTTAGGGTGGGATGAAAACACAGTTGATTGATTGGGATAGACAGAAATTTTCATGGATTAGAGGTCACATGATCAGAAGCATAAAGCATATCCTCAGCTGGCATTTGATGGCATTTTAAGTACACTGTATTTTTTCTCTATGATTGTGTATATCTATGACTCCTAACTGAGAAGATGCACTTCTTGCATCTACTGAGGTTTATGCCACAAAAATTACTCATCTTTAAAGTGTCACAAGAACCCTTCCCTCAAGAAATCAAAACTGCATCACACAAGGGTTTGCAGACTGTTAAACCAAGAAAATCAAAGCAAGAGAGCAAAGCCGAGTATCTCTGGAAGGACACGTACCTGTGATTTCTCTTGGGAAAGCAAGAATCAGTATGAAAAGCATGGCCTTGAAATGAAGAGTCATAAGACTTTCTGCTTGCTTCTCTCTTTTTTTATTCCAAACGTCACTTGTGGAGTCGAGGAAAGCAGAAGAAAGAGAGAGGAAGCAGCATACAGGAAGGAAGAGATATTTATATATGATATTTTTTGTACTGCTCTGCTGATAAGCATGAGGCGGTTCTTGAATCCGTTTCTCTACCCTTGCCAGGATTCTGAAAAAAACCTGCTTTCTGGAAAGTTATCCCAGCTACTGTATTTCTATTTATCTTCTATCTACTGAGAGTTTGACAACGGAACCAGTTGCCAGGGGTGGGCAGAGTCTCGCTCAATGGAGATCTTTAAGGTCAGCCTGAACAGCCATCTGGCTTTGGATTTCCGGCACTGAGCAGGGGGTTGGACAGAGGGCCAAGCTACACATGACGAATGACACTTGAACAGCAAGTGGATTGAGTGGAGGGCAAGTGAACAGGGAGAAATACACTTGCCGTTCAAGTGTCATTCGTCATGTGTAGCTTGGCCCTCAATGACCTCTAAGGGCCAAGCTACACATGACGAAAGACACTTGCCTGGCAAGTGGATTGAGTGGAGGGCAAGTGAACAGGGAGAAATACACTTGCCGTTCAAGTGTCATTTGTCACTTGTAGCTTGGCCCTAAGACCCCTTCTAACACTAGAACTATATGACTCTGTCTTTTGTGCATCTATCTGTGTATTTTTGTCCCTGGAGAGAGGAGGGTGATTTTCCTTTTTAAATATGCATAGAGTGTTTCTTTCTGCATGTCTGAGGGCCAAGCTACACATGACGAATGACACTTGAACGGCAAGTGGATTGAGTGGAGGGCAAGTGAACAGGGAGAAATACACTTGCCGTTCAAGTGTCATTCGTCATGTGTAGCTTGGCCCTCAGAAGCCTCCTGCGTATGCAGAAAACCTTTACCTGATTTGTTTTTAAAATGTGTGTGTTGTCTTTCCACTCCAGGCCTGCAAGGTGACAAACAAGCAAAAACATTGATACGAATTTTTAAAATACATTTTTTAAAAAAAAGAAATTAAACAAAGCACATAAATGGGAAGTAGGGTTAGTGAGGGGACAATCTTGTCCAGGGACAATCTTGTCCCGGGAACAATCTGATTTTGCTTCCTGATAGAAACTCAACCGCTGATGTTGCCACGAGAAGGTGTATTCTGCAGTCATATTTTACACCCAAATTTCTAGTTGGGTGACCTCACTTGGCTTGGCTTAGTTTATCTTCATGTCACTGAGTACGCCTGACAAAAAAAAAGTTTATTTTGCACAGCATAGGATCCATATCTTGTCCCTCTCTCCATGGCATATCCTCTAATTCAGCGGCTCCATGTTTTGTCCTGGTCAGCCACTAGATAGCGTAGGAGGGCTATCCTTTATCTGTGTGCCCTTTCCAACCATTGCAGGAAACAAAAGCTTGCTGAAAAGCAAGATATGTAATGACATTTCCAAGGAGTTTCAAACACACACAAGTTTCAGCAGAGAACATAGCTTTTAAAGAACAACATCCATGTGCCAGTTGTTTCAACAAAGACTTTTCATTTTGTTTTAGATAGTATTGGGCAGTGAAAGCTTATTCCACCTAGGGGGAGACCCCTGATGCCACAACCTGCCCAAAGGGACCAAAGCATTCAATGCAACACTTTCTGCAGGAATTAAGTGCAGTGGCACCTCAGAGACCAGCAAGCTTTTCAGGGTATAAGCTTTTAAGAGTCAAAGTTCCCTTCTTCGGATACAGCGTTGTAGCAAAAGTCACAAAGTTTTTTGCAAGGCCATGGCAAAAGTTACAGATTTCAAGCCCCGTGTGGACGGGGACATCCAACAGACAGGTTCTCTTCATGACCAAGAATGAGCTATGAAATCAGCCTCTTAAGTGCTGGCAGACTGGCAATTTTAGGAAACAAGAGAGAGATTCACATATCTGAATGAAGATGTGAAGCAGGAAGCAGCAAGACCATACCTACCAGGGCTTTTTTTCCAGCTGGAACGTGGTGGAATGGAGTTCCGGCACCTCTTTAAAATGGTCACATGGCTGGTGGCCCCGCCCCCTGATCTCTGGACAGAGGGGAGTTGAGATGGCCCTCCGCACCACTGAGCGGATGCTCTCAAGTGCTCTGGGAATGTCTTTTAGATCTTTGGTTCCAGATCCCATTGGCAGCTTTTAAGACAGGACATGGTTAGCTCTGTCTTTGCAAACCAAGAATTGCCTTGAGCTAGTTGCACAAGGTATGAACAAATTTGTTCAGCTGTAAAGTGATAATGTAAAAACCATGGAATACTTGACTAGCTGCTGGATAATTTTGGCTCCCCTCTGGCCCCAACTGTCCTAAAATGAACATCTTTGATCTAGATCAGAGATGATCTAGAAATGGCAACTGCTGCACTGAATCCAACCCACAAATTGGTTCTGTTCACTCTTCTGATTTCTCCCCTCATTCATTAGAGAGCATAGGCAGGAAGGAGCAGGGCTTTTTTCCAGCTGGAATGCTGTGGAACGGAGTTCCGGAACCTCTTGAAAACGGTCACATGGCGGGTGGCCCCGCCCCCTGATCTCCAGACAGAGGGGAGTTGAGATTGCCCTCCGCTCCACTCGAGGTTGCAAAGCGCCTGATTTGCACGTAGAAGTTCCCTGGTTCAGCCCCCATATCTCCTGGTAAGGGATCTCATGTGCTGGATACTGGGGAAAGAACTATGCAGAAGAACGCATGGCTTGGTGGTAGAGTGCATGCTTTATTATGATGTGTTTTTATTTGACTTCATTTATTGAGACTCAAGGCAGATTACAAAATCATAAAGCCGTGGGATGAATACCCATCAATGCATACGGACAATGGAACAATAAACCTGGATTGCACAGAGAAATTTTTAAAAAGATAATAACATATCCAATAAACAACACAGTAAGATGACGGAAGGGGATTGCCTAAAATTTCCACAATTCAAGCTACAGCCCTATTCCCTTCACAAAAATGCCCTGTTGCATCCAGAGGGCCGTGGTATTTCACCTATCAAACAAGCAAGACCATTCTATGCACTAGACTTTTGTAGAGCCGTTGATTATTACTGAACTAGATATATAATTCAGCATAAGGCAGCTTTGTATATGTTTCCCTTCTGACCTTCCCATGTTCAGCCAAAAGTGCAAAAGACCCAAGATGCACAACACTTGTGTCTGTGCAAAGGTTGCGTGTCTGATCAGCTGTCTTGAATCTATACAGAAATCTGCCCTGAGGTTGTAAAGGGGGGGGGGCAGAGTGCAAACAACAGCTGTGGGGGTGGGGGAGATAAGCCTCCTCCTTTGGCAAAAGTTCCTTGAAAGTTGCTTTGAAGTAACTTAAAATGTAGGCAATACAATGGGGGTCTTTGACACCGTCCGTTTTGCCCTGGTATAAAGGATCTTATCTACTGTAACTACAACATTTTGCAAAAGATGTTTCCAGTCAACTGTCCAAATCAACTGAAGGCATTTGCAGAACCGCAACTCAGGGCTTTGCTTATCAGGAATATTTTGATATCAGACGAATTACTTTCAAACTAAAGAGCCCGACCAGATGAGATGGTGGGAAATTTTTTGTCAGCAATTTAAAATAGAAAAGGCAGCTGCCTCCAGTTTGGATCAGAACCACGGCATGAGGGAAGCAGTTTCAATCGTCCCACCCAATGGAGTTTCAGTCATCAAAAATGACCTTTCCCCCTCCCGTTGGTGTTAGCACTGGAAAAGACATGTAAAGGACTGGTATAAAAACAGCATAGAGGGGTAATTTTCATTCAGCAAAACAATGTTGGGAAATGTATTGTCGAAGGCTTTCACGGCCGGAGAACAATGGTTGTTGTGGGTTTTCCCACAACAGACTATAAACCCACTCACTTGTGCACTGAATCTCTACATGGAAAGAGAGAGAGAGAGAGAGAGAGAGAGATGCAATTTATATCTTTAAAATTCTCAGACAATCAAGACTTGAGTCTTCCAACATCTGGTTTTTGCAATCCTATTTAACCACATGCCAACAACCATCCATCTTGATGTACTTGTGGTGGGGAGGTGGGGGAGAAGTAGTCAGTCACTTCTCCATTTAATTTTGAGTTCCATTTATGCAATTGTAAACTTGGAACTGGAGAAGTAAGGCGGTAACAGAATGGACTAGTAAAAACAGTTTTATGCCACCAGGAGATGCCTTTTAGAGAATGGGTTCATCTCAGAGCTATGTATCTGACTAGACGATTAACAATGCAGTCCTAAACAGAGTTACACTCTTCTAAACCCATTGACTTAAACTGACTTGGACAGTTGTTACCTCTACATAGGAGGGCACTATCAAAAAGAGTCCAGTAGCACCTTTAAGACTAACCAATTTTATTATAGCATAAGCTTTCGAGAATCAAGTTCTCTTCATCAGATGCCTGATCAAAAACTGTTTTTGATCAGGTATCTGATGAAGAGAACTTGATTCTCGAAAGCTTATGCTATAATAAAATTGGTTAGTCTTAAAGGTGCTACTGGACTCTTTTTGATTTTGCTACTACAGACTAACACGGCTAACTCCTCTGGATCTATGACCATAGGAGGGCACTGTATATCTCAAGTGTTTGGACCAGGTCACCTTAGTTTGTTGTGTCAGCTCAGCTAGGGTGAGTTTTCATCATCCAGTCTGAAGGGTAAAGTTTCAGGGAGATACATATCAAGGAGACCAAACATGGTCCCAGAGGTTTACATATTTCCCTCCCTGACGTTGTTTTTAATTTCTCTTCTGAGGACACTGATTGTGTTCTAGCAGGGAGTGATTTGCATTTTTCCTCTGGAAATTTACGCAAGGGGATGATGCCGTAATTTGCATCGTGTTCCACAATGACGCCTGAGCATGTGGAAAATTCATGCCAACAGCTTTGATATGATGAAACCCTGAACTTAGCAACCCTAGCAGGGTGCTTCCCTGAGTGAAAGGGCACTGCTATGAACCACAGTAGGGAAGGAAGACTGAGACTTGGGCCGTTTTCACACTGCTTACTGGCCACAGAACATCACGCCAAGCTCCCAGAACAACAGCATCTTCCTGGCGTGATTTCGCACAAGAACAGCCGTTCTCGCATGAAATCGCACCAGGAAGACGCTGTCATTCCGGGAGCTTGGCGTGATGTTCCATGGCCGGTAAGCAATGTGAAAACGGCCTTGATTAGCCTGTCTTTTTCTGTGTGGAGAGAGGACAATTTCAATCAGGGAGACAGCATGGGAAAACAAATTAAATCCTCCCTTAGACAGTGCCAGCACCCTGTCCAAATTTGGGAGTTTGTGGCTGCTTTGAAAGGCTTGAGTAATATCACAGAGTCCAGCCATGAGAATTCTTCAGCATCGAATATAGTTTGGTCATCTTTCTCTGAGCCACCCTGTCCCACCACTGCCATTTGCTCTATGTACATCTTGCGGCTCTTCAGAATGGGAAATTTTTGCAGCTGTCTTTGGCTTGTCTTGCAGTCCAACAAGCCATGTTTTTAAGCTACAGTGCTGAGTGCACTTAACTTGGGAATGCATAGGTCAGAATCAGGGCTTTTTTTCAGCTGGAACACGGTGGAACGGAGTTCCGGAACCTCTTGAAAATGGTCACATGGCTGGTGGCCCCACCCCCTGATCTCCAGACAGAGAGGAGTTTAGATTGCCCTCCATGCCACAACTCCCCTCTGTCTGGAGATCAGGGGGCATGGCCAACAGCCATGTGACCATTTTCTCCGAGGGCAACCCACTGAGTTCCACCACCTCTTTTCCCAGAAAAAAAGCCCTGGTCAGAATAGACATGAAGAGGGCCAGGTCGCAGTACCAATTGTAAGCTCTTTCTTTCGATGGGCACATGTAAGGATCTTGTCAAGTTAAAGTCTAGGAGAAAGATGACGTCAAGGAGTGATTTGCCAAATTATGAATGGAAAAAAAAAACCACCTGCCTGCTTGTTATTGTTCTTTTTAACAGCCTGCAAATGAAGGGAATGCAAAACTGCTGTTTTTCACTAGGCAAATATCTAACACTCTTCATTCAAATGCAGGTACAACCAGTTTCCATTTAGGAAAAAAACTCGAAGACCCAGAGTGACATCATGAAACACAGGGCAGGACGGATCCTGTATCTTTCCTATGAGGCATCTTAAAAGCCAGCATAAATGTTATTCTCACCCCATCTTTTGCAGACTAGAGTCCACATCATCAAACACACAAGTGGATCTTCATGTATTCTCTCCACTTATATTCCATTCAATTCACCTGTGTCCACTCCATGCATTCCTTCTATGTGTATGTCTGCCCACCGAGGATCCGTCTCTTGCATCTGATGAAGTGAGGGCCTCGGGGTCCACAATGGCTTCTGCTAGAATAAAAACTGCTCAGTCTTTAAGGTGCCCCAAGACTTAGTTCTTTTTTTTTATATATATATATATTTTTATTTTTCATAACTACAAAACACTACACCAGACTATCACAAGGAAAGGGGAGAGGGAAAGGACAAAGGGGGGTGGAAAAAGAAAAAGGGGGGGGGAATGAACTACAAACACTAAACACTACACTTCAATGTTTCCCTTCATACTGTCATAATACAAAAATAGCTCCATGGAATAATGATGGAGTGGTTAATCATACAGAAAATAAACATTTCAAATTCTGATTAAACTTTCCTCCCCCTTCTAGGTCCCGGACGCAATTCTCTCTGTGCAACTGCTGTTGCGATGCTCTCCTCCTCCCCCCCCCCCCCTCCGGCTCCTCCTTTTCTTCGTTCTTGGTGCAGCAGAGTTCTGGGTTTTTATTCTCAAAATCCTTTAGTTGATCTTCTGATAATATCTTATAGGCCTGATCTTTATATCTGAACCATATTCCTTCCGGGAATAACCATTTGTACTTTATTCCATGGTCCCTCAGAAGAGCTGCAAACTTTTTATATTTAAAACGCCGTTTCCGGACTAGAAATGGAACGTCCTTCAAAATCTTGATTTTCAAACCCATAAAGTCCAAATCCGCATTGTATGAGTTATATAGGATGGTGTCCCGAATCTTTTTAGTTGAAAAGTCAATAATGATCTCACGAGGCAACTGTCGCTTTGTTGCATATTTTGAAGAAGCCCGACGGACCTCCAAAATGGCGCTTTTAACCTCTTCTTTAGTCGTCCTCGCGGGTGTCGCCAGTAGTTCCGAGACCAAATCCCACAGATCCTCATTTTCCTCCTCTTTCACGTTTTGGAGACGCAAAATTGTCTGCGTTCGTTCCACCTGTAGCCCGATCAGTTGGTTCTCCACCAACTTCAGCTCCTTTTTTGTAGCCTTCACAAGTGACGCACTTTCCAGAGCAGACTTTTCTGCCCCCCCCCCGCTGCTGCCTTAATGGTTTTCACCTCGCTTTCAATTAAGCCCACCCTTTGATCAGTTTCGTTCAGCTTGTCAACAAAGGGTTTTATGGCTTCCACCACCGCCCTGCGCACCAACTCTTCGAGCGACTCCCCTTTCTGCAAGGTGGCCGAGATTGACTTACCGAGAGCGGGACTTTGCTTCTTTGCTGCCATTTTGGGGGGGGGGCGCCAACAAAATTCTGGAACTCCACGAAGGGGAAGAGCGAGTCTTCTTCAGATCAACCTCTCCTTCACAAACGCTTGTAGAACAGAAGGGATTCGCTTGTTTACAGGCTTCCGCCTGTTTCTTTTACTTGCCGTTTCTCGTTGCCCGGCGGCACTCGAGGCGCCGCGCACATCTGCCGGCCTCCATAGGGACAAACGGGCAATTCCCCCCCCGCATTGATTTCGGGGAGTTCTTCCCGCCGCGTCCCGGACCCTGGCTCCCTCCCTGGGAGTCCTGGGGGCTAATCCTTACGGATCAGCCGCCCGGTCAGGGTGCCCGGTCGTTTCCTCCCGGACCAGCCGAGAGGAGCGTCCGGCATGGCTGAGAAAACGAAACCGAATCCCCCAAGACTTAGTTCTTTACTGCCACAGACTGAACAGGTGAAGCCCCTTCCAGTGCTTAATTACTCAATAAGCAGGAATTCTGGAATCAAAACCCCAAATATGGAATTTGGGTTTGAAAGCAGCTGCAGGGAGTCCAGTCTTGATTGGGGTCAGTGCAAGGACAGGAAGGGGAAATCACTTTTCCCATCTGTTCTTCTAAGTGGAAATGTTCTCCCTAGAGGCTACGAACTTTGCTAGAGGAGGGGGAAAGTCAGCAAGAACCTGGATTTTTTTCTTGCTGATTTCCAATCAGGGGAAGAGTGCAGGGAATACAATGAAACGCAGCTTCCCCAACTCCGTGATCCTCACTCCAGATGCTGCCTCTCCTTTTTGGGGTCAATCACACACACATCTGCCCACGGCGAGTCACTCTTTGTTTTCAGTCAAGCTTGCCTCCCACTGCCTGCGAAAATGAAACCAGGCAGCGAGGCACCAGAATGGCTTGTGAGATCACTGGGTTTCTCGTGCTCCCAAACGTCAAGAGTAATTGTTCACGGCCAGCACGTTTACTGTATTTTCACAGTGACATCATTTGGACTGGATCTGGATTCGTACATTTTCGTGCCTCCGTTCCTAAATTCAGGGTAGACATGAAAAGGGAACCTCCCCAAGTGAGACAATGCCAAGAAAACTTTTTTTAAAATATGATTTATGGCTAACCCTCAGGCAAAATGCTTATAAGCAAATGAGATCTTTTGTAGGCCTGAATATATACAGCACACCTGTTTTCCTCCCCTGCCCTTCAACTCTGTCCTATCCAGAGGACGGGATGGAGAATAAACAGCAGCCATTCTTTTTAGGGAAGGAATCCAGTTTAGGAGTTGCAGAGCAACCCTTGGAGACGCTGAAAGATCTGGTGCTGAGATGGTTTCTGGAGAATGAAGCTCCCTTTCTGTCACAGGACGGCACTTTACCAGTGTGGTTTCACGGATTCATTACCAGGAAGTAAGCCATCCTCTGCCCTATAGCAGAGGCGTAAAAGCAATGGAATGTTTTAGCTTAATTGCCTCTCTCTTCAGAAAGAGGAATTTGACCAGAGCTGGCTTTGTGCAAGATTTCTTTTTCATCTCCTTAATCAGATAGGCCAGGATAGGATTTGCATCTTGGGAAAGAAAAAAAAATAACAAAGTCAGGGAGGTGTTGAGCAGGCGAGGTTATTCCTGGCATAGAGATCAATTGATGGGGGGAAATTTTGGTGGATGTTTTTCTGTGACAGAACTCTGCAAATTTGGGTGCCGACTCTGAGCATTCACTAAGGATCATCTGGCGATCATCTGGTGATATTTTAATGCAATAGATTATCTTTTATTTTATTTTATTAATTAGATACAACTGGTGCTGGGGATGAGTTTTTTAAAATCCTGGTTTTCTCCCTTTCTGCATTTTCTTCTGAGGTTTCAGTTTCCTTACTTTTCACTGTTTGCTTTGACTGACTCATTGTAGGGTAGTTTGTGTACATCAAACGTATGCCATAATATACAATGGAAAATGGATAATGCCGATTTATTAAGGAATAAACAATGATGAAAATGCATGCATTACACAGGGGGAAATGCCTCTTTATCCCATAGTTATTTGCAGCTAAACAGCAGCTATGCAGTCCCAGCTTTCAAACTGGGTTTGGCCACAGCAGTGACTAGGTGACTTCTACTGAAGGCATTTAAGTATGTCTTGCATAAGATTGAACCACACAGCTATTTTCAGAAATAATGGTTACGGTTAGAGCTAAGAATAAACAGGCTCCCCCCACCCCCACTGATGTGGATAGTCAAAGCTTTACAGTGGGACTGCAAGCAGACATGATATAGGAGTCTTTATATACCAGGGGTGGCCAAACTGCGGCTTGCGAACCACATGTGGCTCTTCTAGACATCCGGTGCGGCTCTGAGTATCACTGTGGTCACACATTTTAGTTTCGTTTAGTTTATTTCCCTCCCTTTCCCTTTCTTTCTGTGTCTTTCCCTCCTTTTCCTTTTTTCCTTCCTTCCTTCTTTCTTTCCCTGTCTTTCGTATTTTCTGTAAAAATGTTGGAGTTGCTAGGTCTGACTCAGAAAATACCTGGGGACTTTGGAAGTGAAGCCTAGCAAGGATGTGACATCACTTTTGTGATGTCACTTCCAAGTCAAAGGTCATGTGATGGTTCTTCCCAAGCTCCACCCCTTCTGATGATGTCACTTCCAGCATACTGCAGCAAAACCCTACCCCTTCTTGTGATGTCACTTTCAGGACACTGCCCCAAACCCGCCTCTTCATCTGAAGTCACTTCAATGCATCATGTCTTGCAACTCTCAAATATCTGATGTTTATTCTATGTGGCTCTTACATTCAGCAAGTTTGGCCACCCCTGTTATATACTCTTTAAAGAATGCTCATCAGGTCTGCTATGCTCCCCCCCGCCCCCGCCGCCCTCTGTTTTGGAAATTGATAGTCCTTTTACTCTGCAGAATAAAATGGGCCAGAGTGGGCTGGGTGAAATTCAACTGCTGTGCCATACGAAGGACAAAGGAGGCAGGGAATCTCACATGTGGCCAACGCAGCCCTAGACTGAAAGCGGCTGCATAATATGGTTGTGGCGGACCATAATGGAAATGGCTCTTTTTTCATAGGGAGAGTGAAGAACTCCTGAAAGATAAAGACTATGGCTGTTTTCTTATCAGGTTACGTGAAAGAGCATTTGGCTATATCCTTTCCTACAGGTAAGCCTTTGAATGTAGTGTCTCTTTTTAGGGATGGGTAAGAGTATCTTTACATCATTTGTCCTAGACTTTTGGGGAACTGTGGTCTACCCAAGGAGTCCCCCACCATAGAAGGGGAAGAAAAGCTTGCAGCATCAAATCTGGTTCACCTAGACCGAGCATCTGTTTCCCACACTGGTCAATGTGATATCTGCAGAAGGCCTACAAGACAAGGCACAGATGCCCAAAAATGGCAGTATTGTCAGCTTCCTGCGTCAAATATACTTCGGGACACTAGATAATTGTCTGGGAAATGGAGCACCTCCTGAGAATGCAGAAGTTGGCCAAACCTGATCGGCACCACAAATGATAAGAGGGAGAAAGAGAGAGAACTTCATGCAAAGTCAGACTGGTTAATGTTTAGAGGGTGCCCGTCAGTTTGTCTACGACAGCCTTATTGCGGTCGGGGCTCTATGTGGTCAAATGCAAAAACAGCTCCTGTTTCCACATACATATGCTGGGATTCTTTCTCTCTCATCTTCTCACTCCAACATTACACCCCTGAATTCAGTCCGCCTCTGGGGACTGGCCATGAATCCACGCTGCTTCTCTTCCAAAAGGTATCCGAATGCTGCTTTAATTTGACAAAGGAGTTCAACAACAGGGTACTGAGTTATTCTTAGAAAGTGGGAAATTCATTTGATGCTCAGGGAAGGGGATTATTTTATTATTTATCATTTCCATACGGTCCTAAAACTTTGAAGAGTACAGGATCTCTTCCCCAAGCGAACTACGGGCTAAAAATTGATGTAAGGGCATAGGGAGGGGAGAGAATTGAAGGTTGGGGGTGTTTGAGCACCCACCGGTCCGGCTCGAGGTCTGTTCGCCAACTGCAAACAGGGAGCCAGTTTTTCATTGAACAATTCGGTTGTTCTTGAACAGCTTGGACCTGCCGGGGTGGAACCTGCCTCCATTAGCATTATGCATGTTTAGTTTCAGTAGGGAAAGGGGACCAAGTGACTTCGTGTTAAAGGTGGATTCTGTGGAAGGATTTGAAGGGAGGGAAAGGAAATTTTAAAGAGTCTGTTCCAAGCACAATGGGAAGAGAGCATTTTTGAGATAACAGGAAACCTTTGGATGGCTGAGTGTGGTGAAGCTGTCTAGACAGATCAAATTGAACCCCACTTGCTACGTGTCAGCTACATAATAAAGAAAGAATGCCTTCATCTCAGTTGTACTACAAGACATGAAACGTGCGGTCTAATGCTGAGATTTTGGTAACTTCTTGGAGGTGGGGTTTATAACCCATAGCTGGGAGATCTCTCCAGAGTTTCACCAAAGTCTCTGCTTCCAGACACCGATGGGCACCTTGGGTTACAGGCAATGTTGTCATGAACCAAGACGCGTTTTGTTTGCAGAGGCAAAGATCGATGCCGACATTTTGTCATCAGCAGCCAAAAGAACGGACGTTATGTCATTTCGGGAGACTCCCATAGCCACGAAAGCCTCGCCGAATTGATCAACTACTATCAGATTTCTGAAATTGTGCCATTTGGAGAAAATCTTACAGCACCCTGTTCGAAGGTGGGTCTCAATTTGAAAAATCCTCTGACTCCCTCCACCCATAAATGGTAGAACCATCCTGCCCTTTCTAGCAAATCAACAGCCTTTGTTCATTTATTTTCATTCACGCTTATTTTAATTTTCTTAATTAAGATAAAATCAGGGCTTAAGGAGTGATTGCTCACCTTGGGGAGGTTACACGCATCTTCCTACCATGCTACTGCATATTTATCTTCTTCCAGGTGTTATCTTCACAACAACCTTGTAAGGCATGTTAGGCTGAGAGAGAGTGAAGGGACCAATATCACCCAACAAACTCCACATCAGATTTGAAGTAGTGTTTCCCATATCCAAATCTGACACTCTTACCACTATACCACACTGACTGCCCATTAGATCAATTTGCCCATAAGAACACGTCAAGAGTCAAGCTCAAAGTCAATATAGAGCAGCATCCTGTTTATAATAGCTTAGGTTATCGGACTTTGTGTTTCTTCCTCTGTCCCTTTCCTTTGAATGTGTAGCTGGAAGAAAAAAACGTATACGATGAAATCTCTCCAGAGCAGCGGGCACCAGCTAAGCCAAGTTCAGAACTGCCTAGTACTCACCTAGCCAGGCAAGAATCCAGAAGCTCGTCTGCCGCCAGTCCTATAGTGAAGGACATTCCCAGCCAACCATCTTCAAATTCGAGGAGAAAGCTTAAAGAACAACACAAGTCCTTATCGAAGGAGAAGCGAGCGTGGAGCCTGGAGGCTGACCTTGAAGACGTGAGTTCTAAAGAGGTATTCATTTTTTCAAGAAGGAGAAATATTGGACATGATCCAATCCAAGTGAAGTGATTATAAGTCAGACAGATTCTAGAAGGAACATTAAACATGCGCTTAATTCTCCCACTAACATCAGAGAGAGATCACATCACGGTTGAATGATTCTCCATAGAAACTCTTCCAGCACATAGAAGATAAAGTCAGGAAGAAGTGAAAGACCTTCTCCCTGTCCCTGACATGCTACTTCTTTGTGCAAACTAGGGTTACATTTTTTAAAACAATTTTTCAAAGAATTGTGGTTGAAGTAGCACAAACACTATACATAAACGGGAAAAGGGAAGAGGTCTACCATGCTGTACGGGTGAGTTTGATCAATTCCCTGGAGACACCAAACTTCCCCATATTTGTTGCTTGCTTTTCTTCCCTTCCTGCACCCCATGTGCTATTTCCCACTCTACCATTTGGCTGGCCACCCACTATCCTTCTTTCCAATAGTCTTTCTCGAAAGGGTTTGAAGTTGGGTTCCTCCTTTAGATTGGAGGGGTTTGTTGTACATTATGTCATTTAATTACTTAATTAATTGCATTCTGGTTTTCTCCCCAGTATAGACCTAAAGCAGCTTACAAAAAAAATAAAATAGAAATACAGATGAAGAGGAAGAAAAGGCCTCTTCTGGTAGCCCCTAGCTATGGTTCTCGTGCCAACAGGAGCTCTTTGGCTCTTGCCCTTAAACTCACAGCTCTCGGTGTACTCAGTTTTTAAGTACCCTTTAAAAAGGTAAAGGTAGTCCCCTGTGCAAGCACCGAGTCATTACTGACCCATGGGGGGGACGTCGCATCACGACATTTTCTTGGCAGGCTTCTGTTACGGGGCGGTTTGCCGTTGCCTTCCCCAGTCATCGACACTTTACCCCCAGGAAACTGGGTACTCGTTTTACCGACCTCGGAAGGATGGAAGGCTGAGTCGACCTTGAGCCGGTTATCTGAACCCGGCTTCCGCCAGGATCGAACTTAGGTTATGACTTATGAGCAGAGCTTGGACTGCAGTACTGCAGCTTACCACTCTGCACCATGGGGCTCCCTTAACAGAGAAGAAACAAACTCTTCCAGGTTTTACACAGCTGTTGCTAGCCAGCTAGCAGGATCTTCCCTGCTACCCCACTGATAATGATGTAAAGCACCGTGTGTAGTATGTTGTAAGAAACAAACAATAAAAGCATTTTAAGAAACCAATCTGGAACAGCTTATAATATGAGCTGTTTGCATAAACCTTGCTCCCATATCTTGCTCCGCTGGCCTGAAAAAAGGGTGTATAAAATCTTAACCCTCCCTGTGAAGGCTGTCCGCCATCCCGTTTTAAATGTGTATTAATAGAAATACACTGCTGTTTTAATGATGTTTTACTGTGGATGCATTTTTATTGTATTTTAATATGTTATCCGCCCTTATCCTGCCCGCAGGGAGAGCGGAATAGAAATTTGAAATAACTAAATAATAAAAAATATCTTGAGAGCATCCTGTCACAGTTTGACCTTGCATCTCAGTATTTTTTTTTCTTTATCTATCAAATTAGGATCTGGACGAAGCTCCGCCCATCCCAGACAGGAGCATTTTGCTGATGGCAGAGGTCTTTGAGGGGGCCTCAAGCAATGAAGCCGCTGTTTATGCAGCACTGAAGCACCCGAAGGACAAGACCTCGGAAGTACTGCCAGATGTGGATCAAGTCGTCACAGATCACTCGCAAAATCTAGAAGACCCTGGCCGAGGGAACCCCTATCGCAAAAATATGAGTACTAAGCTACCTGATAAAGTGTATGGCAAAAGAACGGATCTTATTGAAAGTTGCTCTCCAGCCACTGTCTATTCTGAAATTAGCATAGACCAATCCAAGAACACTTTGCCCCAGAGCAACCCGTCTTTCTCTCTTATGGCACCAAAAAAGACCACCCTGAACTCTCCAACATCAACTCCTCCAAAATTATCTCCCAAGTTACCTAATAAACCAAAGACCCCCACAGAGTCTCTAGGACTGCAGCAGACACCATCAGCATTATATTCAACCTCTCCAAAGACTGGTGAAGGGCATAGAATGCCAGCCCCTTCTGAGACTTTATCTGATTCACCAAGGGAGAACTTGTATGGTCAGATCCACAAACTGAAATCACAGGAACTCACCACGTCTGTCAGTGATGACCCTTACGAACAGATTCCTTTCGAGTGGGCTAAGCGCAGGGCCCAAGAACGAGCTTTTGAAAACCTTCCTCGATCTTCACCGCTAAGGCCCAAAGAGGCTTACGAGCAAGCCTGCATGAAAGCGGGCCGATCTTCCAGGACACAGAGCTATACGGAGAATACGTATGAAAAGATCCCAGCACCTTTGTCCAAAAGCTCATCATCAAGGCAAGTTGCCACTGCAGACAACATCTACGAGAAAATTTCCTTTGTCCCTGGGAAGGGAACAGGTGCAAAGCCAAGTCAAAAGGTACAGTTGAATGTTCAACCTATGTTAAAGAACAAGAGTCCAGTAGCATCTATAAGACTAACAAAACTTAGTGGTAGAGTATGAGCTTTCACAAGTCACAGCTCAAGCTCATTTCCGTAAACAGATTTTTCTAGTGCCGTTGTGGTTGGTCCATTCCATAGCTAATCTCGAGTCTTTTCTGTTCCCGTTTATTTAGCTCAATAATTCAAGATAGATTCTACTCCCTCCAAAAGACTGTCAGGATGTGTTAATTTTCTTTGATTAAAAATAAAAGAGAAGATACATTTTAAAAAAACACAAATATGTCCAAGTTCGGTCCAGATTACTCCTGACTGCTCATCATCAACTGTTATAAAATATGTGTATTTTATTCCGCTCATTTCATTTCATTTTCCTAACAGAGTGAAAAACCCAGAAGATTCCTCTTTGCTGATAAGAAGAATAAATTCTGAGTGTGGGACTTCATTTTGAAACAACGTGTGGACTGAAAATCATTGAATGAGATCCGGCTTTGTGCCATAGGAATTTCTTCTTCTGCGGCTTTAACATGGATTGCTACAGATTTCATAATTTTCTTTTGGGGGCTGAAAATGGTACATTTCTAAACAAGTCCTAACACAGAGGGAACCCCTTAGCAGTGAAATTCTCATATTTTAAGGTCTGTTTCTTTGAAAATGTTGCTTTATAAATATACATAACATCCACTGGAACAGAAGTCCACGTGTGAAGGGCCTGACACTTTCCCCAGATTTTATTTTAATCCACATTACTTTGACTATGGCCATTTCCACACACGTTGAATAATACACTTTCAATGCACTTTGACTATCTCTAACACTACGATTCTAAACAGTTACAACTTCCTCAATCTATTGAACTCAGTGGGCTTAGAATGATTTAAGTCTTCTTTGGATTACCATACAAATTCAACAACAAATCTATATAGCATTGTCTTTATGGTGGCAAAGCCCTTAACACGGTTGAGCTGCGATGGAATGCTCATAAACATTCCAGCTGCTCAGGGAACAAAACAACTCAAATACAGGTAGGGAAAACTGTCACTTTAGATGGGACTCTAATTCGCTTCAGGCCCTTTAAATGATTGAATGAGGCTTATTCCTCCACCTGAGCTGCGATTTGAACCCACGTCCTAGTCCAACAATTGAACCATGACACCACACTGGCTTTCAGTACAGTACTGTCAGTGACTTTGCAACCCTATGGGGGCAAAGAGTAAAACTAAAGGGTAGGACTGAGCTTCATGTGTAGATTACAACTATCCAGCTGATTCCTTAGCTGGAATCATTTCCTAGTCTCAGCCAATTCCTTTCCTAGTCTCAGTTTCAACTATAGAAATCATGCCCACAAATGCTTTTCCTTGAATTATCTGCTGAATGGTCTTTGCTCATAGATCTACTGTGTCGGATGATCATGTTTGTTTTTAGGAGGTATACTTGTAATTATTTTATTATGATTGGGATCTTTGTGTGAACTGATGAAGAAAGCAAGGATTGAAATATATTTCACTAGGATCACTGAACAAATGGGAACAGTCAAACCTCACTGTCGAGTCTTGTTTCAATATGTCCTTTCCACTCTCTTAATAACCTCAAGGGTTGTATAGCAAACTGGTTACATCCTTAACTACGTGGTTTCTCCAACTGTACGGACACCAGGGTTTACCTGCGGAGATTGCACCGTCAGAGCTGAGTTGCCAAAATGAGCTCTTCCTGGTAAATGCTTCAATGGTGGAGGGAATCACTGTGGAGTGCAGGACAATGGTTTGCCTTTAATAATGATCTCCTTGGGTTTTACTTATATTTTATTGGATGCTGCAATTTTAAGCAGCTTGATAAGCCCTGATTAGCCCCATCTCATCAGAGCTTGGGAACTAAGCAGATTTTAACACGGTTAGTATTTGGATGGGAGACCACCGAGGAAGTCCAGGCGACTAGACAGAGGCAGGCAATGGCAAACCAATTCTGCTCATTCCTTACTGTGAAACCCCCTTGAGGTAGATGGCGTCACCCATGAGTCAGTGGAAACATGACCATGGCACAATTATTATTGTTATTTTAACCTTTCGGCTTATTGTAAGCCACTTGTTGAGGGATGATTCCCAAAAGCGGGATATAAATAAATAGAACAATGGACTAACTTTTTTAAAAAGGAGTTGTCCCAAAATGCAATACAAGGGCCGTAGTATCCCAGGAACTGATGCTGAGAAACTAGAACGGTCCAATAGGAAGAAGTCAACATTGTATGATGCAAAGAAAAAGTCTCTTGAGGATGTAAGAATGAAATGTAGTGAGAAAAACAATACAGAAAATAATAACAACAACATTCAATTTATATACCGCCCTTCAGGACAACTTAACACCCACTCAGAGTGGTTATTATTATTGTTATCTTCATAATTACCCTGTGAGGTGAGTGGGGCTGAGAGAGCTCTGAGGGCGAAGCTACAAGTGATGAATTACACTGGAACGGCAAGTGTATTTCTCCCTGTTCACTTGCCCACCACTCAATCCACTTGCCGTTCAAGTGTCATTCGTCACTAGCTTGGCCCCGAGAGAGCTGTGACTCACCCCAGGTCACCCAGCTGGTTTCCAGCGGAGGAGTGGGGAATCAAACCTGGCTCTCCAGATTAGAGTCCTGCCGCTCTTAACCACTACACCAAACATTATACCAAAAGCCCTGAGATATCATCATTTGTACAGTTGGTTCTGAGGGTGGGTTACCTCTTGCTAATAGCTTTTTTCAACCGTAAAAAAGACTTCCGAAATTGACTGTCTCAGCAAACCTAGAAGTGAAAAGAGGTCATCCAAGAGGCCAGAATAAATCTGTTGATAGCAGCCAGAAGCGTGTCCTTGACTGTTCTGCCCTGTCCAGTTTTTCCAGTCGCCCTCCCCCATGTTAACATTAAATGGAGATTAATAGAAAGCAAAAAACCCATTTGAGAAGAGCCACGTATGTTTTTCCTAATGACTTGATTCATTTCCGCAGCTGCGAGTCACATTCTAGTAATTCAGAGATTCTCTGGAAAATCCTCCATTGTGTGTTCGTTAACCAAGAATCAAGGCCCATTGAACTCAACCAGACTTACTTCTGAGTAAACATATGCGAGACTGACCCAGAAGGGTGTCCTGCAGTAAGTTGTTCCCATTGATGGAGACCCACAGAGGGTAAGAAATAGGTAATCCAAATGCTCTTTTCCTCCATCACAACATAGGGCGAAGCTACACGTGACGAATGACACTTGAACGGCAAGTGTATTTCTCCCTGTTCACTTGCACTTCACTCAATCCACTTGCCGTTCAAGTGTCATTCGTCACTTGTAGCTTGGCCCATAGTGGGTGGTGGTGATGGTAGGAATCTGATACAGTTACATGAAGGCTGGTTGTGATTTTTCAGCGTGTGGAAGAAAATGAAGCTGGTCTATGAAGGCTTGTTTGGTGGTGTTAAAAATGAGCTTAGTCGTTTGGGTTGCTGAGTGGCACCAACCAAGCACTCAGGGCCAAGCTACACATGACGAATGACACTTGAATGGCAAGTGTATTTCTCCCTGTTCACTTGCCCTCCACTCAATCCACTTGCCGTTCAAGTGTCATTCGTCATGTGTAGCTTGGCCCTCAGTTGCTGCATTTTGTGGGCAGAGGACAGGCTTGGCACTTCTTGGCACAGGATAAACAAGGTTGGCAGGAGGGCTGAGAAAACAAAAAGCATCAACGTCGAGGAATGCAAAAACAGCAACATACACAAGCAGGGGTCATTTCATAGAAAAAGAGCTGGAGGAACGCATTAGCATAACTTATCAGCATATGCCACGCCCCTTGACATCACCGGCAGTGTGTCATTAGCATAACTGATTTGCATGTGCCACACCCCCTGACATCACCTATCCTGGCTGTTTTGGACCCAATCCTGGCCATTCAGGGCCGAAATTGGGCCCAAAATGGCAAAAAGGGGCTGAAAATGGCCGAAAAGGGGCCCAAAAAGGTCAGGATTGGGCTGCTGCTGAGTGGGAGAGTGATCCACCACTTGCCAGAGGCCCAATCCGGGCCATTTCAGCCCCAATCCAGGCTGAAACGGGCCCAAAATGGCTGAGAGTCAGGTGGGCGGGGCCACCTGACATCTGACCTCTTTAGGGAACTGCCGGAACTGTGTTCCGGTGCGTTCCCCCTCTAAATGAGCCCTGTACACAAGTACAAGAAGGTCTATCAAAAGCAGGGGTGTGTGGCAAACTGCAAATTGAAAACATCACCCCAAATCAACACAGGAGTATCCCGTCAGGCACGCAGCTGCAGTGGGTTCCCTGCTGGTAAGTCAGTTCCTGAGAGTTTGTGGGCCCAATTCAGATTGGGGCTGAAGAGTGTGGGAAGAACGGGGTTTCTGCCTTACCTCTTGCACTGTTCCTTGAGTCAAAATGATAACAGGGAGTGCGATTTGCCTCATTGTAGAGCTGCCTGTGTAGCCGCCCCCCAACAACAGAACAAATAACATTCCCATACCATTTTGAATCAGGGAAACAATGCAGGAGAATGGCAGAAAACTTTTTGTCCCTTCGCGCTGTGGTCTGAGGCTGAACCTGGGCCCTGAGTTTTAGGAAATTCAAGTGCCCAGTAGGACACTTGCTGCGGCCGTGTGACTGAGGGCCAAGCTACAAGTGACGAATGACACTTGAACGGCAAGTGTATTCCTCCCTGTTCACTTGCCCTCCACTCAATCCACTTGCCGTTCAAGTGTCATTCGTCATGTGTAGCTTGGCCCTCAGTCAAGGGCATTTGTTCTTAATAGGCAGGAGCTTGGAAGGAAAATAATGGAGGAGTGGGTTGGGTTTATGGAAATAAGCGGCTCTGGAGTTTATTAGACAGGCAGCAAGTCATTTGACGTTCTGTGTATCAAGTATTTTAGAGGGGTGGAGAAGAGAATTGGAAAAGGAGGACTTCTAGCTAGTTCTTGTTCCTGCATCAGTGTGGAAGAACCTCAAATAGACCTGCAGAAGAATCTCTGAGGGCCAAGCTACACATGACGAACGACACTTGAACGGCAAGTGTATTCCTCCCTGTTCACTTGCCCTCCACTCAATCCACTTGCCGTTCAAGTGTCATTCGTCATGTGTAGCTTGGCCCTGGTTGAGTAAAAGTATCAAGGAAGGCTCAACCTGATCCACAGGGATACCCGTAATGTGCAGCATGGCCCTGACCTGCAACCTGTCCTTAAAAGCTGCTCGAGCCATTTGCTAACATAGATGGTCCATTAATTCAATAATTCACCCGTTTATCCCAAATACAGTGGTCTCCTGTCTTCATTTGGGGAACGGGGTGAATGCCTTGATTTCCACTCAGGACAACAATCCACAAACCGTAATAAAATCACCAGAAGTTTTAATTATGGATGACTTGGATACAGAAGCCACAAATATGTATCAGAGCCCTTCGATAAGCCTGTTCGAGAACAGCTTTTATATGTGTGATTGTCATCAAATTCCAGTTTTCAGACATTACTGGAAAGGAGTAACGATTTGGGTTTTTGAGAAAGAGTGCCAGAGCAAATCGGTTTTGCCATGCATTTGATGAGGGAAATTGCATAGCTGGCTTTGTTTTAAAAAACCCAGATAACATTCATTTAGTCCCTGGATAGTAAGAATCCTGGATTCCTCCATCGGTATATTCTTGGTTTGGTCTTTTGAGTTGCTTCTTTTTTTCCTGCCATCAGTCACAATAATTAGATCAGGATATGAGAACAAACAAGACCCTCCTGGACAGCTGAAGACACAATTCAGAGTCTGTTTAGAGGAGAAATTGACCTCATCTGCAAACGACGTAGAAAAGGAAAAGATTTCAAGTTTCATGGAGCATCCGTACAGCACTGGTTGCTTTAAGCACCTAAGCCAGTGACCTGACCTGATCCATAGGGCAGACTCAGCACACAGCCAGTCTATAAATGTCATCTTGATTGATATTGATCGATAGCTACCGAGTGCTCTGAACAGACCTTCATCGGTGCTATGCAACAATGGAGAGCAATTCCTTTTACGGCCAGTGTTCTTGATCAATTAACATCTGGGAGAGTCAGCGTATCTTGTAGATCTCTCTCTCTCTCTCTTTTTTTTTTGCTTTGAGGGACAATAGGCTATCAAATCTTTACAAATATAAAAATCACAAGGAGACACATTGAATAGCACTTTCTCTGGTTAAAAAAATAACAACCCAACAACTTTTCTAAGACAACATTGCTGGCCGACTGTGAAGATATCCCCCCCCCCACAAAAACACAAAATCCATAGGTAGCCCAAAGATCTTGGAAATCAGAAGTCCACAATTCCTTTAGTCTCTGCTGCAGAATTCAGAGATTCCCTAGTGGACCACAGAAGCCAGTCAAAGTGCCTGAGATTCGAAGAGGCAGGACAGATGTCTAGTTCAATCCAGTGGCTCACCCAGCATTTTCAGATTCGTATATGAAAGGTGCTGTTGAGAAACAAAAAGGGAAAGACAAGTCTACGAGGTGCTGCAAGATATAAATAAATAAATAAATAAATAAATAAATAAATAAATAAATAAATAAATAAATAAATAAATGTGTTGTAAATGTCTCCATGTACCAAGAATGGCCCCTCTATTTTTCCAAGAACCCTTGAACGGTTGGCAGGCAGCATTTCCTTTGGCAGACTGCAAATTGCCCTGAAATGTTGTCTCAGTGCCAGCATGTCCGATCGCCAAACCTTTCTGTCCCTCTTATCCCCTTGTGAGGTTACTATGCCATCTGTACAAATCTGTCCTCTTTTTAAAAAAAAAAAGAAGAAAGAAAAACCTTTTGGTTTCTACAGTGATTTATAAAACAATTTCCTGTGGAAAATGTAACCAGTCTTGTAGAACGGAACACTTTGCCGCTGCCAGTTCCAAGCGCTAATGGTTCCCATTAAAAATACAAGCAGCTTCCAAATGATAACATTCTTTTTAAAAAAAAAATAAACCCAAGAGGATCAAAATTTTCTGAACCAGCAACTGTCTCAGTCATTTACAACTTATTCCAACTTCTGGGACTCCAGCCAGCATTGATAATGTTCTCTCCCTCGGACAGCTATTTGATCCAAGGGACTGGGGGGGGGGGTCTTTAAAACCTTCAAAGTAAAACAAATATCCTCAACAAGAAGGCAAATTGGAGGTCTTAATTGTGTATTTTCTTTACCAACAGCAATGATTTTCTGCGGCAGACTCCAAGAGATAAATGGCGCAGTCCTGAAGACAGTTATACTATTTTATATCTGTAGAAATCAATGGGTTAAGAAGGCTATAACTCGGCTTAGGATTGCGCTGCCAATGTATGCTTGCAAAAGTCAGGAGTTGGCTAGGGGCTGCTTAGGGGGGTGTTGATGCTACTTGTGGTTCAACAACTATGTATGTGGAAGTATTAGAGATAGTTGAGATCTCTAGGGTTAATAACAACAATAACAACTGCGAGTATGTATTGCTCTTAGTGCCCACTCAGAGCAGTGAACAAAGTCAGTATTATTATTATCCCACAGTACAGCTGGGGCACTGGGGCTGTGAGGAGTGGCTTATGTAAGACCACCTACTGAGCTCATGGCAGTAGTGGGATTCGAACCAGCAGAGTGCTGATTCACAGCCCAACCACTTAAACACTAGGCTGTTTTGCTCTGGCTAAGATGGAAAGTCTAAGCTAGCATCTGTTTCAGGACAGCAGATAGGAGAGCTGGCATGGTGTAGTGGTTAGGGTGCCAGGCCTAGGACCTGGGAGACCCGAGTTCAGTTCCCCACTCTGCCATGAAGCTGTCTGGGCAACTTTAAGCCAGCCATTCTCTCTCAGGCCGACCCACTTCACAGGGTTGTTGTGAGGATCGAATGGAAGAGGGGAGAATGAGGTACACTGTGCCTTGAGCTCTTTAGAGGATAAAAATGTAACAGATGAATAAAAAGATGCAAGTTGGATAGCCTCAGAGGGTTTGGAAATCCATGATATAACGGGGGAAGGGAGGGGACACAGGGAACAAAGGAAGTGAAACAGCACAGAGAAGTCATGCAGGTCTCATCAGCATCTTTACAGCTGTCTGAAGTCATGATTCGAAATGGAATACAGATGTATTAGAGCAGTCACTCGAAGAGAGCAGGTGGCTCTGGCGCCGGCTCTTCCTCTTTTATGGACTAAATGAAACCCCTCTGAGACTACCAACCTGCTCACAAATTGCACACTGGAAAATGACAAAGGCCTTTCTACCGTCTTCGATGCAAAAGTCCATGTATCTGTCCCACGCTACAATGTGGTTCAGTCAGTTCAAGGACTTTGCACCTTAAGAGATTGCTGATGTTGGTTATTCCTCCCCACTCCGAAAAAATCCCCCAGCTGCTAAACCTGTTTCTAGACTGTATCGTGTCAGACAGCAATGGGGGAGGCTTGTGAGACTGAAAGCACGCACGGGAAAATTTCTTGTACGTAGCAAATGAGCATGTCAGGGACAAACTAGACAGGAGAAATATGCAAGTAGGGTCTTTTTAGCACTTCATACTTTGCAGGATCTCGGGTTCAAATCCTTACATCGGGTTCAATTGCCCAGGTAAAGGGCAGAATTCAGGGTGGGCCCAGGCTATCTAGTTATCATCATCTTGAGATCTCATTAAACCTTTCAAGAGAGAAATTTAGAAAATTAAATTTCCGAGGGTTTTTCCCCCAACTTTATTTTAATCAAATGATTCTTGGTTTGTGTTTGTGGTACATTGTACTAATTTGGCTTGTGGTAAATAGAGAACACTGGCTTCACATAAGTGGAGACTCTACTTTGTTTCTGGGTTCGAATTGAACCTTTGGGTAACACATGCTGGGAAAAGATTTCTTCAATCTGAGACCCTGGGGTGCAGATGCTAGTGGAAATAAACAGAACAGAGGTTCTGGAGCACTGGTCTACTTAGATACCATGCAATGTTTATCATTTTAAAACAAAAGAAAGGAAATCGGTTATTAAAGTCAACTTTTCTCAAACCAACTTGTGGTATAGGCAAGACGTGATATTTTGAGCAGGCTGGATAACCATGTTGAATGATACTGCTGTCATCTTCAGCTTTCATTTTAATGTGCACTTAGGAGGCGTTCAATAATTCTGAAAATAGATAACGATTCGTCTGGACTCTTGTGTTCTTGTAAAGCCTTCTATTTTAGCTCTCCCAAAAGGAGAAGACGTTTAAGCTTCAGTGTTTGGTCCACAGCCTGATGGATTTAAATCCATACATCATTAAGCAGTGGCAATCGTGAGATTTTTGTCAACTCCCGCTCTGCCTTTTGCTTGCAGCTGAGATCCCATGCATGTTTTCCTTGGAGGGAACTCACACTGAATACAATAAGATGCGGGTAACACGCAGAGCACTTGAGCGGCTTCAATTTAAGGCTCGGATGTATCACGGAGGAACAGGGGGGGGGGGATTTTTGTCTGCTTAAGAAAGTAAGAAGTGCTTTGCCAGATTAGACAAAAGATCCACAGGAAGGACACTGAGACCAAAGCCACTTCCTCCCATTGACATTCAGAGGATATACTGCATCTAAACATGGAGGTTCCATTTAGATCCATTCAGGCTTATTTTGAGGGGGAACACACAGGAACGCAGTTCCATCAGTTCCCCAAAGAGGTCACATGGCAGGTGGCCCCGCCCACCTGACTCTCGGCCATTTTGGGCCAGTTTCAGCCTGGATTGAGGCCGTAATGGCCCAGATCGGGCCTCTGACTGGTGGTGGATCACTCTCCCACTCAGCAGCAGCCTGATCCTGACCATTTGGGGCCCAATTTCGGCCCTGAGTGGCCAGGATTGGGTCCAAAACAGCCAGAATAGGTGATGTCAAAGGGGTGTGGCATATGCAGATCAGTTATACTAATGACACACTTCTGGCGATGGCAAGAGGCGTAGCATATGCTAATAAGTTATGCTAATGAGTTATGCTAATTAGTTCCTCCAGCTCTTTTTCTACAAAATGACCTCTGGATCCATTAATGAATATTAGTAGAAATCAGAATGTTCCCAGTCCCCTCAAAGCTAGCGGCCATCATAATATCCTGTGGCAGTGAGTTCCACTAATACCAGCCAGACAACCAGCAGTTTGTACAGGCAATATAGAGATCGGGGCCTCTGCTGCAGTGCTAGTAGCAGCCAGTGCAGGCAATGACATCACTAGCCCATGATGGAGCACTGCTAGCCCAACAGCCAGGCTACTATAGCTGCAACTCTGGTACCTCTAAGAACATCTGATCCCATCCAGTGAAAAGGATTTGTTTGATTATGCATGTGGGAATTTTTCTACCTGAGGAAATCCGGTGCTTTGGAAATCATGTTCTCAAAATCTGGGAAGCCAAGTTTCCCGTCGGCATCCATGTCGGCTTCATCGATTACTTTTTCACAAACCAGCGTGACTTCTTCTTCCGTCAGCTCTTCTTTCGTCAACTTGTTGAGGGTTTGCTCCAGGTCGGATTTACAAATGAAGTTGTCTGTGTTAAAATCTAAGCATGCAAAGATGTGGGAGAAAAAAGATCACCAGACTTACAATTTCTCCAGAGTTATTTTAAGCCATAGACAACTGATGAGGCACTTTTTTCTATGGACTATGGGAGTGTGAAAGCTTGCCCCATACCAGCAAATATTTCTTATTTGTTTGCTTTTTTGTTCATGTTATTTCATCAAGAGTTTTGGAGAAGAATTTGGTCTTGGCTCCAACCTGGTAGATCTCTCTGTATGTGGAGACCTGATTTCAGCTATCTTTCCACCGGCCCTGCAAGACAGAGATCTTCCACCAGGCATACGATGGTTGAGACAGACGGGCCACCTAACCAGCCTCCTGCCATTACTGTCCATCTGAAACTGGCCACCCAGCCCCATGGGTTTTGTTTCAACAGGTTGTGCAATACTGCTGCTTTTCAGTAATCGGTATTATAGATATTTTTTCTTGTTTCATGCTACCATGTTTTATTCTATTATTATGATATATGTGGTGCTCTGCTCTGAGCCTGCTGCACGGACAGCAGATTATAAATACAATTAAATAACTAAATTAAATAAATAACAGTGCTGTAAGCTGCTTTATATCCCCGTTGGGAAGAAAAGCAGGGCGTAAGTATTTAAATAAAATAAAGGCAGCCAAAAAAACTAATTCGGTTCTCTTTTTGCTCTTTAAAGTCAGACAGTCCGATTGGTGTGTGTCCGTCACAATTGTTTCACCCCCGAGGAACAACTGGTTCTTCCCACACCTCCTCTGAGTCCAAGGGCCAAGCTACACATGACGAATGACACTTGAACGGCAAGTGTATTTCTCCCTGTTCACTTGCCCTCCACTCAATCCACTTGCCGTTCAAGTGCCATTCGTCATGTGTAGCTTGGCCCCAAGCTGATGGTGGTTGTCCACTTGGGTGGTTTTAACTTGCCAATCATCTCCATCTCTGTATCACTTTAGCCCCCTGTCATGACATTTACAAGAGCCCAGCAGCTCCATAAACTGCCCCTGCCATTTCCGGCTGGTACAGTCTACAAGTTATCTGCTTTCCCTCTGCATCAGGTGCTTAGCAATTAATCCTGCAAAATGTTATAATAGGATGGCTATTAAATGGCCATTTCAAGCGTTGGTTTTATCGCCCTTGGCTCAGCACGCAGGATTAGCGTTGGCTCGATTGAATTACAAAGCGGCTGGGGGACATTTAATGTGGTCGGAGAATTTTCAGCAAAACAGCCGACGTGGATTTTATTTGCAAAAGCTCCAGATATCCTCCCCCACCCCCACCCCAAATGCTTTGATGAAATCTGAAAGAGCTGTTAACACTAAATCAATTCTGAGCTCCACGATACTTCCGCTGATAGCTTTTGTGGCGTCTGAGAAATAATGGAGGGAGGTCTTTATCTGTCCCTTAATGCAGCTTCGTCACTGCAAAGATCCGCTGTTCAAGCTTTCTGGGACTACTGTGAAGCCAACGGAGACAGCCCGGAAAGAGGACACTATGTGCTGGATGCCCTGCCACGTGCACGGAGCTGCTTCTTCAGCTTCCGTGGTATCTTTGGCTGTCAAGATTGGCAGGCAGTATGAAGCCTTCGGATCAGACAGACTATTGGAAGCCACAGGGAGACCCTGGCCTTCTGCCCTTCGTTTGTTCAACAAAGCAAGACCTTCTAGCTGCGGGGCTTAAGACCCCGAGTGCCAGCTTCCACAACTGTCCTCGGGGAACACAGGCACCCTTGCTCTTTTTCTGCTGCTCCTGCCGGGCTCGCCCATCCACTAGGAGGCCCTAAGCAATCACCTGGGGCACCAATGCTGGAGATTTCCAACAAGCTTATTTCCCCACCCATCCAGTTGCCCACAACATTCGATTCTGTCCCCAAAGGTGCCTCCTGTCCCTGGGGGTGTCAGGCAGCGAGCTGTTCCCTCCTTCGTTCCTGCTGTCCCTTTTCCTCCTTACCTTAACCATGCAGGGGAACACCAGGTTCCCATCTCACTCTACCTACCCAGAGTACAGGGGGGCAAGGAGAGCAGATGATGTCTTCATACTTCCCCCACCTCCCGAAAGTGCTGGGGGAGAAGGTGCAGGCACTGTCTTCCCCCTAGTCTTGTTCTCATATCCAGCCCATGACTTCCATTTTTCAAAGTCTACCACTCTCAGCTGTCCAAAGGTCTCCTGCTAACTCAAACAGTTCCTCCTGTGCCCCTTGGGCTTGGAAGCCCCTTCCAGAACACCCGCACGATGCTGCTACTCACTCCCTACTCCTCAAATTCCATCATTTTTTCCCTGGACACTTTGGTACAACCTCTCAGAGCCAAACTACAAGTGACGCCTTACACAGGTTGGACACTTGTCAGCTTCCCTCAAGTTTTGATGGGAAATGTAGGCGCCCTGGTTTTACAGCTTGGCTCTCCATTAGAGCTGTAAGACCAGGATGTGCCTACATTTCCCATCAAAACTTGAGGGAAGCTGACAAGTGTCCAACCTGTGTAAGACATCACTTGTAGTTTGGCTCTCAGTCTCTATTGCCTACTGAGCCTACACACACATGACCGAAATGAGCCCGTCTTCTCCTGTTCCTCCTTTCTCCCCATCTCAGGGCCAAGCTACAAGTGACGAATGACACTTGAATGGCAAGTGTATTTCTCCCTGTTCACTTGCCCTCCACTCAATCCACTTGCCATTCAAGTGTCATTCGTCACTTGTAGCTTGGCCCTAAGATTTGTAGATTGTGACCTCTTTGGGGCACAGACTGGGCTCGCTGCATTCTGCAAAACCCCACCTTTGTCTTGTACACTGACAGAGGGCTGTAGCAGCATAATAAACGTCAATCAGGCCATCCTTACCGTAGATCTTAAAGGCATAGATTGCTTTCAGCTCCCGGGGAGCCGTTTCACTGAGTACAGAGAACATGTCCACGAAGTCATTGAAGCTGAGGTTCCCTTCTCCATCCTCTGAAAAAGCCTGGACAATCCGTTCCTTGAAGGGGTTTTCCTGCAGAGTGAAAGTATTCCATGAGTACCTTGTGGAAAATTTCAAGACTGGCATAGTGTTAGCTAAAGCGCTGGCCGTTTGGTGTTAGTTCTCTTTTAAGAAAATTTAAATGTCCTAAAATACAAAACTCTGACATGAATGCTGAGTTCCAAGATGGACCTCTGTGTGGCAGCTCTTGGTTTCTTCTGTGCTGAGCTTCCCAAATTAAGGAACAGGTCGAACCTTCCTTTAGAAATCAACCAGTTAGTGGGGGAAAGTCCAAAGGGATGGTAACTCTCCTCTTACACAGTTACGGCTGATAGAATAGCACACGTTTGTCCCTCTGACACTTGGTGCGTTGTGAGTACAGGAGAAAGCCTTGCTCGCTTATGATCTAGGGCCATGGTCTTGGGACCCTAAGGTAGGTTGTGGAATCCTACCAGAAAGGCAGAATGATATTGCAAGGGTTCCTAGCCATGTGGCCCCGCAGAAAATAAAATATGTAGTGGCTCCAGCAGCATACTTATCACTCATAGAGATTCCAGCATATTGTAGGGCCTATTCAATGGCCAGATGTAACCTCTTTCCATCAGCAGTAACAGAATACCGATATAAAAAGGTACCACTGATAGAGCAGCTCTGCCCTTGTGGGTCAGGGAATATAGAATCGATTGAACATATATTATTACATTGTAGGTTCTGTGAGGACAGTAGAGTAAAGATTATCCACCCCTTATTAAAGAGGCTTCAAGGGTTTGCAAACAAGAAAATAAGCCAAAAGTTACTTTTTGACCCTTATCCCCAGTTTATACTGAATGCCGCCAAATTTTTAGCTATAGCTCACAAAAATTGTAAAAACAAAGCCTAAGGCAGTTGAGAGGTTGTGGACTTGAGAGAATGTGCATTTCCTTCACTTTGGCTGTAAGCGTTCCAGAGAAGGTGAGGAATTTCAATGCAAATATTGTAGATAGGTTCTATTGTAATTTTAATAGTCTGGATCCTTGTGTATTTTTGTGTACTTACACTGCTACTCTGGTTTTAACATGGAGACTTGTGCTGGTTATATACCGATCTATTGTTATCCTACCAGTGGGGCCATGAGCCCCAATAGAGGTGGTTTCTTTTTTACTGGGGAAGGACCTGCTGCAAGCGTACATGCGCAGAGAACCAAGGTGCCATATTGCCCACATGCACACTGAGCAGAGCTACAGGAAGGCAAGGGGAGATTCTTCAGCAGTGGTGTGGGTCGCTCTATGCCTCTAACTCCTTGGCAGGTTTCCCGCTGTGATCCACTTCCTTGTGCATGGTCTGTCTTCCCCATCCCTAGCTCTCTGGATCCTCTCCTTGTGGTTAAAGACTTCCACTGCACCTACCACTCCAGCCTTTTAACTGGAGATGTCGGGGACTGAACCTGGGCCCTTCTGCATGCCAAGTAGATGCTCTGCCATTGAGCCACAGCTCCCAGTGTGCAGGGGGATTGCCTCAGCCAATGAGTGGAGTACCAGACTTGCACACTGAGTGCGCAGAACAGTCTGGTGTGCTGCTGTTTGGCACGCATGCTGGTGTTTGTCTACACCCAGCCTATGGGATGGGTAAACCGCCAAATGCAGAAATCACCCAAGCAATGAAACAGCAAGAAGGATTTTGTGTTGTGAAAGCCGGGCCGACACTGCACTCTGCCAAGTGACGCCCAAGCAAGAGCATAAACAGAAGCCACAAGAAGAGTCCTGAACCATGCGCAGACGTCACATCCTTGGAACAGACTATCTGGGGCTTTAGCAGTCTCTTCTTCCCTGAGCTTTTGCCTCACAACCAATTGGTTTCCCTTACAGCCGAGAGTGTATTTACCACTGGATCCAGTTACCGTTTGCAAACGGATTAACCGAGGGGAATTCAGAAGCAAGCTTCGGTAATGAAACTGGACTGCACGTAACTCTAGGACATGTTTCACTTAATCTAGAAAGTGGGGAGTGTAAGATACAACCAGCCTGCAAAGCAATTTTATCTGGCCCATGGTGACCCGACTAAATTGGAATCTAGACATAGTAAAAAAAAAATGCCCACAGTTGAGAATACAATCCTGATGACAGAAAGTCAGGGTCTCAAGCACAGAATCCCACATTCTGCAACCTGGGAGACTTTCAACTGGAAGTGCCAGAGACTTTGAGAAAACTTCTGCCAGCCCTACAGATGCTCTGCATATGAAATAAGGATAGCCCAGATGGATCATTAGACCAATGGTCCAGAGAATCCCACATCCTGTGCCCAACAGCGGCCAGTGAGATGCCACTGGGGTTCCCAAAAGTAGGGCCTTACCCAACACTGTATGGATCCAGCCCCCTAGACCACCCCCAGACACCCTTCTCAACCAGACTGCATTTTAGTCATTTTAGCACTAAAATAAGACTCATTTTGAGTCTTGGACCCATTTTGCCCCACGGGTTCTTGCAATGCATTAATTTTAACTTGTATGCTGTCCATTTGATCATGCAATCCAGGACTTTTAGCATGCCGTATCCTGTCCCAAGGGCCTCTCACCCTGCGGCTATATGAAGTTACAAGGCTATAGATATGATGTAAAATAATCCTCAGGGTTGGAAGCAGGTCAACGCCAACCTAGCTGCAACCACTGGAAAGAAGGGTCTAGCTGAAGCCGGAGCTTTGGTCCGGAGGATTTCTTTTCAGGACATTAGTTGCATCTTTACCTATTGGGTTCATTTTTCCACTTATACGGTTCAGAAAATGGCTTGCAAATCATACGACTCAGATTGATACAAGTCAGGAAATGAAACTGGAAATGCTAACGCAAGTTAACAGGACAATAAACAGCAGATTAAAAAGCAGCATAAGATAAAGGGGGTTGAAACGGTAGAGAGCGGAGCACCGTAAAAAGGCAGGCGCTGGCTCTTCTCAAATCGTCTACCGACTGCATTATGGGCTGTAGATGGGGCTACTGTATTGTGGCAAATTAAGAACTGGTGCTCATCGGTGAAGGGCCATTGTCCTTGCTACGTTGCATAAGGAGGACTGTTTTCACACATCTTACCAGCTGCGCAAAATCGCGCAAAACTCCCGGAATGACAGCGTCTTCCTGGCATGTTTTCCCATCATGACTCCGGTTTGTGGCGCAAATGTGGCACAAACCAGAGTCATGATGGGAAATCATGCCAGGAAGACGCCACCGTTCCAGGAGTTTTGCGCGATTTTGTGCGGCCAGTAAGATGTATGAAAATGGCTGAGGTTTGTGGATAAGCAGTAAACCTTCCATGGCCCTCACTTAATTTTCCGTTCCCTTCCTATGCCGTCTTTGTGATAGCAAAGGGTCTCCATTTGTAGGGAAGATTCATTATGACTCATCCTAAGGCTCACAGCATCTTCCTCTTCCCCCATTAGAAAGAAATGCCGCTGAAATATAGCCCATGGCAGAGACCCCAGACGACAAGCTTAGTGTGGATCCACACAACCACTACTTGCCTTTATGGCATACTTAGATGTTACGGTCATTCCCATAATGAAGATCAGTTGAAAAAAATCCCACTGTGGGATGGTACTGCACATAGGAGATGTATAAGAAAAGATAAACTCTATGTCCCTTCTTTTGTTTCTTTCCATATTTATTTATATTTTTGCTAATGGCTTCAGTTTGGTGCCTGTCTTTGCATTAAATGTGACGTTCATTATGACTGCACAGTAAGAGCATATATAAAAAGAGGCCCCTAGTCAAGGAAATATGAATGTACTAAAATTTGGTCCATCAGCTCGTACATGCAGTAATTTTGAGAAATCTCTTATCAGTTCACGAGTAATCTCTGTTTATGCAGTGGAGAACTTTTTAGAAAAACCTCTGGAGCCTAAATCTAGGCTTTTGAAGAGAAAAGTGCCAGTGTGGTATAGCGGTTAGAGTGTTGCACTAAGCCTGGGTTCAAATCCTAATTTGTCATGAAACTCCCTGACAAAGCTTGGGCCTCTTCTCTCTTTCTCAGCCTAATCTACCTGGCAGGGTTGTTGTGAGGATGAAATGAAGGAGAGGCAAACCCCGCATGCCACCCTGAGCTCATTGAAGGAAAAGTGAGATTAAAAAACAATAAAATAAAAAATAATAAAAATAAAAACAATAAAAAGCAATAAAACAATAAAAAATAAAACAAAAATAAAAAACAAAAAAGCAATAAAAGGGGTCAATATTCATTCACTCAGAGGCAAATTCAGACTTTGGGGTAAAGCTACAGCACGGTTGTGGTAATGATGGAAAGTGGTACCTTTAGCTCCGGCATATTCACAATAAGCTGCATAGGTAGCGTCACACACGGGTCTCTCTTGTAGTCCATCGGCACCATGTTTGGTGCTAATTCGTGGTATCGGCCGTGCAACCTGTAACCAAGCACGTACACACAAAAGAGAGAATATGTAAATAACTATTGCATTTCTCTCTTTAACAAGAGACTTGCAAAAAGTTTATTGCTTTATGCCCATCTGTGTTTAGAACCAAGGTCAACAAAATCAACAACCCTGAGCATGAGAAGAGCTATGAAAATGGTAGAGTGTCTGCTTGGCATGCAAAAAAAAGTTTCAGTCCACCTCCAGTTCAGAGATCTCCAGTTCAGAGATTCATTTTGAAGAATGTGCTCAGCCTGAGACCCTGAAGAAGTCTTGTCAATCAGAGCAGGCAACATAGTTAGATGGGCCAGCAGTCGGACTTGGAATCAAGGCCCATTCATAATCAAAGCAATGATCACTAGAGATGGGCATGAAACGAACCACGGAACAAAATTCTGTATGGAATGTCTGGTTCGTTTGCACCGAAACACGCGTTCCATGGGAACGCGTTTTTACGATACAAACGAATTTTTCCAGCCATTCCATGGCCGGTTTGGAGTTTCACAGACCCTGCACCAGTTTCAGCCCATCGGCTGAACCCAGCACGGGGTCTGTGAAACCCCTGAGCAGGAGAAAGGGGCTGTCAGTTTCACAGACCCTGTGCTGGGTTCAGCCGATGGGCTGAAACCGGCGCGGGGGTCTGTGAAACGGACAGCCTCTTTTCCTGCTGTCTGGGCTGTCCGTTTCACAGACCCCGCGCTGGAACCGGTGCGGGGTCTGTAAAACTGACAGCCTCTTTTCCTGCTGTCCGGGCTGTCCGTTTCACAGACCCCGCACTGGAACCGGTGCGGGGTCTGTAAAACAGACAGCCTGGGCAGCAGGAGAAAGAGGCTGTCAGTTTTACAGACCCCACGGCTGAACCCAGTGCGGGGTCTGTGAAACTGACAGCCCCTTTCTCCCGCCGCTCTGGCAGCAGGAAAAGAGGCTGTCGGTTTCACAGACCCCCATGGCTGAACCCAGTGCAGGGTCTGTGAAACTGACAGCCCCTTTCTCCTGCCACTCTGGCAGCAAGAGAAAGAGGCTGTCAGTTTCACAGACCCAGTGCTGGGTTCAGCCCATAGGCTGAAACCGGAGCAGGGTCTGTGAAACTGATAGCTCAGTTCTCCTGCTGCCCAGCCCCACACCAGCTTCAGCAGCCGGTGCAGGGAGGTTGAAACACCACAAACCATGAACCACGAACTGGGGAAAAGTCAGAAGTTCGTGGTTCGATGTTCCGTGGAATGCTATGAACCATGAATCATGTGGTTCTTGGGGGGGGGGGTTCATGCCCATGATCACTGTCAACAGGCACAAATTTTGCTTGAGATATACCTACACTTGCCAACTTCAGCTTAGGAAATTTTTGGAGACAGGGATGGTGCCTGGGGAGGACAGAGTTTGGGGGTGGGAAGGAACTCAGCTGGGATGTGATGTCGCTCTAGGACTTCCATTTCTCCTAGACTCTATGGTGCACCATGGAGACCATCTTCCGTAGCTGCCATTTCCTCCAGGAGAACTGATCTCTGTAGTCTCTCTGGATATTAGTTATAATTCCAGAACTTCAGACCCTACCTTGAGGTTGGTAAGCTTAAATATATCCTCTGAAACCATCTGGTGTCAATGCGCCCTCAGAAAAGGCAAAAAGTGTTTACTCAAGAGAGCTCCATAGTCAGAAAAATAGAAGCGTGGTTTGCTTTTCCCTCTCCTCTGAATCACGCACGACAGCCCAAGCATCAAACATCAACATAATCAACTTTGTAGCACTCACAGTTCTTAACTGCAACCCAAGATGGTTGGCCTCAGGCCAAAAACTCTTCTGCAACTCTAAAGAGGCGAATCTAGGGAGACAAAACGACTCCTGGACTTTCTTGGCCCTGTTGTGTTTGGTCGTATCCTTCTCATTTCAGGGCTATATTAGACCCCTTTCCTGTCCTGTTGCTGCCATTTGCTCCTCTAAAATAAACTGATTCCTCCCAGAGTCCCATATTGATCCTTTGGCATTTCAGTAGTGGATAGAATTTCACATCTTCTTCCTTGTAAATCAGAGGCAGGAAGCCACACACATGTGCTGTGGGGCACGTAATGTGCCCTGGGGCACATTAATAATGTCATGCTCTTGTGGCATGCGCTATCCTCCTTTACTCATACACGTCTCCCAACATACATTTTGGTGGCATCCCTGGGTTGTATGGAAGTGATTTTGTGCATTACAGAGCCTGACACAGGGATGCCTTTTGGGGTGGTATCCCTCCATTGCTTGCAATGGATCCTGTGACTTACAGAATCTGACACAGGGATGCCATTTTGGTGGCATCCCTGAGTTGCATGCAAGCGAGCCTATGTGTTACAGAGCCAGACACAGGGATGCCATTTTGGTGGCATCCCTGAGTTGCATGGAAGTGATTTTGTGCATTACATAGCCTGACACAGGGATGCCATTTGGGGTGGTATCCCTCCATTGCTTGCAATAGATCCTGTGGCTTACAGAGACTGACACAGGGATGCCATTTTGGTGGCATCCCTGAGTTGCATGCAAGTGATCCTATGTGTTACAGAGCCAGACACAGGGATGCCATTTGGGGTGGTATCCCTCCATTGCTTGCAATAGATGCTGTGGCTTACGAGTCTGACACAGGGATGCCATTTTGGTGGCATCCCTGAGTTGCACGCAAGTGATCCTATGTGTTACAGAGCCAGACACAGGGGTGCCATTTGGGGTGGTATCACTCCATTGCTTGCAATGGATCCTGTGGCTTAGAGTCTGACACAGGGATGCCATTTTGGTGGCATCCCTGAGTTGCACGCAATTGATCCTATGTGTTACAGAGAGAGACACAGGGATGCCATTTCTCATGGCATTCCTGCATAGTATGCAACGCACTGCTTCAGTTTAAAGCCAGTGGCAAACCCAGAATGTTTCTCTAAGCCCTGATGGGCCAGCAACTATAACTAGCTAGTAGCTTCCACAACAGCTTATTCAGGCCTGTGAACAGAGGATAAGCTGTTTCTTTGCATCCTCATAAATCTCCCAAGGGGCTGCAGCCTCGTGGTACTGCCAGCTGCGCGCGGCCTCTATAATAAAAACTTCCCACAAAGCAAAACTGCTGAAAACGAAAGATAAAAGCTGGTAATGGCTCATTGATTAGGAGGCCAGAGTGGCCATCAGACCATGAGATGCTCTAAACATGTCATTAACTCCCCCACAGTCTCCACAATAGCACCAGTCGATACCGGCCTGGGGAGAAGAGATTGCAGGGCCTTTATTGGTGCACGTCTCCACAGGTTGGAAAAGATGCTCGTGGACAAATAAATAAGCAAACTGTATCGAGCACAATTTTATCCCGCCCTCTCTCCAGTGGCTCAGGCTGTCACACTTAATAGTAGCATCATACATAATGGCCCATTGGCTGTCGGGAAAATGAAGAAGAAGGTCGTTGGGCCCCAGAGCCATAACCTGGATAATTCCTTTCCTGAATCCACAAAAAGAACCCAAAATGAGTTGGAGGAGCAGGACCCAAGATACTCTCTCTGCTTCTGCGATGGGCAGCGAGGATGGAGCGACTGACCTACTCTGTTCTGCCCTTTGGCGCCATCAGTCTGTGGCCTGAAGTACTGCAGAATGGTTCTGCAGAGATCAGGTGATTCAAGGGGCCAATGGGGTTCAAGCATGGGTGGGCTCTTCAGGTATTGCTCAGGAGTAGATGGGATTGTCTTAACATAAATTTTTCGGCTGGTTTAGAGGACAGATCAGGTGCCTTGATTCAGCGTTGCAACAGTGAAAGCGGATCAGCAGCACACAGGATAAACATTCTGCTCATCCAATGGATAGATGGGCCGGCCTGGCGACTGTCCTGTCCAATTAGCACTTTGTCAGCCAGACCCATCCATCTTTTGTTTTTAATTTGCAACATTCCTTCTTTGCAATTCAGTGGGGGAAAGAACATTTAGGTAAGTCTGAGCTCAGGAATGTACATCAATAATAATAATAATAACCATGTGGACAAATAATAATAATAATAATAACCATCCGCTCTTCTGGACAGATTAGTCCACGCTCAGAGCAGTGAACAAAGTCATTGTTAGTCAGAGTTATTATTACCCCACAATATAGCTGGGGAGCTGGGGCTTAGAGGAGTGGCGCACCCAAGGCCAACTACAGAGTTCATGGCAGTAACAGGGGTTGAACCAGCAGAGTGCTGGCTCAGAGCCCAGCCACTTAACCACTATGCTACAGCAGCTGTCTGCCTTGGTGTCACACCCCTGGGCACCCAAACCATGAGGGTAAAAGAAACAAAGCAGGCTGGGCACCTCCCTGGGCACTCCCAAATCAGGGGCAGCAGCAGGGGTAGTTACGGAGCAGGGGGGACCATATGGGTATGCAAGAACAACAGATGAGCAGGAGGGAGAACATAAGAAGACGTATGCCAGGTCAAACCAAAGACCAGGGCTCATTTCGAGGGGGAACGCGCAGGAACGCAGTTCCGGCAGTTCCCCAAAGAGGTCACATGTCAGGTGGCCCCGCCCACCTGGCTCTCAGCCATTTTGGGCCCGTTTCAGCCTGGATTGGGGCTGAAATGGCCCGGATCAGGCCTCTAACAGGTGGTGGATCACTCTCCCACTCAGCAGCGGCCCGATCCTGACCATTTTGGGCCCCTTTTCAGCCTTTTTCAGCCCCTTTGTGCCATTTTGGGCCCAATTTCAGCCCTGAATGGCCAGGATTGGGTCCAAAACAGCCAGGATAGGTGATGTCAGGGGGTGTGGCACATGCAAATCAGTTATGCTAATGACACACTCCTGATGATGGCAAGGGGTGTGGCATATGCTAATAGATTATGCTAATAAGTTATGCTGATGAGTTCCTCCAGCTCTTTTTCTACGAAATGACCCCTGCCAAAGGCCCATCTAGTCCACCACTCTGTTCACACAATGACCAACCAGCTGCCTCTAGGAAGCCCAAAAGCAGAAACACTGCGACAGCCTCCTCCCACCCGAGTTAACTAATAGAAAGAGACCATTTATAAGAACAACCAGGGCTAGCTGGTTGCATTAACTTGTGTGTCCGTTCTTGTAATGCAAGGCTTTGCATGCTGTTTTTCATAGAAGAGCAGGATGGGGCTGTGGCTCAGTGGAAGAGCATCTGCTTTGGATGCAGAAGATGCCAGGTTCGATCCCCAGGGTCTTCATTTAAATGGTTTGGTAGAGACGTGAAAAAACTGCTGCCTGTCAGAACAGACAAGACTGGCCGTGATAGAGCAACAGTCTGGCTCAATATAAGGCAGCTTCATGTGTTCACATGTATAATAATAATAATAATGATAATAATAATGATAATAATAACATTCGATTTATATACCGCCCTTCAGGACAACTTAATGTCCACTCAGAGCAGTTTACAAAGTGTGTTATTATTATCCCCACAACTACAATCACCCTGTGAGGTGGGTGGGGCTGAGAGAGCTCTGAGAGAGCTGTGACTGACCCAAGGTCACCCAGCTGGCTTCAAGTGGAGGAGTGGGGAATCAAACCCGGTTCTCCAGATTAGAGTCCCACGCTCTTAACCACTACACCAAACTGGCTCATGTAGGATATGACTTCCACCCATCCCCAAATATTAAAAATAATACCTGTCCGTCAGACTTCCAGAGAATGTGGTAGCAAGAAAGAAATATTCTCTGACAAAATCTGAAGTCTGTGTGTTTCCTGCAGTCATGTCACGTGGATGCTTTTCATATACTCCTTTGCATCTGTGCGCAAATGGTTGGACTGGAGAGTGTCTGTTTTTCATCTCTATCTATTATCTAATGGAATATTAGATCACACTATAGTTTTGCTGTAGAAGAGCATCCGTCATGTTCCCTCCTATTTTTCTTCACATTCGTTTCAAAACAAGACACAAGACAGGCAGATTGCCCTGAAATAAATTAGACGTGATAAGACAAGGCTGGCAGAGCCAACTCTGTCATGACCTCAGTCATTTTTACTGCACAAACAACAATCACCCTGTGAGGTGGGTGGGGCTGAGAGAGCTCTGAGAAGCTGTGACTGACTGACCCAAGGTCACTCAGCTGGCTTCAAGTGGAGGAGAATCAAACCTTCTCAGTGTGTCATATGCAGGGCTTTTTTTCAGCAGGAACGCGGTAGAACGGAGTTCCGGAATCTCTTGAAAATGGTCACATGGACGGTGGCCCCGCCCCCTGATCTCCAGACAGAGGGGAGTTGAGATGGCCCTCCGCACCGCTCAGCGGCGCGGAGAGCAATCTAAACTCCCCTCTGTCTGGAGATCAGGGGGCGGGGCCACCGTCCATGTGACCATTTTCTCTGAGGGCAACCCACTGAGTTCCACCACCACTTTTCCAAGAAAAAAAGTCCTGGTCATATGAAATAGGAGGATCCATTGGGCCCTGAGCAGATATGTTATCCCCAGAAGGCACAAAATGCTGGATTTTCATACAAGAGCTACTTGTGTGGAAGGGTGAGCATGAAAGAACACCAATGAACCACTGCAAAAAAAAAAGTCCACATCCATCAGCTTAATTCCCTCCATTCCACCCTCTGTTGCCTGCCTGACACATTCTGTTCTTCCCCAGATATCTCTCTTCCGCAGAACTGAAAGTCCTGTAGCCTTGATGGGACAGGAAATTATCGTTCGTTTTTATTTTACCTTTAAGGAACACTGAACAGAGAAGTGGCTGCTCTGTTTGGGCAAAAATGGAAACGGAGAAATTCCTCGAGAGGGTGGACACTAGACACAGAAGAACTCTGTAGGCTCAGGCCAAAGAAATATCTAGTCCAGGTCTCTGTTTCTTACAGCCAATGCCAGGAACTTCACAAGAAGAACAGGAAGTATTAGAATTATCTTATCATTAAAATATCTTGCTTCTTTTTCCTCTCACTGGATAGCAGAGTTCAGCATGTCCTCTAATTCTAGAAGAATGTGTGCTTTTTTAATTCCTTGCAAGGGGAAGAAGCTGCAAGGGAAAGTTCGGGGGGGGAGGTAGTGGCAGCCATGAACAAGCAACACCACAGGGGCCGATTGGCTCAGATCTGGGCCCTAGCAAAAATAACAATGGATGGTGACTGAGTACACCCATGGCCACCATTGTCCAAGGCAAACTGTCCCAACACCGTAGAGTTGGTTCAGCTTGCCCCTGTAAAGTTTTAACACCCCAGTCCACCCCTGACAATCAAGTAACGTTTAACTCATCCTCTACAGCTTATCAGAGCAGGGCAGAATGCAGTCTGCTTACCGAAGGATCTCCTTTCGTGTGAAGAAGGTGCAGTCCTGCAACAGAACAAAAGACAGGAGAACATGAAAGAACTTTTTTACTGAAGAGCATGGCATTCTTCCTATTCATATGAGCATTTCCACGCCTCCAAAACATATAGCGATGAAAAGAAGAATGATAGCCAGAGTAGTATAGTACAGAGATGGGCACGAACCGAAATACGAACCATAGTTCAGCATGATCCAGGGCGATTCGTGGTTCATGAACTGGTGGTTTGTCAGAGCCCATTTCTGATGAGCTGCCACGAAATTTAGGCTGGTTCGTTTGGTTCATTTTTCAGTTCATCACTGAAGACAACTTGGTGCCAATCAATCAGTTTCCTAGGCAATGGGGAGGATGGGCTTTCTGCATACCTTCTGCTGACCCAGAAGTAATGTTTTGACGAACCAAATGAACCAGTTCGCGAACCGGGGAAAGTTCGTGAAAGTTTGTGGTTCATGAAACACAACAAACCACGAACTGCACGTTTTTTCCCCAGTTTGTGCCCATCTCTAGTATAGTACCATTTGAGTGTTTAACCTATTACATTGTTTAGTGAAATGTCTTGGAAATTGACTGTTCTGACTCCCATTGTATAATACTCCTTGAATAGCAGTGAGAAAGGCAGACTGTAAATAATGTAAATAAATAAATAAGATCTGTTTTCAAATCTCCTCACTCAACTGTCCAGAGGAGTTAGCCGTGTTAGTCTGTAGTAGCAAAATCAAAAAGAGATAAAATTGGTTAGTCTTAAAGGTGCTACTTAGACTCTTTTTGATTTCACTCAACTGTGAAGCCCATTGAATGACCTTGAGCAAATCCATACTGTTAACCTTTAGCATGTGTTGTTAATGAAACAATTGACTAACCCCAGGGGTCATTTCGTAGAAAAAGAGCTGGAGGAACTCATTAACATCGCTCATTAGCATAACTCATTAGCATATGCCACACCCCTTGCCATCACCGGAAATGTATCATTAGCATAACTGATTTGCATATGCCACACCTCCTGATATCACCTATCCTGGCTGTTTTGGACTCAATCTGAAATTGGGCCCAAAATGGCCGAAAAGGGGCCTAAAATGGTCAGGATCAGGCCGCTGCTGAACAGGAGAGTGATCCACCACCTGTCAGAGGCCCAATCTGGGCTGTTTTGGCCCCAATCCAGGCCGAAACAGGCCCAAAATGGCTGAGAGTCAGGTGGGCGGGGCCACCTGACATGTGACCTCTTTGGGGAACTGCCAGAACTGCGTTCCTGTGCGTTCCCCCTCGAAATGAGCCCTGACTAACCCACTAATCACATTTTTGTCCTGCTTTTCCACCAAGGATCTCAGATCAGCATTTACGGCTCCACATCCTCCCCCCACCACATTTAATCTCACAACGACCCTGAAAGGTTGGTTAGAATGAACCCCAAGCTCACCCATCCAATGGTTCATGGTTCAGAAGAGATTCAAATGCAGATATCACCAGTCCAGTACTCTAACCACTACAACACACTGGCTCTCCAGTTAATCGGTTCAAAGGCAAGGAGATGGGAGCAGCTAAAAAAATTCGTTGACAGCCGGAATTTTTAAAAAACAAACTACCTTGGTAGATTGGATTGGATTGGTTTGGGTTTCAAGACACCCTTATCGTGAGTCTAACTTGGACATCAATTATTAAGGTCTCTTCCTTCCCTGCCTACAGAGTGAGAGGGGGGGGCTCTTCTCCTCAGGCATATTGTGTAGCCGAATAAGGTTACAGACACACAATGAGAGGGGTTCTAGGGAGCCGCTACTGGTGATGCCGCATTGTCTGAAACTGTATAAAGCGAAATAAGAGCCAGAGGGTCAAGTCTGCCGTTTCCCCCGAAAGTGTAAATCTGCCTTGTAATTATAGAGGCTCAGAAAAACAGCGAAGCCGTTACTTAACGGGAGAGTACATGCCTACGAGTGGAAGGTAATCAAAACTCGCAGCATTGTTGGACTATCTAGACCCAGTCTCCAGATGAGCGAAGCTGCCATGGAGGAACATAGGAAAAGAGGTGGTCCCGTAGGGATGCCGGACCAAAACTGTGAAGACCTTTCTTTGTCTGCCTTGAATTGATCCCAGTAACTGACAGGTAGCCGGTGGAGTGACTGCAGAATGGGAGTGATATTCATGCTCCTCCTAACTCATGATAATAACCAAACTGCAGCGTTCTGCACCAACTGGAGTCTCTGGATTAACTTAGAGGGGAGACCTACATACAGTGCACTACAGCAGTCAAGTCTTGGTGTTACTATGGCATGGTTCCAGGTGGCCAGGTTGGCCATGTCCAGGTAGAGGGCCATCTTCCAGGTTATAGCCAGGTCATAGAAAGCATTTTTTGCAGCTGCCTTAACTTGCTTTTCTAGTAGTAGTACTGGATCCAATATAACCCCTAGGCTCTTAACTGAGTCTGCAAGGGTCAGACGAACTCCATCGAAAGCGTGGAGTACAATGACCTTCAGGATCTCTGCCTTCCCAACAAGTATCACATCCATCTTGTCTGGGTTAAATTTCAGTTTGTTCTCTTTCAGTCATTTGACCACAGCTGTCAGGAAGTGACCCAAGATTTCTACTGCATCTTGTGGTAATTTGGACAGTGAGATATAGATTTGGGTGTCATCTGTATATTGATGGCATCCCACTCCGTAGCTGCGACATAATTCTCCTAAAGGCTTTACACAGAGGTTGAATAACATGGAAGACAAGGGCCGTTTCCACATGGCTTACCTTTTTCCGGAACACAGCATCTTCAGGCACGAAAATCGCACCAGGAAGACGCTGTTATCGTGCGATTTTGCACAAGAACACGCTGTTATCGCGCAAATTTGCATGAGAACACACTGTGTTCCAGCAAAAGGTAAGCTGTGTGGAAACAGCCAAGATTATTCCCTGTAGAACCCCGCAAGATAATTCCTTCTCTAAATTCACCAAATCTAAATTTACCAAATGTCATCACTGGCGTATCTGAAGAAGGGAGCTCTGACTCTCGAAAACTCACACTCCAAAAATCCTGCTAGTCTCTAAGGTGCTACTGGACTCAAAATTTGGCTCGTGGCTGTTACCACCAACACAAACCTATGCATGCTTATTTCTTTCTATTTAGTAAATGGAAGTAAACCCCCGGAAATGAATACAGTGAGACTTACTTCTGAGTAAACCTGCCTACAATTGCACTGGGCGTCTTGCAGCAGTACAAGAGCCAGGATCCAACCCTCTGAAATGTCAACACTAGGACCACGTTTTGTCTTTTTGTCAACGGGTGGCCAATTCAACCAGACAAACTCTAAGTCAATTTTATTGGGTTTTTGCAGCAGCCAGAGCTCAGGCAATTGAATTCCGATTGAATTAAAATGTTTGGGCCTGGTGAAAGATGGAGATGAATCATCTAAGCTGTACTGAGCAATTTCATTGAGATGGAAAATTGCACGGGGGCAAAAAACGTTCTTAATTAACACACTGTAATGAGGGAAGGGTGGAGAGGAAAGAGTTAATGCAAAGCATGACATAAATTCACAGGATAGCTAGGTGAATTAGGAAGCCTTCTTATAAAGCAGGTGCTGGGATGCACGAGTATTTCACATCCCATCTTCTCTCCAGAGTGGCAGGTAGTTCCAAGGACAGCCTTTCATGTAATTAATTTCCTTGTAAGGAGAGAGCTCTGGAGTCATGGGATTTATTTACAAATATACAGCTTCATTTCCTCTGTGTGAGGAAACAGGCGCCCAAGATACTGTGCTTATCATTAAAACTGCTCCAGCAGACCCACCTTCTCAAGACTCCTTGCCAATCAACTTCAAAAATTCATATTTCAGTCTCTATCAGTAGCTGCATTCCTACATTTCCACCAACCTTCACTCAAGCTATTTCCAGTAGCCACCAGGCATCCAAAACTATCAATGCCTAGTTAAGCAAGCGTCCTCTAGCAAATTGCTAATCCCCGCGGCTTGGCTTAGAATTGTGCTGTCGTTAGTAGTCAGTCAAAGGAAGAAGCATCTTTAGCTATTTGCTAGGCAAAAGCTTAGAGAAAAACTTTGAACTGTGATATAGAAGATCAGCTGAACTCTAGAGCAACTAATCTTCTTGGATATGTTCATGGTCCTATGGATCTAAGTTCCATCTTCAGGTATAGAGATAGATGGCAGGTGAGATAAGGTGAAGAGTCCACAGTCAAGCTAAGGGGATAAGCAGTGGATTTATAAGTCCCTGTGGGCCAGAATTCAGGAATCCACAAGGCAGTCCAAGGTAGAGGCAAGGAATAAGGTCAACCAAGCCAGGAACCAGGATTTAAAAAGCTGGCAAAGTGTTGTATAGTGAAATTGCTGAGACTAAAAAGCCCATTCTGGAGGCCAGCAGCTTTATACCTTTGGGCTAGATCTTATTGGACTTTTTAATGGATCCTTCTATCAAGGCAGGGTCTGAGATCAAGATAATTTACACTATGGTATTCCCCATTACTATGTATGTATGTGAGAGCTGAACACTGAAGAAAGTAGACAGGGAGAAAGTTGATTCATTTGAAATGTGGCCAAAAAGCAGGTTCGAGATCAACTCAAGCCTGAATTCTCCCTCGAAGCTAAAATGACAAAACTGAGGCTATCGTACTTTGGTCACATTATGAGAAGACAAGATTCTCTGGAAAAGTCAATAATGCTAGGAAAAGTGGAAGGCAGTAGGAAAAGAGGAAGACCTAAAACGAGATGGCTTGACTCAATAAAAGAAGCCGCGTCCTCCAGTTTGCAGGATCTGAGCAAGTCTGTTAATGATAGGATGTTGTGGAGGTCTTTCCTTCATAGGGTCACCATAAGTTGGAAGAGGCTTTGACTACACATAAAGCACTAGGCAAATGTGCTTCCGTTTGGAATCCATCCTGAGAAGTGAACTGTGATGCAAAGGAGATTGGTCCAAGCAGTTAGTACACAGAATAAGGCTTGGAGGTTCTGGGTTTAAGATATCCATAGTCTCCCATCCGCAGTGCTGTATCCCACCACACAGCTCCAAAGAGTGAACAGCACTTAAATCTTCGGACAAGGCAGCTGCCATTTCTGCCGATTCCTTCCTCTCATTGCAGACCCGTCTTCTGCTCCTAAGGCTGTCCATGAGGGTCCACAGGAAGGATGCCAAGGAGGGAACCCTGGAGCCCTCAGCAACACCAGCAAGGCCTCCACTGGTACCATCGTGAAGCCAGCAGGATTTGAATCCAGTGGCACCTTACAGACCCACAAGATTTTCAGGGTATAAGCTTTCGAGGGTCAGAGCTCCCTTCTTCAGCTTGTATCCTGAAGATCTTGTGGGTCTCTAAGGTGCCACTGGACTCAAATCCTGCTGTTCTACTGCAGACCGACAATAGTACCCATCTATAACTGTCCTAAGGCCAGAGGCGGCAGGAGACTTTCCAGCCCCTTCTGAGCACTTCTGAGTCCATTCCCAGGAAACAGGCTCCAAACTCTCACTTAGAGCCAAGCTACAAGTGACGCCTGACACAGGTTGGACACTTGTCAGCTTCCCTCAAGTTTTGATGGGAAATGTAGGCATCATAGTGTGATTTCTGAGGGCCAAACTACAAGTGACGCCTGACACAGGTTGGACACTTGTCAGCTTCCCTCAAGTTTTGATGGGAAATGTAGGTGTCCTGGTCTTACAGCTTGGCTCTCCATTTAATTGAAGTTTACAGAAACCCACACACACACACCCAGCAGAGGGGAAGAGGAGTGCCTGGCAAGAGCCCAACGCCTACAATCCCCTCCCAACCACATGTTCTTCCTCCCATAGACTGCCACTCTGTAAACTTCAATTAAATGGAGAGCCAAGCTGCAAGACCAGGACATCTATTTATTTATTTATTTATTTATGTACATTTTTAGACCGCCCTCCCCGTCAGATGGGCTCAGGGCGGTTTGACAACAAATTAAAAACAGTAAAAACATTATAAAAACATTAAAACATCGTATAAAAAACATCAAAACTTGAGGGAAGCTGACAAGTGTCCAACCTGTGTCAGGCATCACTTGTAGCTTGGCTCTGACCCACAGTGCCATTTCAAATACTGGTGGACTGTGACAATTGGACCATCCCTCAATTTGGAGCAATCGACTCTGTATCTGGCAGGTAACTTTTGGCCAGCAAACCTCTTTCCCTGCGTGGCCTGGAGCCCCCTGCTGGCCTTAGCAAGCCATTTCTTCTCCCGCTGACTTCACCCTGCCCGTTCCAACATTTCCTTCCACATGAGACAGAATGAAGAGACGCAGAGACACAGAATCCAGAGGAGTTCTCGTCCCAAAGTCGAAGACTGGCCACATGTGCCAAAATATCAAAGATCTATGATCTGATTATCTCTTGTCATTTTTTAACTTTGAAAAAAAAAGTCGAGGGAGGATTGGGGGCTGTGGTATGGTGGGTGGGGCTCAAACCCTTTCTCCCCAAATGTCATTTTCTCAGTTGATGTTCGTCCCCAGCTGTTAACTCCCAATAAGGGGAAGAGGGAGAGACACGCTTATATTGCAAAGACTAATAGACGCTTGCAGGGGGTTGACTTGGGGAGGAAGCAAGAAAATGGGATAATCCCTCCCCAATCAAATTCAGCCCATCCACAACTGCTTTTTAAGGCTTAAAAAAATTATGTGGATAGTTTCAGGTGGATAGCCATTTTTGTCTGTGGTAGAAGAGCAAGATTTGGGTCCAGTAGCACCTTAGCGACCAACAAGATTTCCACACATGTAGTGACCCAGTCACATATCACTGACATAGGGTATACTTGGGGCCATAAAATATTCTTGTGCATTTCTTCTAATTCACAACCAGCTTGGGACAAAACACTTGAATTTATAATTCCTCTTCATTTAGCACCTGTGTTAAAAGTGCCTGATCAAATACCTGCCAGATTTCATCTGATTTTGTGTGTGTGTTGTCTCATTCCCCATTCACATAGCAGGCAAGCAGATATATCTTAATTCAACTTGCCTTGGATGAACTCTATTTAAAAAACTAGTCCTTCTGCTAATTGAATCATCTTGCTTCATTGGAGTGTACTAGGGGAAGCTGGAGTTATTTTTCTGGCTGAAATAGATTATGATTTTGCTGTCAGCCACGCCTTCCTTCAGGGTGTTTCCATCCCCACAAATAGAGCAAACAAGAAGGAGTCCAGATCGGGGAGGCTGAGCCACAAAGGTTCACCTCTTTCCAGACCCACTTGTCCAAAGGGCTTGGCATTGCAACACACACTGCATTCCCCTTTATAAGACTTTTTTTCTTACTAGCCTGCATCCCCTAGAATTCTGCCGCCTGCACAATCTATTGGTCAGAACCGACCCTGGCAAAGATCCCATTGATTTCAACCGAGGCTATCTGGTGCAGCTGCAGGATTCATTGGAAAAGATCCCATTGGTTCTTTGCTTTAACTGAAGGCATCCATAGCTGGTGCCTTATCGTCCTAATCTGTTTTGTGGTCAAAAACTCAGAGGCCAGGATAGGGCCAGTCCACCTGGAATCTTAACTGGATATCTCCTATAATCTAGGACTGCCAAGATCAAGAGTGTGAACTCAGAGAGCAAGGGGGTGGGCTCCCCAAATAAGACTTGGCTGAAAGCACCCCCCGTTATTTTTTCACGCCTTCAAACAGAGTAACGGCCATATGGATAATATATGACGTTGCCTTATACCAATCCAGAACTGCGTTATTCTGCCAAAACTGGTGGCTGATCTCAAGCAAAAGGGGCTTGGCAAAGCCTTGCTATGCGAGGTCTTGCTTTTGGGAACCCAACCGGTGCTCAGCACAGCCTGGGACCTTCCACATGCAAAACATGTGCTCTGCCCACCCAGCCACGGCCTCTCCCCAAAACATCAGCTGTTATTGAAGCAAATAGAAAGTGACTTCAGGGACTGGCAGCTTGAATGGGGCACAATTAAAGGTGGCAGAGTTGCCATTGCTGTATTTTTGGTACCTTGAGGAAGAGGCACCGTGCGTGTTTTTCTGCCCCGGGGGCTTGAACATCTTGGGCGTCCTTTGCACATGCTGGATAAATAATCTTGCATGTCCATACCATCATTCCCGTGAACATGTGAATGAAGAATGCTTACCTGATAGGCATCCAGCTGTTCATCCGTAAATATCGTCTGCTTATTACCCATCTTAAGCGAGGAATCCTCTCTGCGTGCAAAACCATCCCATGGCAAGATTCAGGAGTTCTCTGTCCTGCAGGCATTTATAGCATGCATGTAACTTGACCGAGCGGAAGAAAATCCCCAAGACTGCATTGGAAATGCTTGTGTTTCTGTCTGAGTTAGCAATGGGTGAAAGCTGGAGGGTTAAAATCTCATGCAAATATCACCCAGAAAAGGAGCTGCCTTGGTCCTCAGCTGCCCCAGAAAGGATTCCGAAGGCTGGGAAACCGACGGGGAGCATCCAGAGCCTGGAGAAACCATCTCTTCTGCCTCTGATCTCAAATGCACACAGAGGAATCCACAACCCTCCCTTCTTTTTTTGCACCTTCATCATGCAATAAAGGTGTTGGGCCACTAGGCGGCAATGGATATGCCTTTATTTTTTCCCTCCAGTTTTGCAAAGCTAAGTTAGCCTCTTAGGCATACGAAAACCCATTTATCACAAAACAAGGGACTTCTCTCCTAATCACACCTATATTCATTCTTAAAACTTTGAACAAGAACAGCATCATAATATATTAGGACCAACTTTTTAAAAAACTCACAAAGCAGTGGACTGGTTTTTAATTTCCATAGCACTCTTTCTTAGAAAATTGATGCAGTTGGGTAGTTTCCGCTTTGCTAAAGATGTCGCGCTAATTGGTCAGGCTGTGTGTCAGAAAGGTTTCATCTCTGCATTCAACATTATGCTATAGATCCAGAGGAGTTAGCCGTGTTAGTCTGTAGTAGCAAAATCAAAAAGAGTCCAGTAGCACCTTTAAGACTAACCCATTTTATTGTAGCATAAGCTTTCGAGAATCACAGTTCTCTTCGTCAGATGCATGGAGGGCAGAAAGAAACTGGTCAGATATAGAGGAGGAGAGGGGAGGGGAGGAGGAGAGGAGGGATGTAAACAACTCCTTTGATATGGAGATGCAAACAGCTCCTTTTGATGTGGGGATCAGTTTGCTTGTGTAAAGGTTCAAAGGAGTTTGCCGTGTTAGCCTGTAGTAGCAAAATCAAAAAGAGTCCAGCAGCACCACCAAGACCATACAATTCCACTGCAGCACAAGCCTTCGATAACCACAGCCCTCCCCGCCAGATGCATCTGACAAAGAGAACTGTGGTCCTCGAAAGCCCACGTCAGGTGCCACTGGACTCTCCCTGACCCCGCCTCTGTAAAGGAAATCAGTTACCTGTGATAATAAGATAACCATTCATAGTCCCTATTCAGTCCCAGCTTGACAGAGTCAAATTTACATATGAATTCCAATCCAGCAGCTTCCCGTTGGATTTTGCTAGTTTTCAAATTTTCTGCTACCACACCCTATTGTTTACCCTACTGTCCTGCTGAATGTCCCACACTGTGTAATCCGCCTCGGGTCTCAGTGAGAAAGACAGACTATAAATGACATAAATAAAATAAAAAATAAATAAAATTGTGAATCATATTGTATTTTGCTCAGTGAATGTCTTGGCTGTACTGTATTCACTTGCACTGTATAAGCCACCTTGGAACTCACTGAGAAATGAGGATGAGAGCGAGAGAGAGGGCAGAGAGAGGGGAGAGATTTCTGGTAGAAGAAAGCACGGCAGGAACGCTTTCTAAAATATAGTACAGGCTTCTTAAGCAAACCCAAAGGAGTTGCCTCAAAGACTGAGCTGGTGTGAGCTAGTATAATGGTTAAAGTAGGGGTCCCTGAATTTGTTGAGCTTCTGGACACTTTTGGCGTTTTGAGGTACGGCAGTGGGCACCACTGCAAAATGGCTGTCCTGGGAGGCCAGACCAATCTCAAAGCTGCTGGGCAATTATAGAAAGGTTGAGAGGGGCCAAGCCACGCATCCTCCTTTTTAACAGGGGAAGCTAATTCCAAATGGGTGCTACCTGAAGACCCCATCCTGGCCCGGGGTCTTCTGAAGCAGCCTTACTTCATTGAGATGGAGGAAAGTCAGGGTTGGCTCTTTGCTTTGGGGAAGAAAAGCTTGGGGGGAAGGCAAGTGGGTGCCAGCCATCAGGAAGCACATTGGCAGGTGCATGGTGCCAAGCTCAGTGGGTTTGAGAACAACCAGGTTCAAATTCCTCCTAGACGCTACGAAATTCATTGGGTGCAAAAGGCTGCAGCATTTATTATTCAAAGGTCTCCCAGCAAGCTTCCATGGCAGAGCAGAGATTCAAACCTGGGTCTCCTAAATTGTTTGAAATTCTAACCACTATACCACACTGGGGTATTTCAAACCATAATCTCTCTTTGAAAACCTTTTGTTGAAGAATGCTTTATAATTTGCTGTTTAGGGATGTTTACTACTGCGGTTTACTATTCTTGATTGTTTTCTGCTGTAACTATATATATGCGCAGATAAACACAGCTGAGTCTATGCTTCATACATCGGATGAAGTGGGATCAGTAAAGAAGAAAGCACCCGTCACCTTCTGCTAAATCTCTATGAGAGTCCATTTTATGAGAGGGCTTCCCCAGACTAAAAAGCCCCCCTTTTGCATGCTGTTTAGCAAGTGCATTTTATTCCCACCATGCCTCCAGGGACCACAGGGTACACAGTTCTCCCTTCTGCATTTTATCCTCACCACCACCTAATAAACTGGGTGAAGTTGCATCAATGCCACAAACAGAAGTTCTGGGCTTGGAGATGAGTTTGTGACATAAAGCAAGCCATGCAGAATCAGACCAAGGGGCCATCGAGACCGGCATCTTTTTTTCACAGCGCCTAAATCAGATGCCCCTGAGAGGTTTCCAACTAGTATATGGATGCCTTTTGTCAGGGCTTTTTTTCAGCTGGAATGTGGTGGAACAGAGTTCTGGCACCTCTTGAAAATGGTCACATGGCTGGTGGCCCCGCCCCCGATCTCCAGACAGAGGGGAGTTTAGATCGCCCTCCATGCTGCAGCAATCTAAATTCCCCTCTGTCTGGAGATCAGGGGGTGGGGCCACCAGCCATGTGACCATTTTCACCAAGGGAGATTTAAACTTTAAAAAACTCCCCCCTTGTTCCAGATGACCCAAAGTGACGTCATTGTATGGTCCTGTGCTGGCAACCCACTGAATTCCACCACCTTTCCCAGAAAAAAAGCCCTGCCTTTCATTATTTCTCCCACTCCCAGCACAAGTATGCAAAAGCTTACTGCTTCTGAACATTTTGTAATTGTGAACAATATCACTGCTGCTCTCCACTGCACTGTTTCGACTCTAGCTCATGACCCTTAGATCTATTTCAAGTCTTCTGTATATGTTTCAGAACTTAGAAAGCAAAGGAGACAACAGGTTTAAAAGAGAACCAAGCCATCACTGGCATAAATCTCTACTCTGTTAATGAAACGACGCCAAGGGTACTTTGAATACCTTTGGCCTCACAATGACTTCTAAAGTGAGATGATTGCAGGTTTGAAAATAGTGACATGTCCTCTTTTGCACCTGTCTTAAGTCAGAGAAAGGCTGTAATCCCATCCGGGCAAGGATGCCAGCTCGTTTAAGACCTCCGCAGGAAGGAGAAGCGTCTCTTGTTCAATAACATTTTTTTTAATAAAAAAATTCATTATGAGTTGGGGGCGCTTGTGAGGAATTAGAGAGCGGTTTGGTGATAAATGAATAAGAAATTCCTCCCTGGTACAAATCTCTTCTTCTGGAGAATACTACACTCCACCTTAACCAGAATCACACCACTGAAATCAATGGGCTTAGAAGGGCATTAGTCTGTTTATAATGGAACTGTAGCATCCTTTATTGAGCCAATCTATCTCTTTTTCTTACTGCTCAGGGGTGGATATTTAAGGATTCCACTCCTCCAAAACTACTGTTCAAAAAAAACCCTGCTGGGTACCATCAATTTTTCCATTTTCTCCAAAATCAAAAAGAGTCCAGTAGCACCTTTAAGACTAACCAATTTTATTTTATTGTAGCATAAGCTTTCGAGAATCAAGTTCTCTTCATCAGATGCCTGATCTGATGAAGAGAACTTGATTCTCGAAAGCTTATGCTACAATAAAATAAAATTGGTTAGTCTTAAAGGTGCTACTGGACTCTTTTTGATTTTGCTACTACAGACTAACACGGCTAACTCCTCTGGATCTATGTCCATTTTCTCCTTCACCCACACAGCCTTGCGTAGTGGATGGTGTTGGACTCAGAAGCCTAACGTATTTTAAGCTGATGTTTAGAACTGCCAATGTGTATCATGTGACCTTTTGTGCCCACGTTCTGTGCCAGGGTCAGATGCCCCTATAGTTCCTGCACTGTGCCCACCTTCTCTCAGATAAAATACTACATGTCTCTCAGAAACATATCCTACTGGATTTGATGAGGCTTATCCCCAAAGAAACATGCATGGGTTTGTGGCCCAAAAGCCCCAAAGGATTTTGAACCGGTCGTTCCAGGTATTTTGCAATATTTACCTAAACAATAAGAGCTCCCAACGAGAAAGTCCACATGTTTCTGTGTGCACAGTTCTCAGTCAGCCCAAGATTATCTGTATTTGCAAATCTTTTCTCGCCACTATCGCTTTGAACTGTTTGCCAAAGTCCAGGAGACTGCCTGTTGATTTCATGGCTAAATAAATGTTATCAAAAGCAATTGATGCTCTTACAAAGAATGCCTTGGATAGAAAACAGTGAAAACCAGTTTACAGATAGATCTCCTAATTCCCAAATGCACCCCCTCCTCCCCAAGTAGGGGCAAAAAGTCTCCCTCTGCAGTTGCACCCAGCAATTGACATTCAGAGGTTCACTACCTTTGCAAGTGCAAGCTACATTCAGCTATCAGGGGCTAATAGCCTTTGTAAATGTATCGAACCTCCCCCACCCACACACACACACACACATCCCATAGCAGTGAGTTCCACATGTTAATTATGTGATGTGTGAAGAAGTGCTTGGGTTTCTCAATCTTGAATCTACTGCCCGTCGTTTTCATTGGGCACCCCGGAAGGTCAAAGCCAGCACTTTGAATAGGTCTAGGGTTGCCAGCCTCCAGGTAGTGGCTAGAGATCTCCCGGAATTACAACTAGTCTCCAGGCCACAGAGATCAGTTCACCTGGAGAAAATAGCTACTTTGGGGGGTGGACTCTATGGAATTATGCCATGCCAAGGTCCTTTCCCTCCCCAAACCCCACTTTCTCCAGGTTTCACTCCCCAAATCTCCAGGAATTTCCCAACTTGGAGCTGGCAACCCTAAATAGGTCTCAGAAACAAACTAGTAGTGGCGGGGGCATAACATCAGTCCTGTCAATATTTTCATTGGTGTGCCCAGAACTGTCTGCGAGTCCCATTTATCAAGCACCGAGAATTCTTGAAATTTAGACCAGGGGAAAAAATCAGGTAAGGATTTCAACATTTAGGAAGGCATACACTCTTCACGTTCAAGTTTTTTTTAATATAACCAGCATGTTGTTGCCTTCAATGACTGTAGTTTATATAAGGCATAACGTTGTACCCATTTGTATTCCTGTTACTTATAGTTTAACTCTGCATTTATATCTGTAGTATGCAAACTCTCAATAAACGTTCTTGTGCTGTGTTAAAAAAAAAAGGGAAGGCATACACATTCTACACCTGGCACAGAAATCCAATAGCAAGAAATGTGTTGGCTAGATGTGTTGATTCTTACCAAGTGTGGGTGCTTCTCTTTGTTTTCTACAAACTTAACTACTCTGGAAAGAAGGCTTGCTGAAGCTAAGCAGATCTGGTCTGTGCCTGGATGGGAGACTCCCCGGGGAATTGCATGCATGCTGTTAGAATGGAAGAAAAACAGAATCTTAATATGTACTAAAACTTAATCTTTTGCACTAATTCCACCAAGCTGGAATTCTAAATTGGAAGCAAGCCCCTTGAAAGTAAGAATGAGAAAGTAAGAACGTCTCAAACTGGGCTGTAAAATATGCAGCTTGTAGAAGCCGGCTAACTAATTCATGAAGCAACTCATTAGTGGCACCTAATGCTAGAGGCAGTCCAAGGTCCATTTTGGCGTGTGCAAAGGTCTTCCCCTTACTCCCACGAGCCCATCGTTGCAAGCGTATCTATTTAACAGGCTGGAAGAAGAGCTAATTTGCTAAGCTGTGTTCTCTGCCATCAGTAGGAGCAGAGAAACAACCCCGGCCTGCTTGTCACAGACCTGAAATGCAAACCGCCTTCGCTGATTTCAGTGGGCTTTACACCCAAGCAAGTACAGGGAGGACAGCAGGCAGGCAGCCCAATCCAAAGCATGCTTATTGAACTTCACATTGAGAGTACAGGAGCTTTATTTATTTTTAAAAAATTGTATGATGCATCTCCAGACCTGCTGGAGGCAGCTGATGACAATAAAACAAAACCAAACAAAGAGAGAATAAAATATAAAAACACATCATTCCAAGTAAAACATATAAATAAAACAATTTCCATAACATATATAAATACAACCAAGTCAACTAAAAATGGCAATAAAGACACACAGTAAACACAAGCCAGGGCATAAAAGTATATAAAATGGAGCAGCCTAAAATGATATTGATCTAACCGTCTCAAAGCTTGGGGCTTGTTTCCTCCCAAGGGGCTTTACTCGCTAGCCAGTGTGCATAAGGCAGCAGCTATGCAGCCCAACCAGGCACATTTTCTTAGAAGTAAACCCCAACTTCAATGAGCTTTTGTCATAAATATTTTTCATTTACTTCATCTGTGCCCTGCTCTTTTCCCCAACCAGGACTGAAAGCAGCGTGCAACTTTCTCCCCTCCTGCTTTATATCCTCACAACAACCTTGTGAGGTGGATTCGGTTGAGAATGTGGCTGGCCCAAAGCCACCCAGCAAGCTTCCGTGGCAAGAGCAGGGATTTGAACCTGGATCTTCCAGATCCTTGTCTGACACTCTAGCCATCACTGGTGTCAGCGTAGCAGATCGGGACAGGGAGGGCAAGAAGGGATGAGCCGGTGCTCAACTCTTTGACCCTTTCTTATATGCCCAGGGAAATGCTGATCGCTACTTTGGGGTCAGAGAGGAATTTTCCTCCAGGCCAGCCTGACTGGGAATCCTGGAGGTTTTTTGCCTTCCTCTGAGCATAGATCAGGGGTCAGTGGGGTGGGGGGGAGCTGTGAATTTCCTGCATTGTGTAGGGGTTGGACTAGATGTCCTTTTGGGTCCCTTCCAGCGCTATGTTTCTACCCAGAAGTAAATCACACCAGCATATACCCTGGAAATCCAGTAGCTCTTTAAGGTGGTACTGGACCCAAATCTTCCTGTCCCATGCAGAGTTACTCCAGCCTTCTAAGCCCGCTGGAGTAACTCTGCATAGGATTGCACTGTTATTGATTCGCCCCACCGCGCAAAAGAAAATCCGAGCCCCCGAAAGCTCCTATGCAAGCAGCGCCTTTCCTTCTACGCATGCGCTCTCCCGCACCTTGTTCTCTAAGGAATTCTCCGGCGGCGCTCGGCGCATGCTCCTTTCAGGGCTGCGGCGGAGGAAAGGGGCGCGGCCAGCCGAGGCGAGGGGCGTGGCCTCCCCCGCGCTCCCACCAATCGGGCGCCGAGCCGGCCTGAGGGGACGAGTAGGCCGCGCGCGGGCCTGGCCTCCCTCTCGCTTCGGCGCGTCCCACCCGCGGCCGGGGAGAGGAGCTGCGAGGGCCGACGACGACGACTCAGCCATGGCCGCCTCGCGGTGGGCGCCTCAGGTGAGGGTGGGCGGAGGCCGGCCGTGACCTTGGCGGGGGCTGCCTTCCGTCGCGCCGCCTCGCCTCTCGCGCGGGGTCTCGCGAGACTTCCCGCAGCGGCGCCCCCTCCCCTCGCGGGTGACCTTGGGACCCCCCCCCGGCCCTCCCATTGACCTTGGAGGGAAGGACAGGCTGACGCTGGTCTCTCCACTTTCCCCCTCCCGCCCTTCTTTTTATCGTCACGACATCCCCGCGAGGTAGGCCAGGCCGGGCTCTGGGTTGCCAACCTCCAGGTGGAGGCGGAAGATCTCCCGGAACTGCCTCTGGCCTCCAAGCCGCGGGGTCAGTTGCCCTGGAGAAAATGGCTGCCTTGGAAGGTGGACTCTAGGGCATTAAATACCCCACTGATGCACCTCCCCTCCTCAGACCCACCCTCCCCAGTAGGGATGCCAGCCTCTAGGTGGTAGCTGAAAATCTCCCTGAATTACACCTGATCTCCAGGCAACAGAGACCAGTTTCCCCTGGAGAAAATGGCTCCTCTGAAGGGTAGCATTATACCCCATTGAGGCCTCTCCCCTCACCAAACCCCGCTCTCTCCAGGCCCCACCCTCACAATCTCCAGGAATTTCCCAACCTGGACCTGGCAACCCTACTTCCCAGGCTCCACACACACACACACACACACCCCAATCTCCAGGAATTTCCTCGATGAGAAAGAGAGAGGTCGATCTCCTCCCTTTTCCCACTCCCACTCTTCTTCCTCCAAGGTTGGCCTCCCTTCCACTATTTCACTATCTGCACTATTCCACTATCTGCACAACAGTCCTGTGGGGTAGGCCAGGAGGTGCCGCTGGGCTGGGCTTCCTGTTCTGTGGGCTTGTGGCAAGGCACAGCGCCCGCAGTTTTCCCTTTCTCCATTTTATCTTCACAACCGCCCTGTGAGGCAGGCCAGGGTGTACTTCTGTACTTTATTTGTGCAACTATTTTCTGAGGTAGGCCAGAGTGGGGTGGGAGATGTCCACTGGACTTGCTGTTTTATAACTTTGCACCAAGGCCCTGCCCGTGGTTTTCTGTTTCCCTATTTATCTTCATAACAACCATGTGAGGTAGGCCAAGCCAGGGCAAGAAATGCCTGCTGGGCTTTTTGTTTTATATCTTTGCTCCAAGGTGCAGTGCTCACAGCTTTCCCATTCTCCATTCTATCTGCACAACAAGCTTCTGAGGTAGGCCAGGATGGGGTGTGAGATGCCACTGGGCTTTCTGTTTTATAACTTTGAACCAAGGCATAGTGCCTACGGCTTTTCCTTTCTCTGTTTATCTTCACAACAACCCTTGGAGGTAGGCCAGGCCAGAGTAACACAGTTCCCCCCTCTGCAGTTATTATGGCAGGCTGAGAGAGGCAGAGCACAAGTGAGTGCCTGACCCAAGGTTACGCAACACATTTCAGAGTTCTCCCCACCCCTTCTGTTTTGTATCTCCACAACAGCCCTGTGAGGTAGAGGGAAGCTGAGGGGCAGAGAGATTGGGGCTCAGGTTGCCCAAACAGAACCTGAGCTTCCCCAGTATGGTTGCCAACCTGCAGGTGGGGCCTGAACTGACAACTGATCTCCAGATGATATACATCAATTCCCTTGGGAGAAAATGGCAGCTTTGGAGGGTGGACTCTATGGCATTGTGTACCCTCTCCCAAACTCCACCTTCTCCAAGCACATTCCCTAAATCTCCAGGAATTTCCCAAGCTAGAATTAGCAACACTACTACAGAGTTGGGCATTCCAGTGCGTCCAGAATGCCCACAGACATGGCAGGAGGGCACCAGCATTCATGCATGCCCTATTGCTTGCTTTCTTCCCTACCACCAGAACTGGTCATAGTGGATCAGAAAGCACCCTTAATCTATGGCAGCTAATAAAAGAGAACGAGGTTCCTAGCTGAATCAGACCCAAAGTCCATCGGAGCCAGTGTTCTGGTTCTAGGAAGGGTGGCACTAATTCTTCTGAGAAGCCCCGTATCAGGGCACAAATAGGCCATGGATCTTCAGTTTATTGTAGTTGGTTGTGTGCTGTCTTTGAACGTGGAGGTTCTTTATAGCTGCCACAGCTAATAGCTGCAGAGGAGTTAGCCGTGTTAGTCTGTAGTAGCAAAATCAAAAAGTCCAGTAGCACCTTTAAGACTAACCAACTTTATTGTAGCATAAGCTTTCGAGAATCACAGTTCTCTTCATCAGATGCATCTGACGAAGAGAACTGTGATTCTTGAAAGCTTATGCTACAATAAAGTTGGTTAGTCTTAAAGGTGCCACTGGACAGCTAATAGCTGTCTTCCATGACTTTGTTTCGTATTTTGAAGCCATCTGTGAGCAAAGAGCCCTGTGGGATCTGAACAGCGGTCTCACATGCTTTGGATTGCCCTCCGAGTCTGCATCCTGTTGTGCTTGCTAATAGTAAAGTTAAACTGGTCTCCCTCCATCTTTTTCTTACTACAAAGACTTCACCCTCTGTAGCCCATGAATTTGAGACCATTTCACAATTTTATTTTTATGCTATTTATTTACTCCTTTAAGGTTGAGGGCCAGGACGGTTCTTCATGTACTGGTGTATTTTCTCCCTGTAGAGTATTCCCTGCCATGCACTTATGCAAATAAAAGATGTAGTGATATTAGTAACACCTCTGCGCCTTTCTCCAGGGCTGCTGCTGGCAGGAGTGATAAACAGAAATGTGTTACTAAAAACTGCTATGGCGTTAACACCACCCTGTATTCATTCACTCAGCTTGGCTCTCTGTTTGGGGCTCTTTGCTGGGCAGAGAGGAAGTAAACGCAAAGCACTTGCCTGTAGCAACTTGTCAAAAAGCCATCCAGTAAACATCAGTACAGAGCGGGTGACTTGTACGAGCTTGTCAATATCCCAGGCTTACAGTATGAAACCATGGTCATAGATGCAGAGGAGTTAGCCGTGTTAGTCTGTGGTAGCAAAATCAAAAAGAGTCCAGTAGCACCTTTAAGACTAACCAATTTTATTGCAGCATAAGCTTTCGAGAATCAAGTTCTCTTCGTCAGATGTAACATGCATCTGACGAAGAGAACTTGATTCTCGAAAGCTTATGCTACAATAAAATTGGTTAGTCTTAAAGGTGCTACTGGACTCTTTTTGAGTATGAAACCAATGCTTGGAAACATTTTGGGGGGAAACAAAAAAATCAGATACCATTCCTTTTTCAGGGAATCCGGTTCAGTGCAGAAAGCCGGGAATAAAGGCTGCATTAGAGGATCCCACTAGAGGGATCCTATCAGCTGCTTAGAACAACTGGAGACGTATCAGGCTGTGGGAATCGGCTGCTTTAAAATTGAGTTTGTTCCTGGCATTATAATGATGTTCTGTGCAAGAGCAAGGCCACGCATGACATCAGAGACACAAGTTTGCGATGCCCCGTTCTTTACTCACAACAGGCCCGTTAGGGAGAACAGCTGAACGCTTGGGTTGTGACGGGTCAACAGAGCATGCTGCGGCTTGGCTTTCCAAGATTAGACACAAGATGGCCCTCTGCCCTTCCGTCTTAATGACCTAGCCTGTAGCTTTGGTGATGCAGCGCAGCAAAGACGGACTTACTCTAGTTTTCAGTTTGCTTTTGGTTGATTAGTCAAACGGCTGTGACCCAGAGATTTCAGCGTCTGGCTCGCTTTAGGAAATGCACTGGCTAGTTTTTTTCCTGAGCTGCAGAGGTGGAATTGTAGAGAGAGCCTTGAAAGTGATTAGACAAGAAGCTGCCTGCAGTCTGAGCTAGTCAATTTCTGTTGATATTGTGAACAGGAATTGACCAAAAAGAATGATTGGGCATTCTTTCCTCTCCCTTTGTGCCTGTACAGTTATCCGGCTACCCAAGGGGCTAATTAGAGGGTAGTTAGTAAGTGCCTCTTGGTTTGCTAGTGATCTTGGGACATTTTATCTTGTTGGCAACTGCACATAGTTCCATTTATCTGAATGCGGTAGTTTCCATGATCATAGATCCAGAGGAGTTAGCTGTGTTAGTCTGTAGTAGCAAAATAGAAAAGAGTCCTGTAGCTCCTTTAAGACTAACAAACTTTACTGTAGCATAAGCTTTCGAGAATCACAGTTCTCTTCACAGCATCTGACGAAGAGAACTGTGATTCTCGAAAGCTTATGCTACAGTAAAGTTGGTTAGTCTTAAAGGAGCTACTGGACTCTTTTCCATTTGTCTGAAGTTTTCTTTTTTGGAGATAGATCAAGATGGGTAGCCATGTTAGTCTGTCTGTAGCAGTAGAAAAGAGCAAGAGTCCATGAGCACCTATAAAACTAACAAAATTTGTGGTAGGGTATGAGCTTTTGTGAGTCACAGCTCTGAGTTGTGGCTCACAAAAGCTCATACCCTACCACAAATTTCGTTAGTCTTATAGGTGCTACTGGACTCTTGCTCTTTCCTTTTGGGGGTTTTTTTAAGTCTTTTCCCCCCATAGCTTCAAAATTCCTAGAAATTGTACATATATATCTACATAGTAGTAGTGTTGAACATTGTACCCTGTTACTTGTATAGGAGCATGTGATATGCAAAAAAAAATTAAACTTGAAAAATAGCTAGATGGTGAAACGATACCTTTTTGTCAGTTACCAGGATACTTTCCAAGAGCTTCAGCAAGAACTGGTAAGCAGCCGAGACGTGGGTGGTGCTGATCCAAATGGTAATGCTCTTTGTCAAGGCATTATTAGAGTGTGCTGTGACTCAGGGTAACTGAATTTTTAGTAGCTGTCTTCATTTTAGAGAGGATTTTTTTCCTTATCCTTCTAAGAATGTTGATGTTTGACGGGAATGTCAGGATAAAATTTTGCAGTGAATCAAGGGAGCAGTTTAACAACATTTTGCACAAGTGTACAGTGTGGAAGGCTTCCGTTTTATAAATAGAAACCCCATATACTTAAAAATATCCCCCCCCCCAAACTATAAGCTATTACATTGATGCCTTTAAATGCATGGTTAATAGTGTGTTACTAGACTGGTGGATTCTTGCGTGGCTCCATTTGTCTAACATACTGGCATTTCTCTTTTTCTGTTACATCTTTACAGGTCTTTCGTTTACTAGGGGGTTTCAAATTCCAAAAACAGGTGACCAGAAGTTTTGGTAGTACTGTGAGTATACTAGTACTTTTTTCTTTTCGAGAAGCTTCTCAAGGTGCTGAATAGTGAAATAAAACGTGTCGGGGCAATTCTTGGGGCCAGTTATCTTAATTTGAAAATAAAGTCTCTTTAGCTAACACATGCTTGAAAACCTATAATACATGCCATATTAATTTGAGATGGTTGCCCGTGGGGAGGGATCCTCTTGAATTATATTAGAAGTGGCCCAGTACATTTTTTAAAAGTAAATCTTAGAAAGCTGATACGCTGAAGAGCTGCATACATAAGTTGAGTATTGTTTGCTGTAAATTTGGCTTAGGGGCTGGAAAATTAATTGGGGGAAAAATTGAGAACCTTCTAATCTTTTGAATCATTCTTTTGAAATACTTCCTATAAGCCATAGCAATGTGTTGATTTTTTTTTTTGCTATCTAGAAATATATGCATCTGCTTCTTAGACTGAATACTTTTTTTCCGCCTCCTTCTGTTGTTATAAAAACTATGCATCGACAGTCCTATTGCTGTTGATGCTAAGCATGTCATAACATGCTGGGCTTGGCATAGCATCTAGTGGCCTGCTTCCCCCCACAATCTGTGTCATGCTGCCGTCTGATCTCTATACACTTTCTTTTGCGCCTGTTTGTCTTACTTAAATCCTGCTTAAGGGACTTGCTTGGTGCGTCTGGCTGAAGCAATGTCCTGAAAAGAAGGCGTTGTGGCAGCCCAGATTGGGCCCATTTCACACAATACTTGACAGTAAATCCAGACTGTGTATACAACTGGAAGGTACAGACTTATTTCAGTTTGCCTTCAACATCCCTTGCACTTCTAGGTGCACCCTTAACTTTGCAAAAAGTCTTATTTTCTTGAAATTAATTGAAGAAGAACATTTGCTGTCTTTCGAGAAAGGAAAAATTTGTTTTTGTTTTGGTGTTCACCGCGGCAATATACTAATAATCAAGTATAGAACTGTGAGGAATGGGGGAATATGGCCACTATCGTAGCTTGCCTAGCAATAAACAAGTTAAAGACTGGGCATGCAAAAAGTATCCTTTTGTTTTGAGTGCCATATTGCGTATCTTCTAAATATTCTCTCTTAGTGTGTTCTGCTGGTATTTGTGGGAAAGTTGTTCCGTTCTGGCAAACCTCAGTTTGGAATCCTGGCTTGTAAAAGACCCTAGTTCAAATTTCCTCATGGGACCCTTTCTATTCTGGTATCCACTCTATTCCATTATGTCATTTCCCCCCCTCTCTGTTCCCTTTCCCATAGAAGGGTCAGAACTGTGACAGCCCCTTCTAGGATTCTTTTAGTAGCTGCTCTGGAGCTCTGCTAACTTGAGAGGGAAAGGCTAGTGCGAGTATTTAATAAATAAACAAAAACCAATTGAGTCTTACTGAAGACTTCTGATTTGGGAGTCTCAGTGCAGCATGTGAAAAGGGAGCCTTGTGACCTTTGGTTTATTCTACTCACAAACAAATTGAGGTTTGTTTGTCCTCTAGGTGAAGCCAGTCTTATTGCAGTCCAGAGAGAGGCCTGTTTTGTGGGGCTGGCCCAAAGTTTTTTGCTGTCCTAGCTGAATTCAAATTCTGCTGCCCTCACTTGTCCTCAGTCATGCAGCATACAGAAGCACCTTAAATGATGATGAATTTAATTGGAATACCTCTGATTCTTTTTCACAGTTGTCATAAATTGACTTTTCCTTCTTTACAGCAGCAGTCGATATCACTTGGCACACAGGTGACTAAATTGCTCTGCACCTTCTTCAAAAAGAAGGACAGCAGCTCACACGGAAGAGCTGAGGCAGGTGGCACTTGACTTTGGCACTCCAACAGTTGGCTGGTTCATCTGTTGTTGGCCAGTCCTACCACTTAATGAATGTTGGAGCTAAAACCGATCAGAAGACCCTGTATAATATCTATGTCACTTCTAACTACCGGGCAGGATTATAAATCCACCCACATCCAACATCTCGGGAAAGAAAAGCTAAGAGAAGGTTGCCATCTGCTCATATTTTTTACTCTATTTGTCCAGTTTAGGGGACAGTTGTTAAAATACGACAAAAGTAAATTAGCACCATGCAAGCAATGAATAAGTTGCGAGGTTCTGTCAAATACAGTTTAAATCATAATATCTGTTGGATTTTTTTCAAACCTAGATACAGACAGTAACTTTGATTCCAGGAGATGGCATCGGACCCGAGATTTCTGCTGCTGTCATGAAGATTTTCGAAGCTGCAGCCGTAAGCCACTTCCTTATTAATCGTGTTGTCCCTGTTCTTTCCAGCTGTTAAAGTTTTTTTCATTTGGTGGGTAGACTTTTGAACGCGATGTTCCAAGCAGTGAGGATCTCTTCACTCTGGGGAAGGATCTTCATATCTGGGAGCAGCTGTTTCCCCTGACAGAAAGCGCGGTTGCTTTCAGATCAATGGATGCCTCAGCAATGTCAGGAGATTTTGGAATCGTAACATGCGCCTTGTGCTTTTCATGCAGTGAATCAGTCTTTCCTTAACATTCAGGAAGGAAAGGAATGTTGTACAGTACAGCACCCAAATTCTGTTAAGAAATCATTTTAGTGGTGTGTGTCTGACATTCATGAAATTTTCTAACTTCACATTTGAATGTGGTGTGTGTTCGTTTTTGGTGCTTGACCCTTTGTGGAGCAATGTAAGCCAGATTTCTACCCCACCCCCCAAAAGCTTACTATACATTTAGATGATAGAAAGAATGACCCAGAAGCTACAGCATATGAATGCAAGAGGTGTTTTTCAGTCAGAGTGGGTAGTGCAAAAAAATAATAAAGTTCAGAGAAGCTTTCCCTTGCATTTCCCCTTCTGGAGATTCAAGGCTAACTGTAGGAGCTCCTTACAAAAAGCGATATTCCCTAAGTGACTGTAAATTAAGAATGCTGAGAGAGAGGTCAATGGCTGAAGCATCCAGAAATTTAAATTTAGATGAGGAGTACAGCTGAATCTGCTTTCTCGATGGTCCTAGATTGATTCTGAAGCCATTTAAACCTTGCTTTTAAGCCCAGAGGCAAGTGCAGGACAGCAGCTAAATTCCTCAGTATGCCTGTGACGGCAATTCACATCAAGGCTTTGGGATATTCCTGCAGGCGGATAACAGCTGCCCCTTCTAGCCTAGGCTCGTGTGCAAAAGTTCCCATCATATATCCTGAAAACATCTGCTTTGGGTCCTTTTTATGGAGGGGAGGTGGAATCCTAGGGGCTCCAAAGCTCTGGACAGAAATCCCCTTTAGCGACAGTTTATCTTTTCCCCCAAACCAGCTCTGAAATTAACATTAAAACCATTGCGCTTAGGCTCCCGTTCAGTTTGAAGAGAGAAACGTGACGGCAATTCAAGGGCCTGGAGGGAAGTGGATGATACCTCAAGATGCCAAAGACTCCATGGACAAGAATAAAATAGGACTGAAAGGTATTTCCGGGTTAATGCTGTAGAATGTTTGCTACAGGTTATAGATCCAGAGGAGTTAGCCGTGTTAGACTGTAGTAGCAAAATAGAAAAGAGTACAGTAGCACCTTTACGACTAACCAACTTTACTGTAGCATAAGCTTTCAAGAATCACAGTTCTCTTCATCTGGTGCATCTGACGAAGAGAGCTGTGGTTCTCGAATGCTTTACTGTGCTACAGTAAAGTTGGTTAGTCTTAAAGGTGCTACTGGACTCTTTTCTATTTTGCTACAGGTTAGGAACCCAGATCTTCCCAGTCCTAGGCTAAGACACTGCTACACCACACTATTCTGCCCTGCTCAAAGATTATTTAATAACACAAATTAAATAACACACTATTGAGGATGCATTTATTCCCTGCTCTATTCTTTTCTGTTTTTCCTCCATAGACCTTATTCCTCAGCATCCCAGTGTCTTTTAACTTTCTCCATCACTTCCCTCCCTCATCTACAGCCTAGGCCTACCCCAAGCTGCTGGTTCCCTTATATGCTGCCCCTTAACAGCCGCTAGCAGAGTTTCAAGCAAGGGAAGGGTGAAGACTTACTTGTTTTAAAAAGTTCCACCCGAATGAGTCCCTTTCATAATATTATGACACTCTGGACAGTTCTCAAATCGGCAAGCAGTAATAATAGATAGGCTTGCTTCAATAATACCTGTTAATTGCAAGCGAGGCAACTCACCAGTCTGGGGGGGTGGGGCTTGACAACAAAGGATTAAATAAGAATTGAAAGTGAAGAATGTTTTTGCTATGTCACAAACCGGTTCTCCATCTCTGCACTGTAAACTGATGCTTTTCCGCCTTGCTCATTCCTCTCGTCCGCTTCAGGCCCTTTGAAAACTCCCATCGCTGCCGGCCACCCGTCAATGAATCTGCTGCTCCGCAAAACGTTTGACCTTTACGCAAACGTCCGTCCCTGTGTGTCAATTGAAGGCTACAAGACCCCTTACACAGATGTCGACATAGTCACAATACGAGAGAACACAGAAGGCGAATACAGCGGCATCGAGCATTTGGTACGACCCCAGAGTGGAAGCAGATCCATGCTGAGTTTCGGTTCCTTAGCAGAAGGGGGAAGGTCAAATTAACTTCAATACTTGGTTTGTGTTTTGAAGGCTTCCCAGTTAGCCAAGCCAAGCCTGCCAGGGCTACCTCCTGCCTCTTACAGTTCAGCTTTTTAACACCCATATAACTCTTGTGTGTCTTTCAGATTGTTGATGGCGTTGTACAGAGTATCAAACTGATCACAGAAGAAGCAAGCAGGCGTATTGCTAACTTTGCTTTTGAATATGCCAGAAATAATCAGAGAAGCAAAGTCACAGCCGTTCACAAAGCAAACATTATGTAGGTGGTCGTAACCGATTGACCAAGTTCTTGAATTCTCAGAATACTTTGTGTTAATGGAGGAGTGCATGCTCTTTTCTACCAGAGCCAAGTATATGTAGTTGACCGAGTCTTCTGTTGATCAAGCTTTGAACTTTGCTTCAGATTTCAAAAGGAAGCAAAACTGGAGTTTTCAGATTAACTTGCAAAGAAAGTGTGTTTTGTTTGTTATAGAAATTTTTGTAAGGGGGAACAAAATTCTTCAAACAGAATTTCTTGAGTTGCCAAAACATTTTTGACCAGCTGAAAATAAACCTCTTTTGCTTTGGCTGGTTGTGAATTTGAGAGGTAGCTAGGAAAGTAATCCTTTAAGAAATGCTGATGTAAGTTTTGTATTAATAGAGACATTTCCAGTATAGTACAGTTAAATCAGGCAGCTGTGTCTAAAATGTAACTGATAAACGCTGCTGCATGTTTAAAAATGGCTCATTAATCACAAGTTTTGGACAACATGTTGTGACTGCGAAGGGCCATAGAATCCCAGTATATTTACCTATCAGTCTTGTACATTAAAAAAAAACCTCATGCATGCTCATTGTCTTCCAGTGGGGATGCTTAAGACCTTTGAATATCAGTTAAAAGAGGAGGGGAGAAATTGGGAGGGTGGAATTAGCCTGTTTGAGCCCCTAACAGTCATATCCTGGAGGGTATTTTGCTATACAGGGAGAATTCCCCAGAAGTCCAGCCTTTGATGTAATTCCTTATCTCCCCCAACTTGCCCTCTCTTTCCACAACTTGGTTCTGATTTTATATTTTTTATGTTGAAGTAACCTAACTCTGTAATAACAATACATAACGTTTCCTCCTTTTTTGTATTTTTATAACCCACTCCACCCCCTTCCTCTGCTTTAAAAAAAAAAACCTGCCAAACTACTAAAGTTTGAGATGGGATCAAGTAGAGAGAGATTACGCTTGGCTTAAATATAAACTTTTAAAAAATAATTTGGCTAGGGAAGATTTGTTTCCATTAGGTAGCCATGTGGCTTTCGGTAGAAGAGCAAGATTCAGGTCCCACTAGCACCTTCAAGACTAACTAGATCTGCAGGGTATGAGCTTTCGAGAGTCAGAGTTCATACCTTGGAAGTCTAGTTGGTCTTGAGGATGCTACTGGACCCGAATCCTGCTCTTTGGCTAGCAAAACGATCAAGTTTTGAAACACTGCCACACCTTCGGAAGGGGCAGACTGGAGTCATGGTGCCCGTGCGTTCATTTGAGAGCTCCCAGCACAGACACATCCCTTCACCCTAATGGGTTAGCTCCCAAAGTCTGTTATGAGCTAGCATCCCTTATGGAGTATCCTGACTTTGTCTTATTTGTTGATTTACAGGCGAATGTCTGACGGGCTGTTCCTGAAAAAATGCAGGGAAGCAGCGGAAAACTGTAAAGATATTAAGTTTAATGAAATGTACCTTGACACTGTGTGTCTGAATGTGAGTATAACAAACCTCTAAAAAGGTTTTACAAATAGCTGCTATTTTGGGTGTCTTCGTAATACTGACTTGCCTCTTTTTCCTCCCCTTAGATGGTGCAGGATCCAAGTCAGTTTGATGTCCTTGTTATGCCAAACTTATATGGTGATATCCTTAGGTAAGAAGATACGAGCTAGCTGGAGAATATTTAAAAGTGTAAACAAGTATATTGCCTGCTACCACCCTTGTTTTTTCCTTTTTCCTCTCCTGCCCTCATTCCATGCAGCTTTCTGGGTTTGTCCCATAAACGGGTTGGGTACTGTTGACGTGTGTGTCCAGGCTCTCAGTTTCTTAAGTTCTTTTGTATTCTTTTGTCATCGATGAAAGAAGTTGCAGCTCATTTTCCATCCGTCCCAGCTTTTTGTCTTAGCAGGCTGATCTTTAGTGTGGCCTGCTAGAATGCCTTCATATGCAATCGTCAATCTTTTTTACCTTCTTCCTCTCCCCACCCCTGGCAGTGATTTGTGTGCAGGATTGATTGGGGGTCTTGGAGTGACGCCAAGTGGGAACATCGGTGCTAATGGAGTTGCCATCTTTGAGTCGGTAAGAATCTTTTCTTTGGAAACAAAATTCTGAAATAAGGGCTTTGCTGGAGTTTTGGATATCTTACCATGCTCACTGCAGAGACTTAGCCATTTTCACAGATTTTTAGGGCTGTTAGCGTTAATATAAGAACAGGATCTTCAAAAAGTGCCCTGAGTTTGGACTTTTTAAATTGGATTTTTCTGGTTTGAGCAGTCGAAGTCCCTTTTTTCAGGTGGAAATGTTCCCTGTTTGTACCATGACAATTGTTGCAACAAAGCAAATAGTTCAATCAGAAAATTATAGCTCGTTGTGTCTTATTCCTATTTCTACTTTGTGAAGCTGGTGGAAGCACAATACATGCAGAGAATGTCCATTGATAATTTATAAACTTCCACTCAAATATCAAATCAGATAGCTCAGGTGGGCCCTATCCGCTCTCCGAAGCTAAGCAAGGTCAGCATTGGTTAGTAATTGGATGGGAGACCTCCAGAGGCAGAGGCAGGCAATGGCAAGCCACCTCTGTTAGTCTCTTGCCATGAAAACCCCACCAGGGGTCGCCATAAGTCAGCTATGACTTGAGGGCACTCTCCACCATAAATACAGAAGCAGTGACCCAATGTTGCAGCAATTCATGGAGGAATAAGCAGAACTCATGTCTTCTCTCCATGACAACGGGAGAAGTTGGTAACTAAGAGGAGGAGCAGTGAGCATCATGGAATATTATAGGAATATATTACAGGCTTGTCTTGTGTTACAGGACATTATTTAAGAAGTGAACAATCTTTTCCACACTTCCACATAGAATACTCTGATTACCCATGTGTTTTTGTTTTAAAAAATCCACTTTCAATTGCTAATGCAAAATGTCAGTGTGATAAGAGCTTGTTACCTCCGTAGGTTCATGGAACTGCTCCAGACATTGCAGGAAAAGACTTGGCAAACCCAACAGCCCTACTCTTGAGTGCGGTGATGATGTTGCGCCATATGGGCCTGCAGGAATATGCCAGGAGAATAGAGGCAGCATGTTTTGATACAATTAAGGATGGAAAGGTAATCTCCACTGTTGTCCATATTCTGTCCCCCTTGGACCTCTCTTATGCTCTTGTGCACTTTTTCTTGTGGTTAATTTACCAAGTTATATTTTTCTGCATACTGGCAGCATGTATGACTGTGCAGAAAGGTTTTGTGTCACCTTCAGAGGCTGACCGATTTATTACGGCAGGAGCTTTTTGTGTGACGTAAGAGACTCTAGTCCACAAAACCTAATGCCTCAATAAATCTGTAGGTCACAATGCTCCAACAGACTGACAGGCAGCCACCTTTCTGGGATCTGCCACCATGAATGGTTTCTAGTTGTCTGGAAATGGACTTGTGCACAGCCAGTAAAGGAGGCTCCAGACTGTTGGTTTGTGGTTGTTCTTACATATGAAACACAACCAGTGTGCTGATCCTGGAAAACGGCCGTTTGCTTTCAGGAACCCAATTCATGAAATTAATTTTTTCCCCCTCCTCTTATTTCAGGTCTTGACCAAAGATTTGGGAGGTAACGCTAAGTGTTCGGAAATCACAGCAGAGATATGTCGAAGAGTGAAGGATATGGAATAATTTTTTAAAAACACTCAAATACTGCATCGGTTTCACGCGCTCCTGACGGATTTTGTTACTCAAATGCATTAGCTGTCTGCAATTCTTATACATTTGGTTTGTTTTTCTCTCGGAGAAAGCAAACTTTTTTTTTAAAAGATGGGGCCTCTGTTTAAATTAATTCAGCCCAAATGGATGTGATTATTCTTGTGCCTGCTTTTGCTGGACTGCTTTCTAAGTGCTTTTCGTCCATTTATTTATGTGTCGAACGTCCCCTTTTTTTGTAGAAATGAATTCCTTTAGGTTAGTGGATGAAATGGTCAGCCATCTTCCATTTTTTTTAAAACTTTTCAGAAAGCCCTGAGTCTCTGGAGACATACGAGAGTAAGCGACTTTAAAGTGAATTTGGTTTGTTTATTCCGTCTGTGGTCTATATGGAACACAGTTGGCCCTTCGGCCTTAAAAATAGCACAAGTATATATATTGCCTAAAGCAAAAAGACTTGAATTAAGCTCTAGAAAAGTCAGCGTAAAGAATCCATGTGTTATAAGCACCTGAAGCTTGTCCTTCAAAAGCATGAATAAAGCCTTCCAGCTGTGTAAACTCTGAATTTTCAAAGACTGTATACAAAATTCAGGGTATTTTAAACAGTGTGGTTTAAAAGTTAAACTGTCCTTGACTCTGTATCCAAGTAGATCCCCCCCCCCCCCCCCCCAAAAGGAGTATTTCTTGATCTGGCAGTCTCTAGTGATGACGAATTATCCAAATCGATTTTGTCCTCTGCAGCTCAGGAAGGGGAATGCTTTTCTGTCTTGATTGATACCGAATGCATAATTTGCTATTCCTGAATCTCAAGGCCTTTATATTAAGCTCACTTTCTATATTATTATTCAGTTTACATTTATGCTGCTCTGTAATTCATGATTTTTGGAAGCAACTGAAATGGAAGACGAATGAGATATAACATAGCCAATCCAAAGAGAGATGAGGCCAAGGGCCCCTTGGCTGCTGTAGCTGAGAACAATCCTGCGTTGCCACTTCTCCCTTGAATAATGTCTAGCAGTACCTGTGCTGCCTTTCCCAGCCCTGCAAACGGCAGCTAGTTGAGTAGAACAGGGCTAGGGAAACTCACATTCTCGTGACGTTATTTGTATTTTAAACTGCTGGGCCCTGTCTGAGGCAGAAACTGTTTTCACAGACTGCCGGGCAATCTCTCACCATACCGAGTCCCAGCCTGAGGAAGAGAGGATACAGGAAATTTTTTTGGCTGTGCCTGAAAGGTGTCAAAGTCCTAAACTTCTTCCCATCACGTCTTATGTTGGGGACATAGGTGACGCCAACACTTTGAATGCCTTGGCATTACTCCAGGGCCAGATTCACCAGAGTGTGTGTGTGTGTGCGTGGTACACTCCCAGCCTCTATTCAGGACCTGGATCGCTGAGCTTCAACCATCTGCCTAGGTGCCCCCTTCTCAGACTTTGAATCCAAGCCGTGCAGAAATGCTCTACCTTGCCACACGGATTCCCACTCAGCATCAAAATTGGCGATGGGACAGCGAAGGTTGCGGGGGGTGGGGGGGGAGTTGTCATTTTTTTTCCTGCTTCTGCACTGAGAAGAACTCAGTAACTTCTGTTCTAATATGTCGATGTGGGCTGGCTGAAAGAACGAGCTTTTGCTTCCGCCGTGTTTGTTTGCTGCTACTGCTGCTGTTTCCATCTCTTTGGATTGTACTCAGTGACTCGGGGGAGTTACCATTGCGCACAAAGTGGAGAAAACAATAATAAAGACCTCCCAAAGACACACAGCTTCTGCCTTTGTTGTTGTGAGAGGATTCCCCTTAAGTGCTTCCAACAATCCCAAATTCAGAGGGCTTACGCACCTTTGCATTTGTTGCTCATGGCATGCGTATGTTCCTACATGTCAGTTGAAGCTGGGACTGGCTGGATTTTTCTCTAAAGGCTCAAAGAGATGAGACAAAGATCGCCCCTTCAAATAGCAAGTTCATTCAGCCTCAGTTTGCTTCAGGGCCATTCAGGGAAAGGAGGTGCGCTTAATCCCTCGAATCTATCTCTGCCCAGTTTGGTATTTGAAAGGGGGCTTCCTTCTTCCTTGGCATTTCATTGGAGAAAGGATAAGTCTTACAAACACACACACGCACACCTGTTTGAAATCGGATAAGCAGGGGGGATGGTTTTGAACATCAAAACCTGGTAGGGGTTGAAGGGTTAAACCTCCCGTTGTCTTTGAACAGCCCCAAGACCAACTGTGGCTGCCCAAGACTACACTTTTAACTGTTATGACCAGAGCAGAGATTGCCTAAAATCCATTCCCTTGATCAGCTTTTGCTGGCAGCTTACGTCCTAATTTCAAAATGTTGAGCCCAATGTCCTGCGTGCATGAGAAGAAAAGTGTCTTAAGCAATGACTGCACAGTGTGACCCCAATCCACAGCTCTGTTAATTTCCTTAGGTTTTAAGTGTAACAGGCTTAGGGCCCATACGTGTAAAACGTCGTTCTGCTCTGTAAAGATGGTAACTTCCATCTCTAGATACACACCCTCTTCATAATACAAGGGTTGTGGGATAGGCACATTGCTGTTCTGGAAACCAGTTTGGATTGGTATAAATCTCTTTTAACAGATCGTATTTGGGGGGGGGGGCTGTGGAGGAGGAAGAGAAGTGCTTTTAAGAACGGAAATACCAAGGGAAGCTGCCTGCACAGTGGCAGCTGAGCCGTTTCTGAGCTCTGCAATTGTAATGCGACGACATGATGTGACCTTATATCATTTTGCCTTCCAGGGTTAGCTTTGCGGCCCTGTTCTGTCCGTTGTCAATTGTGTTGCTATCCTGCAGGAACACAATTTCTGAAAGAGCTACTGCTGTACACAATGTCGGAGCACTTTGAAGACTGGCTGATTCTAATAGCTGAGGTTTCATGTGCCCTTCTTCCAAGGAACTTAGGGCTTTACATGGCTTGCACATTTCATTTTAATATACTCTCACAATATTCCTACGAGGGAGGTCAGTCAAATGACGCCCCACCCTATGCATTTGAAGCTGAGTCGCCCAGGCCTGAGGACAGAACTGTAGCTGCTATACCACACTCTCTCTCGTAATGGTTTTGGGGTTATAGAGCAAAGCAGCCTTTCCGGAGACCATTTTGAACCCTTGTTTTAGTCGAATGTTTAGACCTTACTACAAAACAACACTCCCATTTTGATCTACCTCATTTTATTTTTTCATAGCTGGCATAAATGTGAGTTGCATTTGTGTAACGAAGCGGTTTTGGTCCCATCCTGTCTACACATTGGTAGTGGTGGAAAGTGCCCTCAAGTCATAGTTGACTTATGGCGACCCCTAGTGAGGTCTGCAAGGCAAGAAACGAACGGAGGTGGTTTCCCATTGCCTGCCTCTGCAACCCTGGTCTTTGTTCGAGGTCTCCCATCCAAGGCTAACCCTGCTTAGCTTCTGATATCTGACGAGATCGGGCTTCCCTGGGTTATCCAGGACAGAATACGCATGGGAAGGTTCGTTTTGATTAACTACAAGGGGTAGCTTTTTTTAAAAAAAACTGCTTTTAACTAAAATGTCAAAATAGGAGTTCCATGATCATGCAGTTAACGGCCTAAATAGATATGACAGAGGATCCATGTGTGATTTACTCATATATCCCGTTCATATCTAAAATGGGGTGGTTGGAACAGGAGGATATGTGAATATACCAGGCTCCTCTTGCCATGATTTTCGGCTATTAATACTTTTCACTACAAATGCTTTTCTAGAGCCTGTATCTACAAGGACAGGAATGTATGTCGGAGTTCAGAATGGCTCTCTTCCCTTTCTGCATCACAAAACATTCAGAAGAGATGTGCCCGAACTAAACTTCAAGGCTTCTCTTCCAAACAGTGGTGTCAGAGGAACAGGCAGCTATCCTAGAAAAGAGGGTCTTGAAGGAACATTTCTAAAACTCCTCTAAAAATTTTCCCTAGATAGCAGAGGTCTGTATTATCTAGTCTTGCTGGCAAGCTGGAGCCAATGCATTTAGGAATTCTCCCTCATTCCTTTTTTACTTCTTAAATGTTGGACAGTATTACCCTTGTACAATTCACTGTCGCTTTGGGCTCTCTCTGTATCAGTTCCCCCTTTCAGAGCACTAAAGCAGTTGAGCCCATGTGTGCCTTGATGAAACACCACAGAAAAGCAAACTGGGTGTGGTTATGTCTCAAGATTTTGGGTGGGGTGCCATTCTACCAGTGGACAGATGGGCCTGTGTGCATTGGTGAAACGCCATGCATTCCTCAATATGTGAGTTTGGTTGTTTGCCGTTTTCTTAACAGGTACAAAGAACCAAACTGCAAGATCTCCGGTTCCAGAATTAATGTGAGCAATATGCCAAATTAATCAATTGCACTTCTATCTAACCTTTCCTCCAGGGAGCTCAGGATAGTGCTATGGTTCTATGATCTTCAGCCTCACAACAACCCTCTGAGGTAGGTTAAGCTGACAGTGGCTGATTCCGCACACGTTGGATAATGCACTTTCAATGCACTTTATCAATCATTTGAGGTGGATTTTTTGTTCCGCACTTGAAAAAATCCATTCCAAATGATCTGTAAAGAGGATTGGAAGTGCATTATCCAACGTGTGCAGAATCAGCCTATGTCTGGCCCAAGGTCACTTGCTGAGCTTGGTGGCAAAGTGGGGGTTTGGATCAGAGTCTCTGCAGTACTAGCCTGAATTCTAACCACTACGGCACACTGGCTAAACCAGATTAAGGAGGTTTGAAAAATGCCACATATAGCAAAATTCTGGAATTACAACAAAAGAAAGCGAGGGAAATCCTCCCATTTCCAACACTGCAGAGATGCTTGACGTAAGCTTGTGTCGCTGAATTGGTTTTATGTTCTAGGGAAGCTCGTAGAGACGGGCCCGGCTTTAATCTTTATAAAAGGCCTCGATTTCATCTTTATACTTCTCAGTCACGGCTTGCCGTCTTAATTTCATTGTTGGCCCTAGAACGAAAAAGTTATATTAACCTGGATGCCATGGAAAGGTGTTTGGTCAAAGGCAGGTTACTGAAGACAAATTCCTAACCCGTTGTTGCAGCGTGCTTTAGTGAAACCTCATCTTAGCTATTCATTGAAATATTAAAACAAACAAACAAAAAAGAAACAGGAAATCTTTTTTAAAAATAATGTCTGCAAGCGTGCCTCTGAGATAATCAGATTCGAGTCTCAGAAAGGCGGACTATAAACGACATAAATAAATAAAATAAAAATAAATGAGCTGGATGCAATGATCCGGTAATTAAATAATCTTAGAACGCCACTGAATTCCTTTCTGTTTTTTTGAAAAACCCCTACTGATCTAGGGCAGCTGGCCCAGGCGATTCTTTGCACCACTCCTCAAGTAGTTCTACACTCTCAGCTAAAAAAGACAGGAAGGTTTCTTTTTATGCTAAATCCTAGCATGTTGCTCAGTGCTTTAAAAGGCTTACCAAATTCTCCACCAACAATGGAAAAATCCTTTTCTAGGACGGCCCATTTCTGAATGCGTTGGACATTGGCAACGGCACGGGCGTTCACACGATCTATGCCTTCTTGGATGGCCTGGTATACGGCCGCATCTCGCTCCCTCGCAATCTCGGACACTTTGGTGGCTTTGCTGCCGACTTTCTCACAGAAATTGCGTGCTTCTTGAGTCAGGCAGTCTGTGGGTTCAGAGGTATCAGGATCGACGACGCACTGAAATAAACAGGAAAGCTTTTGTACATTGATGAACTTGAATAAAGGAGAGTTCACACATGCATAATCAGCATCAAAAGACGGCCGACGAGTTCGCAGCACCCGCTGGCACCATAAGTGTCACGTTACTTTTGGTACTTCTCAATGAAGGCCATTCACACATGCTGCAAAGTTCCGTGCACAGATTTGTGAATCAGTCTTAATGGTTGAATCCTGCCTTGGGACCGCCCCCGACCGCCCCCAATACCTTTAAAGTCAGTAACATGGACAAGAACTTCTTCCGGTCTCCAATCAGCATGGTGTTGCTCAGAAGAGGCAGTTCTTTTTTCACAGCATCTTCGATAGGCACCGGAGGCACATTTTCCCCTCCGGCTGTAATGAGGATCTCTGGAAAAAAGGGGAGCATCCGGCAGTCACGTTTATTTTTATTGGTTTCTTTATTTCATTTATACCTTGCCTTTCTCCCCAACGAGAACCCAAAGCACATCATTCTCCTCGTCTCCATTTTATCCTCACAACAACCCTACGAGGTAGGTGAGGCTGAGAGTGCGTGAGGGGCCCAAGGTCACCCAGCAAGCTTCCATAGTGGCAGAGTGGAGATTCTAACCTGGGTCTCCAAGATCCTCATCTGACACTGGGCCAAGCGACAAGTGACGAATGACACAGGTTGGACACTTGTCAGCTTCTCTCAAGTTTTGATGGGAAATGTAGGCATCCTGGTCTTGCAGCTTGGCTCTCCGACTGCTGTCTAATAGACTTTTCAACTATCACTTGTCCAACATTCCGCCAAGCTGCCTACATTTCCCATCAAAACTTGAGGGAAGCTGACAAGTGTCCAACCTGTGTCATTCATCACTTCTAGTTTGGCCCACTCTATCCATAATGCCTTTCTAAAGGAAGGGGTTGCAAGAAGAATACCTTGCCGTGCTTCTCATAAAATACACCCAAACAGACTGAAACAAAACAACACAACCTCAGAGGCCACCTATAATGTAGCCAGCGAACTACCTTTCTAGTTACCTAAAAGTCTGTTATCCTTTCTGAAGATTTAAAGCAACCCAGGCTGTAGGTGCAAGGGGTGTGTGGATTTCCGACTGGGGAAGGTGCAAAGGGAAGTGGTAAAATTACACATCTAGATTTCTAATTCCAGAATTCGATCCCCTGAACAAATTTCATGCAATCTGCAAAACCAGCAGCAGGCGGCAGGCCAGGACAATCCACTACACATTGGGTTTCTACTGGCGCTCAGCAAGGGGAGAAAATCTGGGCAACACATAGAGAAAAAAACGTTCTTTGAATGTTCCTCCTCAAATTGAAGGAAAAACTACATAGGACATTTGATTTTTAAAAATTGCTTTCTTCTGCCTTCTGTGCTCCATTGGCAATAGCAGCCAGTTAACCAGCAGCGAAATCTTAATCATGTCTACTCACACTGTAAATCCCACTGTGTTCAGTAGTGCTTTTTCCCAGGCAAGGATGCATAAGATTTGGTTGTTAATTGCTGACTCCTTAGAGCCAAGCTACAAGTGACGAATGACACTTGCCTGGCAAGTGGACAGACTCACGTGTATTCCTCTCTGTTCGCTTGCCATTCACTTGCGCTGGAACGCAGTTCCAGCAGTTCCCCAAAGAGGTCACATGTCAGGTGTCCCCGCCCACCTGACTCTCAGCAATTTTGGGCCCGTTTCAGCTTGGATTGGGGCCGAAACAGCCTGGATCAGGCCTCTGACGGTTGGTGGATCACTCTCCCACTCAGCAGTGGCCCAATCCTGACCATTTCAGGCCCCTTTTCGGCCATTTTCAGCCCCTTTTGCCATTTTGGGCCCAATTTCAGCCCTGAATGGCCAGGATTGGATCCAAAACAGTCAGGATAGGTGATGTCAGGGGTGTGGCATATGCAAATCAGTTATGCTAATGACACACTTCCAGTGATGTCAAGGGATCTAGCATATGCTAATGAGTTATGCTAATGAGTTCCTCCAGCTCTTTTTCTATGAAATGACCCCTGATGGAGCTTATCTACAAGGCTAGTTGCAGTGGGATATCAGGTACCGAAATAAAACAGGAAAACCACAACTTAACTTTTGAGTGTGCCGTGAACCTATTTTCATTTGTTTTCTTTTTCAGCTTTGATTTTTAGTCATTTGTATATACTAGCCCTCCCCCCAATTCCTGTTATTGTGAATGGTCACAATCTGCTCTTGGCCTTCTTGGCTGGCCG